>NC_085005.1:25595230-25690230 GCF_963854185.1 Sardina pilchardus
GAGCAACACTGATTAAACTTGACTCTGTGCAAACCAACGCTTCAACACGTCCGTGTCTTCAGACCCCGTTTAATCAGCGTGCCCCGGTTTCCTTTCTTTGTTTTAATTGGGCAGATTTATCCTCTGTCTAGGCCTGTACGAGGTGCACTTGAACTACTGGGCGAGGTGAACTTGACTTAGTGAACGAGGTACTGTACAGCTCAACCACTCAGAGTGCCGTCACCTTCTCGGTCTCAGCGTGAACTTTTCCTCCGTTCTTGAATCCGAGTGCCAGTCCGCACCGCAAGGGGTTTGGCATACAGCCACTACGGTGGCCAGCGAAGGACACTTGTCATCACCTTTAAATAGGAAGCCTTTTCCTGACCCAGGGTTAGGCCCGAGGTGTCCTTGGGTGGCGTTCCGAGGCCGCGCTGGCCATGAATCAGCAGCGTACTGTAGATAGACTGCAGAGAGGCTCTCTGTATTTAGAAATCTGCTGGGCACTGCACTTACTGCCACGCCACTCCATTGACCAGAATAAACCAACGGCTTAAGGGCTGTGAATAAAGTTAATGCTGCCAATTACCTGAGTGTGTGTGTGTGTGTGTGTGTGTAATGTACACACATGGGTGAGTGCATGTGTGTGCACATGTGAGCATGTACCTGTTAACAGGTTATGAGCAAGTGTGTGCAAGTGTGCGCAAGGATGTGGTGAGATTGTGGCTGATGGAAACAAGCATTCAAACGCATAGTGTCAGCATCTAACTGACATCGTTCTACACTCACAAACCACCAAGAGCTGTACGGCAAAACAGGATGTAAGAGGAGATTACTAATCAGGCTAGGCGACATGCTATTCAGTTGTATGTACATGTAAATCTATAGTCCAGTCGTACTCAAAACTGCACAGATTGACGTCAACTTGGTCCCAAACGAAAATGTATCTCGTAATCATCCAAAAATAGACCCCAGGCTGATGTTAGATTGGGGTTTCCCTTCATTTTAGCCCCTGAATGTCCTATGATCTGTTGATTATGGTGATTTTTGTCCTCTAGTATGGGGAGGTCTGAGGGACTCATATTGATGATGCGTTGACACAGGGTTATCATCGTCTCCCGCCATCCCCATCGCCCCGCAGGGACCTTCCAGCCACCTGATGGAACTTCCAGATGCATGCTGGGATATTGAGTGCCAGACCTCCTTTCTCTGACTCAACATTTTCCCCTCAATATACACAAACAGACACACACAGACACACACAGACACACACAGACACACACACACACACAGCAAGCAAAGAAAATCTCACATGATTTGCACATATGTAAACACATGAAGATATTCTTCACATGCTCATTGCCCGTTAAGTGGGGCACACTCGAGCCAAGGCACGTGCAGCACACACACACACACACACACACACCAACACACACACACACACACACACACACGTGCAGCACACACACACACACACACACACACACCAACACACACACACACACCAACACACACACACAGACAGACAGACACGCACGCACGCACACGCGACGCCACCGTAGCACTGGTCATATACGGGGACCACTGGGACCCCACCACCAGTGTTGGGTTTCAAACCACTGCGTCTGCCTCTCGTGCCATTCCACTGAGACCGCAAACCAGACTGGCCCCCGTAAACCAGGTTCAGCTGCCGACTGATTTCATACTGCAGCTCAGAACACACTGTATACAAAACACTGTCTGGACTCATGACACAGTTGTTCGTTTCAGATGGTTTCTTGGACTAGAAAGATCTCCAGATCTCCACATATGGGGGTGTGATGCTAAACTTAAATCAGCTGCGCACAGCTGCAACAGTCAACCGAGTAACAGAATCGAACAATGGTGTGCCACGTCTGATCATGGCTACTGGGCAATCCAAGAGCCATATGCAAATAATAAAGCAAGAATGAGTTCAATCTGGGTTGCATTACCCACGAGCATTGTTGTGCTATAACCATTGAAACAAAGAGAGTTCAAAATAATAGATTCTCTAACCTTTTAACTATGGAAGTGGCATTCTGGGAATTGCTTATCAGTTATCAGGTCAGTTGTCAGAGTCTTAGCCAGCTGGAACTTGAAAACATCCACTGCTTTTGCACCAAACCCCATGAGACTGCTAAAATTGGACACCAGAGATAGCCTCAATCAACTCCGAACAGGAATCACACAGAGAATTCAAAAGGTGTAGGTTTTCAACCAGAAAGCTACTCAGCCGTTCCAAAGAAACCATCAAAAGGATAGCAGAAGGTCTTTTTGGATCGGGCCGTGAATATCTCCCCAAATTTGGATGCGGCTGCAGGTCACGTGACAGTGCTAATACCAACAATGGGCTCCGTCTGGAGACAGATGAAATCGGAGGAGCTGAAATTTAGGTCACGTTCACAGCTTCCCATGAAGAGCCTCCGCCGCTGCCTCGGGGTCTCACGCTTCGGAGCTGGAAGTTGTCTGTGCGTAACCCCCGAAAAACGGAAAAGTCAATACTCCCCGAGCAGCCCCGGCCAATTACCTCACAGCCGCCAAGGTTTGTCTCCGCAACCTGGCGCCCTGATCTTTTTCCCCCCCTTGTTTTGTCTTTTATTTCATTTCATTTCAATGCAGGACCTGGTGAAACCCCCTTTTCTAGGCATTCCTCTGTGCCTTTTTTTTTCTTTTCTGTCTCTTTTCTCTCTTTTTTTCATTCTCGTTTCCAAAAGAGCGAGCGCGTCGGATTCTGGCCCGTGCCAAACCTGCGTTCATCATTAGGGTGCTCTTGGGGCAAAGCACCTCGACCGAGAACAAAACACAGAGCTGGCCGAACCCCAACATCCACACAGTGGACGAAAAAAAAAGAGAAAAAAAAAGAGAGAGAGAGAGAGAATGTAATGACAGCTTAAGACGCAAAAAAAGGGGGGGAGAAGAACACGAATGGAAATATATGGCTATGGGTAAGTGAGGGATGCTTTTTCGGCCATGTTGTGTCTGGGGTGGGGGCGACAGAGTGCTGCTTGCGGCGTCGTGGAATCTGGGCATTTGCCGTCCACCGCGGTCCCAAAAAAATGATGCTAACAGCAGGTATGGATCAAAACAGGAAACAGAGACACGTTTAATAAAAACCTCAAACTAAGTGTGTGTTTTCAGGGGCAACAAAATCCTTACCACCCTTCTTCATATACAGCTATTTCACATTTACATCTCATTTTATTCATTTCTTCACTGTAGGTTTTGAATGAGCTTTTAATGGCAAGCAAATAAATCATGGTTCATCGAGGACATATACCCTTATTTATGCATTTGCATTTGAACCAACAACCTTCCCCTTCTACGACTTGTTGGCTCCACGTCATTTGAACCAGAGGAGCAAAAACGGGGGGACTCTAGCCAGTTGGACGAGAGTTGGAGAGTAAGAAATGTATATCTTTTCGGGGGCTTTGCTGCATGGCCAACCACCGCTCGCTCGCTGCTGTTGTTGTGGTGGTGGTGGACACTGCTAGGCCTGAGGAAATGGCTGTTTAATTCTGGGCGGCGAGCCTGCGTTTGAAATTCTGTTTGATATGACAGCCCCGTCGCATACCTTTGTGAGATATCTCACAACACGGGGGTGGCTCAGGCCTCCGATGTTTATTCATCTGCGGTCGTATCAATACATCCCCAATGAGTGTCTCGGCGCGGCTTCTGGTCTGGGAAAACACACTATCAAAGCTGCGCATTCCGTCAGGGGCGCGATTCTGCGTTTGATGGTTCGCGCTCAAGAGCCTCTCCTCAGGCAGTCTGTTTCTCCTCGCTGGCTCGCCAACGTCACCAGCGAAAACAAAAGCTTCGTTGCAGACGCAAGAAAGATTTATGAGCTACGTCTCGGTGATGTGAAACCAGGTTATTAGTTTTACAATTTTCGCCTGGCTCGTTACACGTCACGGGGATCTTTTCCAAAACAACGGCGGTGAACGGTGAACCAGGCCGCATGAGTCATCCGTCCACCTGCCCATCCACCCACATACCCACCTACGCCTCCATCAACCCATGGAAACAGAGACTTGGTGTTGGAAGCCTCGGTGTTGCAAACGGCTGGCATAGTACCAGAACCCTCGGCCCAGAACGAGATTGTACAGTATTCTTCATTTTTCACCATTATTCTGGTGCAATTACGCTGCCAGGCCGAGGGAACATGTAAGGCTGTGTTAACAGATCCAATGCCAAAGCCCTCAAAGGGACCCCTCTTGAGACTCCCTGGGCATTTCAACACCCAGACCCATAGCTCAGTGACTCAACACCTGGCTCCAGCTAAACACACACACACACACACACACATACTCTCTCTCAAACACACCATCATTCCAGCTAACGGTAGCGACGGGCAGGAGGAAATGACCTCATCTCAGTGACAGGAGAATGGGCCTTTTATTTCTGCTCTGCCTTATTAGGGCTTCAGACTATGTAGCAGCACACGCTAACCACAGCGCCCCGGCAAAGTCAGACGACTCCCCCTCGGCCTGCCAAGTAACAGGGCGGGACTGCCGAGGGGTTTCGCGAGCGCTGCCAGTGTATTTAATAACTGTGATGGTCAGTTGGCTCACTTCAAAGCCTCGGTGTAATAGAAAAGAAAATCCTCGTCTCGTGAACAATGAGTGTTGTAAAAGCACACAGTTGTAGCAAAATGGAGGTCAGTGCTCACGGACACGTCCACTCACATTCATATTTCAGGGCATAAGAAAACAGACCTTAGCAAATCCACACTGAACTGAAAGAGCTCTGAGAACAAAAAGATGACGCTGTCTGTCAGCCATCTTGGTCCGCTTTACATAAGACTGTCCCTTATTACTATTATTGGATGTGGGTCTGTCTGGAGTAAAGTACTGTTTGTACTTTATACATAATTTGAATTAAAAATAAAGTTGGCCTCCAACAAAGGGTGGGCAAAAAAAAAAAAAGAATCGGTATGGGGCCAGGCCTCTGAGAACCACTCCAGGCAAGGTGAAGTTTTAAAAAAATAAATAATGATAAAAAAAAAGACTGCTTACAAAACACTTTTGCACACCTCTTTTGTAGGGACAGGTGCGTCGGAATAGGTTACCCAGTTAAACTTGTGAAAGAAAATCCCGCACACTGTCCATTACGCACGCATATTTATAATGAATTATAATGAATTTACCTGAATTCACCTGAGGAAGGTCTATGACCGAAACGTTGTAAATAAATATGCATGCGTAATGGACAGTGTGCGGGATTTTCTTTAAAAAAAAAAAGACTGTCACTCAAGCGTCAGCTTTGCTTATCATCAGCTGTCCCTCAAGGGGAGAGAGATGACCAATGGCAGTGCAGGACATCAGTATCATGCCTAATGCACATTGAGCATACCTCAATGAGCACACCTGTCTCTGGTTTCAGTGAGAGCAGACTTTGCCCTGCTGCAGCCTCGTCGCCTCTGTTGTGTAAACATTGCTTTATGGAGTGAAGATAAATATGAATGAAGGATGGGGAAACAAGGGGAAAAACACTTAGCCACTCAGCTCGACTCTAGATGACACCATTGGTCAACAAGAGTTTTTTTTTTTTTAAATGCTTTTGCTGTTTTGGAAGGATGAGGTTACCATGTGAACAGCTTTCAGTATTGAATCTTGACATTTGTACTCTACTCTACTCTACAAAGGCTCATGTGAAAATGTTTAATAATGTCTGCCTGTAGAGCAAACAAGAAACAATCTGACTGAGGTGGGCAAATATGATTTTTTAAGGGGTGATCATGTCTTAATTGTTGTGTAAAAATGTAAAAGAAGTTTACATTTGATGAAAATTTGGAAAATGATTTGGTGAAAAATGGCACCCATTTCATAGAATGACTCAACAGTGATTAAAGGGATAATCCGGAGTGAAATGCACTTTAGATCAATTTTTCGGACTATTGGGAGTACATACGTTGAGTTGACACCAAAATCATGTCATTCGGATGTATTTTGAGAAAGTTCGAGTTCACCGTTTTTAGCCAAAACTCGTTAGCCTGGAAGTGACCGGGGCAGGTCCTTTCGCCACTACAAAACGCTATTTTTATACCTCTTCTACTGTTCCAAACAACGCTACACTTACGTGGTAGTGAGTAGAGGGTCCCTAAAGCCAAACCGAAGTATCCCCACGTCTTTATGTGGTCGGATAGAGAGTCCAGAATTAATTTAATCGAGTCAGTACCTTCCGGAAATGTCGCTGTGGCAGCTGCGCAACGCTTCCACAACACTTTACTAACATTTCCGGAAAGGTACTGACTCGATTAAATTCATTGGCTAAAAACGGTGAACTCGAACTTTCTCAAAATACATCCGAATGACATGATTTTGGTGTCAACTCAACGTATGTACTCCCAATAGTCCGAAAAATTGATCTAAAGTGAATTTCACTCCGGATTATCCCTTTAAAGTGCTGAAACAATAATCTGTTCTGCATGTACTGTACAAACACTGCTGTTACTAAACCACAGCCAAGAGAAGGCAGATACAGTGCTTATGAATGTTTCACTGTTTCTAAGGCATAACGAACTAATGATATTCAACATGTATTCTTCCTCCAGCAATTGTAGTCAGGTGTTGTATTTCAGCCAAGTAGTCTGCCCGCAGGCTTAAATATATTTAGAAAGTAAGTGTGTTAGTGTTGACATATGTCTACTCGTGAGTGAGTGTGTGTGTGTGTGTGTGTGTGTGTGTGTGTGTGTGTGTGTGTATATATATATATATATATATACAGTATATGTGTGTGTGTGTGTGTGTGTGTGTGTGTGTGTGTGTGTGTGTGTGTGTGTGTGCATATATAATTTTCTCCTTCAGCTCCCTCTCCGCAGAGAAGAGAGCGGTAGGACGGGTAAGCCGTGGGTGCTGCTAAATAACACGGTGTGTGGAGCTGCCTGCTAGCAGCCTGGCATACAGTATGAGCAATGGTACTGAGCGCTATAATCACCACTGTGCTGAGTGCTACATCTATAAAAACACAGCGAGCACTGCCACCTGTGTGTGTGTGTTGGAGAGAGAGAGAGAGAGAGACTAAGTATGTGAGTGTGTATGGGTGTGTACTGTATGTGTGTGTTGTGTGTGTGTGTGTGTGTGTTCAAGAAAGGAGAGAGAGAGAGAGAGAGAGACTAAGTATGTGAGTGTGTATGGGTGTATATGTGTGTGCATGTGTGTATGTCTGTGTGTGCGTGCGTGCATGCATGCATGCATGCGTGAGAGAGAGAGAGAGAGTGAGACTACTGTAAGCATGTGAGTGTGCACTTCTGCTTCAGTCCTGTGATGTTTAACTGGTTTGTTGTGACGTGTTGACCAGACAAACTATCACTTGTCTATGAATGATGATACCAGCGTGCGCGTGTGTGTATGTGTGTGTGAGTGTGAGTGTATGTGTGTGTGTGTGTGTGTGTGTGTGTGTGTTTGTTTACTTGTAGTCTCGAGCAGTCGGGATCTTACACCACTGACCACAATGGTTACACAACAGGATAATCCGCATGTACAGGATGTCTGGATCTAAAAGGGTTAATTATAGTGTCCAGTCCGCCGGCCAGAGAGCTCCCGCGTTCACTCACAGGAGGACGCTCCGCTCCGCTCCGCTCCTCTCCTCACCAGCTCTGGCTCCTTGCTACGCTTTGGAACTGACCACTCGTGGGCCTCGGAACTTGGCTCACACACACACACACACACGTTGCACAGTTCACATACTGTACACAAATGTACAATCATACTGTACTGTACATGTCGCACACAATAGCCTTTATGACACGACCTTCTGCTTTACAGATAAAGCAGCTCCTGTACGTCCGGTGCGTTAGCGTTAGCGTTCGGTTAGTGAAGCCGACACCGGCAATATGGCAGTCATCACTCCACTTTAGAATTGACTATTCGTGGCCACGGACCTTCACTCACACACACACACATGTTGCACAGTTCACACATACTGTACACAAATGTACAATCATGCTGTACATGTACGCTTACACTCACTCAATCTGGCACACAGCAAATCTTATGTGCTTATGTGACTGTTGCTTAGTATCTCACACACACACACACACACACACACACACACACACACACACACAGACACACACACAACTCTCACTCTCTATATTGCGCAGAACTAATATTATGTGTCTTCATCACTATTAATCACACACACGTACACACACACACACACACACACACACACACACACACACACACACACACACACACACCTTAATGCCTTCCCTAAGCCTGTCACACTAATGTGATAACAGGCTTTAGTGCATGATGTTGCTAGGTTTCCTACCCGCTATTCTGACAGCATTACAGGGCTACTTAATGCAGGCCATCAGCCCCATCACAAACATAACTGGATCTGAAAGCCCTTCCAATCTAGTCCAGACTATAGGCCAGATTACACCAGACTCAAACCAAGGCCCAAAACTAGGCAGCCACAAGCGTGTGGCTCCAATCCTCTCAGCGGTCTCTCTCTAGAGGAAGTTCTTATCTATGAGGAAGCAGGCACTTTAGGAACCTTTTGACTCTGTGGGAGATAAACTAGAAATACTTCCGCAAACCAAACGGGAACCGTTATGCTGAATTTGTTTGGTTCCGTCACAAATGGTGGACTTGTGGCCCTTATGTGATTTTGTGACTTGATAAGAGAAGGTACAGTAATGTGGACTTCAAAAGCCTGCACGACCCGTGCAGATTAACCTATAGCTTGATTATATACCGTAATTTCCTGACTATTAGCCGCAGCTTATACATTGATTTTGCTAAATTTCTTCAGCTATGAGGTTAATACAGGGGGGAAGTTAATATGGTATTAATATGGTTTCGCTTCTTTTAACTTGCATAAAACACTGTCCTGCGGCTTATACACAATGCGGCTTATATGCAGGAAATTACTGTATCTGTCAGGATTCATGGGAGTTTTGACATTGAACTGGGTAGTCATGATAAAGAGTATGATTTTCAGTTGTGAGTCCTTCTTATTGTTCATGTCTGTGTATTGCACACAAGCTTACAAAATGAACACTTAACATCTTGCAGATCGTGCATAATCCCATCATCATTGAGCCAGTATGAATGATAATGGAGAACAGCAAGATGCAGCGACAACTTGGCAGCTGAGAGAGAGAGTCTTCTCCAAGATCCTTGAGGATTTGAAAACAGTCCGTTTCAAAGCGCGCTGACGTCAAGTGCGAAACCTGAAAGTTAACTGCTTTAAGACTTTAAAGGCACCGTATGGGATTGGGAAACGACGAGGTCTTGCTCAAGCCCACTTGAAGAATTCTAGGAGGTACTGTAGACAAATCACCCACACAGGTTATTGGGCAATGTCTCTACCTCCCCTGCCAGGACTGTTTGATCAAAACATCCCTATTGTGAAATGCTGGAACATCTTGAATAAAGACATCATCCTGTGCTACAACAACCTAAACATCTTTATTAAATAATGCTTCTAAAATCTGCGCAACCTAGCATAAGTGACGTGTCTGCATATTTCACTACAATCTACAATCGACTGTGTGTGTGTGTGTGTGTGTGTGTGTGTGTGTGTGTGTGTGTGTGTGTGTGTGTGTGTGTGTGTGTGTGTGTGTGTCCTGCGCTAGCTCAACCTTAGCTAACTCTCAGCAGCTTACTGTGTTAGGTTAAAGGTCAGTGGTCCTGCCCCTTGTTGTTGTCTGGAGGGGGGATTACCTGAGGTCTACTGCCCCCCCCCCCCTCCAATACTACCACTCCAATACCCTTTCCCTCCCCTCTCCCCTTGTGTGCCCCCGCCCCACCCCCCTCCTTCTCCTCCTGTGGGCCGGGGGAGCCAAGGACATGCGTGATCTACGGGCGTGAGGTTGGGCAGTAAACCACCGGTCATGTGAGACCATTCCGTGCTTTGTCCTCTGCCGAACCAGATTATAGCCCATCACACACATACACATGCACACACAGGCACACACACACAGGCACACACACACAGGCACACACACACACACATACACACACACGGGCACACACGCACACACACGCACACACACACACACACACACACACACACACACACACACACACACACACACACACACACACACACACACACACACACACACACACACACACACACACACACACACACACACACACACACACACACACACTAGATGCTATCTAAAGCTCTGGGCTATGAGAGACAGCAGTAACCTCATTTAAAAGTCTCAGGAGTTTAAGAAGGGCAAGCATGGCCAATTGTAATGATCTCTGATCACACCTCTGGGTTAACGGTCTTCCACAGGTTAAATGCAGTCCATCCTTGAATGACTGACAGGGATTCCCACTGTTCCTTCCACAGCACATTCAAGGATACCTCAAGGACTTTTCAGGCTCGCCAAGGACCAAACATGCCATGCTTTGCGATACAGATCCATGCAGAGAAGGTACAGTATCAACATGACCATTCCCTTGGCACATTTGCTAACGCTCGTAAGACATTCTATGCATTTATATTGTCATTGTATATAATGCGTTTGAAAGGAAAACCAATAAAAATAATTTACAAAAAAACCAAAAAAAACATTTGCTAACGCTCCACATCAGAGGTGCGTTCAAGTTCACCGAACTTAGGCGAACATGGGCGAACGTTTGCGAAAGTTTGCAAACAGTATTCCGTTAGCCTTGAGTTTTTGGCGAACGTTTGCTAACAATCGCAAACAGTCTGAGGAGGTGGTGCGCCGCGAACATACAGTGGAACTGGACGTGAGTTTGACGAACGCAACAATGCATTCACTGTTAGAATGGAATGTTAAGACCAAATCGTTCAAATTTAACAGTTCAAAGAAAACATGTTCACCTCGAACGTTCGCCACTGTTTGCGAACTTGAACACACCTCAGCAGTCCAGTAACAGGACATGCTCATTGGTGACCACAGCGTGGCCGGTACAGTTGCTAGCTTTGCAGGATTCGCCACGGCACATAGTAGGCGATCTGAATGAGAGGCTAAAATGCAATGGAATGTTTTCAGGGACAGTATAGATTAGTTCTGGGATATTTGATTATTGTAATCTCCAAAACTAGTCCCTAAAAATTCCAAAGCTGCTTAAGCTGTTAAGGGTCAAGACTACGTAAAAGGTCACCGTGGCGACTCACCTCCACGATGCTCCGCAGGTCCCTCACGTACATGCGCTCCGTCTCGATGATCTCCATGACGACGCGGTCCAGGTACGTGAGCTTGGGATTGGGCGCCATGGCTTTGGCGGCGAACGGCGAGAGCGGCGGCCCTCCTCCTCCTTCTCCTCCTCCTCCTCCTCCTCCTGTTCCTGCTTCTTCGCTCCTCTCTGCCGCTGTGGTGACCGCGTTGTTGTTGTTGCGCTGCTGCTGCTGGCCCGGGGTCAGTTCCGGCGGGCAGAGCTCGAGGTCGACGTCCGGCGGGGCTCCGCCGCAGGGCGGGCTGTCGTCGCGGGACGAGCCCGAGGAGCCCGAGGAGAGCGTGGACACCAGGCTCACCGGCCGCTGGCCGCCCCCACCGCCGCCCGGCTCGCCGCAGTCCGACAGCGTCGCCGTGGACGAGCGCTCATTGCTGCTGACCGAAGCCGTGGACAGCCGAGGCGACTCTGAGAGAGAGAGAGATAGAGAGATAGAGAGAGAGAGAGAGAGAGAGAGAGAGAGGGCATAAGGAACAAGGTCAATGGAGAATAAAAAGAAAGATGCACGGAATTAGATAGAAGGGGGAAGAGAAGAGATGAGAAAGACAGAAAGAAAGAAAGAAAGAAAGAAAGAAAGAAAGAAAGAAAGAAAGAAAAAAAGAAAAAAAGAAGGCAATCGGGAGAAGAAGAAAGCCGGAGAGAGAGAGTGAGAGAGAGAGAAAGAGTGAGAGAGAGAGAGAGAGAGAGAGTGGGGAAAAGAGGGGGAGAGAGTGTAATTTCACATGTTATTTTTCTTGGGCCTGTGGGCCGACGCCGGGTGAAATTCTCCTGATTCAACACACCACTGTCAGCACTGGAGCGGTCCGCAACCCATCTGGGAAAGCAACAATCAGTGACGCAAGAATAATCACGCAGCCACGGTACATCACAACCAGGTCTCCTCCTATGCACGGCGCATACCGCACACTTAACTTGTCTCTCCGAATAAACCCAGGAATGCCCGGCGCTGCCAAGAGTGTAATTGCTGAGCCTTTTTCTCGTGCCATTGTCTGCTTTAATCTTATGCTTAAAAGACAAAAGGCAAGATCGAGCAGAAACAATGGCCTTTC
Organism: Sardina pilchardus; assembly: GCF_963854185.1. Taxonomy (NCBI): domain Eukaryota; kingdom Metazoa; phylum Chordata; class Actinopteri; order Clupeiformes; family Clupeidae; genus Sardina; species Sardina pilchardus. The sequence continues at coordinate 25,607,448 of NC_085005.1, forward strand.
TTCTTAAAGTAACTAAGTCAGTCAAAACAGCAGTAGGCCACATTTTTCTGAGGAATGTTGATCTGTGCTTCAAAGCTCTCATTCGGAAAATGGGCTTATTTTCACATTACCACTGTATCCTTAGATTTCTGTTGAATTTGTACAACTCCATAATATCCTTGTTGCCTTTGTATAATGTGATGAACGTTTACCAACTTGTTTTCAAAGCACAGGTTGAGTATTCGGTGGCATTGCGTAACAGCAGCCCGTGAGAGATGTGATGTTGATAACGTTAATAGCTTGCGTCACCACCGCCAAGTTTGGTCACCAATCTAGCAAGCGTTGGATATGCTGACAAGAGAGAGCCTCGAGTTTCCTGGAGACCGCACACAAACAAGGGTGGCTTCCATGAAACAGGTCCATCAAGGTTGGGTCTTGGCAGGACCATCAGGATGATGGGGCGAATAAACAACTGGATCCTGATGCAACTTATTCTCAGATGCCTGGCATTCACACCTCCCTGTAACCAACAGTCACACTATGGCCCACGTGCACGACACGTACACACACACACACGTATGTACACACACACATACACGTACACACGCATACACACACACGCCATTGTCTCTACTGGACACTTCCCATAAATCCAGTTAGATTTCACCTCTAGCTTAGAGAGCTATAACCACAGGCGATATCTTCACTTAATCCTTCCAGCAGGAAGTCCAGGGCCAACATGTTCTGACACTGGAGCAAAGTCACGCCCTATTAAAACATGCCCGTACCAAATTGGGATGAATGGCAAGGCAATCAGACTGTTACGCAAGTCCCTGCGCAGGAAGCGCACGCACTACGGCGTGACTGAGGGCATTGACTGGGCATGAGCCGAGGGTCACTGAAATCACCAGAGATGACCTCCGCCATGTCCACCGTTGAAAAGCGTGCACGCTTCACTGGTGTGACTGAGTGCTGTCTGCCATGATGTCCTGGGCCTACGGTCAGAGGCACTTTTGTCAGGGGTGATAGTCGTGTCTGAACGCAAACCATATCATTCAGAGAACAAATGCTATTCTTGAATGGAGACAATAACGTGTAGACCGCATGTCAACAGAAATACTCACAGCCACCAGGTCTGTGGCGGCCAGCTGTTGCTGTGTGTGTGCACCCATTATATCTCCTCAGCTTTTGACTTTTTTTTCCTAAGTGCTTTGAAATAACTTTTAAAGTGCACTGCATGACTTGGTTGACATAACTACACGCCGAGGGTACTAGGAAATCAGTCATGTTATCTAACAATTACACAATCACATCATGACTTCCATGGTGTCGTTTTTATGAAACGCACTGACAACGAGACAAAGCCAGGAAGAATTCAGACTGTGTGTGTGTGTGTATGTGTGTGTGTGTGTGTGTGTGTCAGTGATTATGTGTATCATCTGGACTTAAAATCTCATAAAGTGTTGGACACACGCAATTCTGTAAGCACAGCATTAGCCCAGGGAAACAGGATTAGTGCAGGGCACAACAGCAGAGCACAGAGGTCCTCTACTGCCCCACACACACACGCACACACACACACACACACACACACACATACACAAACACATCTGTCTGATGCACATGACACAAATAGCAGCGTGCACAGCAACACACACACACACTTTGACAAATCATATACATGCTTCCTGTAAGTCATGTGAATACACATACAAATACAAACAACACACACAATGTGGGCTGTATCATTACAGACAACCTCCTCAAGAATGAACTAGAAAAACCACCGCACAAGAGGAAGTGTGTGGAGGGATGTGACACTGTCCACAGCCGGCCTCCGCTGTCCTGGCCTCCGCACTACCGGATCCCACACAAACCCACTGCTCACAACAAACACACAAACACACAAACACCATCCACACTCACTGTTTATCAACACACAAACACCATCCACATTCACTGTTTATCAACACAAAAAACCCACCATCCACACTCACTGTTTATCAACACACAAACAAACACCATCCACACTCACTGTTTATCAACACACAAACACCATCCACACACACTGTTTATCAACACAAAAAAACCCCCATCATCCACACTCACTGTTTATCAACACACAAACACCATCCACACACACTGTTTATCAACACAAAAAAAACCCCATCATCCACACTCACTGTTTATCAACACACCAACAAACACCATCCACACTCACTGTTTATCAACACACCAACAAACACCATCCACACTCACTGTTTATCAACACACCAACAAACACCATCCACACTCACTGTTTATCAACACATCTCCCCAACAGCGCTCATTTACACCAAAACGGCACCATTCACAAACAAGCACTGTTCATGCACTCACTCACTGGTCATAAACATAGACTGTGCTGTATCATGTGCTGTTTAAATGCTGTCCACTCAAACACTAGTTAAGAGCCCTGCTGTAACAGTTAAATGTTAATTCACTGAAACACTTAACCTGATGTAGTCATACTGGAACGTGGTTACTGTATGAGGCGTTTCAACTGATATACAGTAGGGGGACAAAAATTGAGTCTGCACACAATTGGATAGACCTGACCAATCAGAGCAATGAAATAGCCTACCATGAATCCTGTAGGAAGAACAGCCAAAACATCCTTCTTCTCACAAATGCCTTAAATCACTGTCTTCTGGATGATGTGATAGCGAAGTCTTAACGTCTAGCTTCTCTAGTGAACGCCTTTTTCTTGTAAACAAAATCGAGCAAAGAGTGCTCAGGTGACATGAATGACTAGACACCGTTAGTCAACTACCCATCATCATATAAAGCCCATCCACATGATTTGGTTGGTGCGCCTGGTTTTCATACTGGCAAAGAAGCTTCTCAGTGGAACAAGTTCAGACTGAATCTCCCACCCTCAATTTTTGTGGGTGGGGTTAAATTCTAGCTGACTTCCGTCTTATCAAACACTAGTTCCTGTTTACAAACGTACAGTCACATGGTACTTTCATAAACTGGGCTTACAAATCCCTGACTTGACATTAAGTCACATCTAGCAGACGAGTGTAAAATTACATGTTTAAACTTTGACACTCTCTCTGATACTACTGAATATACATCATCCCCAACCTAGGAGCAGCAATTATGACAAAACCAACCTCCCATAGCACATGAATACAGCGGGCCGGGCATCCTTCCATCATTAGACACGGAGAAAGAGAACGCCTAATCACAGGCCTCTGGGAGCCACCTTGTTCCAGAGCGAGACAGGCATCGGCACGCTTCACCCGGCCTGTGTGTGTGTGTGTGTGTGTGTGAGCAGGGCTGTCATTACACATGGGTGTGCCCCCCGCATCCTGATGAGGGATGATGTTATGTGGGCACACACACACACACACGATGCCGTCACAGTGTGAGCAAGTAGCAACTAGACCCGGTCTCGACTCGGAGAAAACACACTGAGATATGAGATATGATCAAATCAATATCTCTGAACTTTTTTTTTTTCGCCTCTTTTCATACGAAAAACAAAATAGTGCTGTGGGTTCGTTATACTCTAAGTGTTCCATTCTTCCATTCTACGTAACCGCAACAAATTGAATTGGTGCATTCCGTTGCATGTGGAACAAAATTGTAGGCTGACCAGAAGACAACACTAAACAGCGTGATTGGTGCCAAGCATTCACAAGGCTTTTTTGTGTATGCAACACATTCTCTCTCTCTGACAGACACCCCCCCACACACAAACACAAATACACCACACACACACACACACACACACACACACACACACACACACACACACAGTTGGTCCCATAAATCACATTGTGGAAAGACTCAATGGAGGCTTTCCTCGTCTATAGTCTCCGGTGGCAAACAAATTAAGGAGCCCCTTCGCCTTGATGTGTGTGTGAGCCCCTGACGCTCGTTTCCAGCAGGCAATAAGACTTCACAAACACACACACTTCACCCACATGGGACACATTGGGTGTTGATGAAGGAACATGAAACTGGTCCATTCCTAAGAAACGTCTTTCCAGAAAAGACATAGAGAGAGAGAGAGAGACAGAGAGAGCGAGAGAGAGTGTGTGTGTTGGTGTGGCTGTGTGAGGTCTATGAACAGTGATGGGTTCCCACATTCGGAAGAATCCGACCGGCCCTTGGGAGCTCAGCGCTAGTCGTGTTCCTTTACTCATCTCACACAATTAGTGTTAAATCACCCGAACATGCAGTGATCATGCATTCACTGTGATCATCCATTTGCAATGATTGGTGTGTGCATTTGTCTGTGTGTGAGTGTGTGAGTGTGTGTGTGTGTGTGTGTGTGTGTGTGTGTGTGTGTGTGTGTGCTCGTACACATTGCCTCAAGCAAATCATTGAGCATGGCATTCACTTTAAGGATTGCTGTGATGTAACTGAAGCGATCAGGAGCGTGAGCGTGAATTTGTCGCAGCGGCACGTGATTTGTGCGAGTTCGGCTGATCGCACCGGTGACATACCCACTAGGCAGGCTTGCGCTGGTTTCAGATCTAAGACTCGGCTTAGAATTGAGCTGGTTACTCTGATTCCATCTAACAACAGAAAACCACAGAAGACAGTCAGTTAGTCGGCAAGACTCAAAGGTCCAGCACCACCGGCCATCTCTTGTCCCAATGTCCATATCCATTTGAGGAGAGAAATTCCTAAAAGCAAAAAAAAGTTTAAAAAAAGATGGCAGCTATTTGTCTTTCTAATGAGAATGTGTCAATGACTTACTCTGATGTCATATCTGAACCGATCTCAATAACCTGACTCCACCGCAAATAAGCATGAGACATTTTCTTGGCCACGACCCAATAAACAGGGGTGGAAAAAAAAAAGAACAGAGAACTATGCGAAAGCGCTATGGCAACAGTTTATTTAATACACGTTCCCAGCCCTGCGGGATGAAGTCATTCTGCCACAAAAGAAGGGAGATTTTTCTCTTTATCTTTTGGCTCGTAAAGACAGCCTTCAAGGTCTGTGGAACCTGGGGGGGTTGGGGGGAAGGGGGGGGGGTCTAGCCGTTTGTAGGACAATCCACCCCCTCTGCCCCCCTCCACCTCTCCCTCCAGCACCCTGGCACCCGTCTCCAAATCCATCCTCCTTAACCCACTTCCCCCTCCGTCCGTCCACTTGGAATCCCCCAGGGTGCATTTCAAAAGAAAACATTTTCAAACCGGCCGGCATCTCCCATCAACCCCTCCCCTGTGCGTGGACATTGGACTTTAACATCTAGAGCGGTTAGCGGGACACACACACACACACACACACACACACACACACACACACACACACACACACACACACACACACACACACACACACACACACACACACACACACACACACACACACACACACACACACACACACACACACACACACACACACACACACACACGCAGTAAACAAAACCACATGTTGAAGTGTACACTTGCTACAATACACTAAAAAAATAAATCCACACTCCAACATGCACACATCCACCCAGATCAACTTCATGCTTGTCCACGTTTGACATGGTACTTGTAAAGAGTTATGGTACATGCCATAACTTTATCTACAAAAGCAAACATGAACGCAGCTTGCTCTTGGTATTGAAGTACCACCACTGCCTATGTATCTAATCGCTCCAAAGCACTGCTAGCCCCTATATCTCAACACACTCCCCCCCGAGGCCTCTGCATGCAGACGTGCCTGTGGAGACCCGACGTTAACCCACATTATCTGCAGTCCTCCCCGACTGAGACGTTTCTTCACCCAGGAAGAGGCCTCCATTCTGGGAAAGAGCCGGCGCTGGAGCCCCCTTGTCATCCCCTGTGTTTTGCCCCCTGCCCTCCTCTCCTCTGCCTGCCCTGCACTACTTCTCACACACACACACATACATACATACACACACACACACACACACACACACACACACACACACACACTTCTCCCCTGCTGCACCTTCCAGGCTACACTACACTAGCCAGAGGGCCACGGCTGTAAACGAGGGATTATAACGATGCGAATAAATCACCGCTCGCCCAGACAGCGCAGATAAAAACAAGTCGACTACGGGAGCGCATATGACGGAAGATCCGCTAGCGAAAGGCCACCATGGTGCCCATTCCACCCCCCCCCCCCTTCCCCCAACGCACCCATCCGTTTCACAAAGCTGAAGCTCCTCTGATGTCTAAAGCCCCGTGTTTACACACCAGGGGCCGGGATTTAGTGGAGCAACCGGTTGGCCTTCATCAGCCCGGCGTGCTGAATCACCGACCATAAGCCACATTTGAGTGACGAGGACTCGCAAGCAGCGTTTGTAAACCTCAGTTGGAGAAACCAACGTTGCTGTAGAGAAAAGAGAAAAATTCCCTGTGGCTAAAGCTTGGAACCAGTCGAGTGCAGTCAAGTTCGTCATGAAGGGGTGAGCGACAAATAATGTTCATTATAACTACAGTACCAAATTAATAATCAAAGATAATTGATTAAAGTATACTACAGTTATTGTTTCCACCAAGTTAGTGTCTCAGAAGTGTTAGATTTTTCAGAAAATTGGACCTGGTTGAGAATGTATTTCTATGATGTCACAGGAATATTGCAACAGAACTTCCTTTCCAGTGAGGACGCTTACTCATGTTGCAGAGACACAGTCAGTGCTACGCTAACCGTTTTGGGTGACTAATCATTGAATGAGCAGGGTGTACATATCTACAGGTGTGGTGTCAAGCCTAGGTGAAATGAGTGACTCTTTTTCTTTCTCTCCTCTCTTTCTCTTTTTCTCTATCTCCCCCTCTTTCTCTCCCCCACTGTCTTTCTGACTGAGCCTCGGGCAGTAGAGCAAACGTTTACACAGAGCTTCCTCTCTTCCTCCCTCATGGTCATGTCAAAAAGAACGTCCAGCCATGACCTCCCAGGAGCGTGGGAGATAAGAAATGGTTTTCAAATCAAAATGAATGCCATTGGCGCTTTTGTGTGTGTGTGTGTGTGTGTGTGTGTGTGTGTGTGTGTGTGTGTGTTCACCTTGAAAAGAAAAAGCCTGAGGTGAACATAAATCTCAGAGCCAACATCCGTTCTTCCCTCAGTGAAAGTGATACCTGAATGGCTCCTGGCATTCCAAAATCTTGCCCCAGCTTATCCCCCCCTCTCTCTTTCTTTCTCTCTCTCTGTCCCTCTATCCCTCTTGTCTTTCTCTCCTTCCCTCATCCACATCCAGAGCCACATCAGAGGAACTTCAGAGGCACCTGCTCTGTGTAAAAAGTCGGGTGTAGTCCATCCAGCCAAATCTCCTGAGGGATGAGGGTGCAGCAGCCAGCCACCACACTTACTCACTTACCACATCAGACGAGATCCGCACCCACCCGTTTTTCTGGACAACACACAACACACACACAGCTCCATCCATTTCCTCTGTAGCCCCCCCTGTTGGTGTTGGAGGGGGGGCTGGGTCCCCCCCCTTCTCACCCCCTCACTCACCCAGCAGACGGGACACCCTGCGGTTGAGGCTGCTCCGGAGCACTCGTTCCTCCCAGAGCACTCGGAGCGCCAAGACGTCCAGGCCGGGCCTCAGGAGCCCTCCCCAGCCCCGCTCCTTACTGCCCCCCAGGGAGCCCATTGTCCCGTCCGATCACCTCAAGTCCTCCAGTCCGACTCCAATCAATCAATCAATCGATCAATCAATCGATCGATCAACGGAGAGTTTGGATCCGACAGCTCCACACAGTAGTGAGGTCCTGCTCTGGCATAGATCAATAGCTTCCTCCGTCCTATCCAACAACTTGCCCAGTTTGAACTGAGGCTTGCCGTGTACACACACACCCATGTGCACAAACACACACACACATACACAGACACACACACACGCTGCGACTGCGAGGTCAAGTGAGCCGTTGGTTGCTCCCGGTCCAATCCCAACACACACAAGCACGTGTAAACACAGGGGGCACGCCCCCTCTTATCAGGAGGGAGGGAAAAAAACATTTAAAAAGGCAGCAGGAGGAAGACCTTCAAGTCCGAGTAAGACCGTAAGAATGTGCGTGTTGTTGTGTGGTCATCTCTCCTATTCACTGTTGGCCAATATTTCACCAACACTCCCCTTGCCCCTCCCCTCCTCTCCTCTATCTAAAACGGTTCTCTCCCTCCACTAAATCTTCTGTATCATTCATTCCCATGCCAGAGTACTCTAAGGCCTGCTCAGCTGGAGGGACACTGAGTAAAAGTATGTGTTTGTTTCAAAAGCAGGTTTTTTCTTAACATGAATGTATGTGTGCATGTGTATATATGTATAGGTGTGTATGTGTACATGTGTGTAGATCCTGATATCCTGTTAAGAGCTACAGTATGTGTATGTGTAATTGTGTATGGTAGACTATGCATGTGCTGCTATGGTGTGTAAAATTTTGAAAAAAAACCAATAAAATAAAAAAAATAAAAAAGTGTTCACAATAATGTCGCTTTATACTGCACAGCACAGGACACAGAGGGCAGTGAGTCTAAAATGACCAGTCTGTGTACAGTACACTGTTCCCCAGAGTAAAAGACCATTAATATATTACCCCTGTCAATCATTCCACAGTTATAATCCTGCCTGGTAATTAAGTATAAGGTTACCTAACATAATCAGTCCTGTTTCATATTATTAGTTGTATGTAACAGTACACCTCTACAGATTCCTTGGTCTTTGTTGTTTGGCATGTACACACTCTGCTGAAGATACTATACTATACTATACTACTATACTATACTAATACCATTTTAATGACAAGAAACTAGCCACTGTTTCAGCTAAAACGGTTGCATTTTTTAAAAACTCTGAATGCTTTAAGTTTAAAGCATGCCGGGCTCATACAACATTCAAACACACACAGAGGCTTAAATGCCAGTCTGTCAACAGAGCCACGGATGGGTGCCGAGAGTGATCTTTATGGATGCGAGTTGTGGGCGCATTCCACATCAAAGGCCGACCGGGGGCGGGCGGGCGGGCGGGCGGGCGGGCATGGTAACCTTTCCTTGCGGTGCCCGCTGGTTTGAAGGTCCACTTGCACTAGTGACCTTAAGCGCTCCTTTTGAACGTGCCGGGGGTTTGGGAGGACTCAAACGGCATCTGGGCTGCGTGGGTGACGAGGACAGGGACGAGGGAAGGTCACTGAAGCAACGTAGGGTCAGTGTGGGAACACCACAGAGTCCACACAGCACACTGCTGCTGGACCGAGCTGGGCTACATCAAGACCCAGGGTAGTGTGGGAGACTTTTGGACGGAACCACTGGACCCAGACCACAGATTAAAAAAATGGTTCTGCTGCATTCTTTTGTAACATGGCCACGCTGTTGTTGGATAAATAACGCAATCGGTAAAAGAGCTACAAATACTGTATGAAGGTCGGCTGTAATAGTGCTTCGTTTGGCCCCAGTAGTGGCGCGATGGTCTGGGGCAGCTGCGCCGCACACCGGCGACTGGGGGTTCGATTCCCGGCCCGTGTTCCCTTCTGGATCCCACCCTAACTCTCTCTCTCTTCCACTCACTTCCTGTCATTCTCCACAATCCTATCTGATTAAAGGCACAACAAGCCCAAAAACTATACTACAAAATAAGAAAAGAATGGTTCACATAGAATTGAGCGCATTGAGAGTCTGTGTATACCATATGAAACCATATGAAATGTGCTATATAAATAAACTTGAATTGAATTGAATTGTCTAGGACACAACTACTGTACCCCTTAGTTTCTTTCCTGACCTGATGTGGCCTGTTGCTTGTGATAAACAGTCATGATGACCGTAATGACCAGGGGCACCCATGAGCGGCCTCAAGTGGACAGCGTTTCAGAATCCGTACACAAAGCTGGCACTCTCGGTGTTCAGCGTATGAGGATTGCAATAAAACATTCCAAACCATCCAAACTGTTATTGTAGTTTCAAACAAAGAAACACTGCAAAATGACTCCTCAATGCTACATTAATCTGTTTAGGGGCTTGATCACATTTTTCCACTTGAGTTTCAGTTTCTCATTCCCTCTTTGGTCAGAAATCAAATGTAGGCACTTGAGCAGAAACTAAACAGTGTTTAACTAAAGGGGAGAGCACTGGTCACAGCTCAAATACGCCACATATGGCGCCAGCCTGTGTGTCTGAGTGCGTGTAAATTAATACAGATTAAATTAGGAGATTATCAAATTAACATTTCATTTCAAAACAACCTCACAACACACAATTTTGCCTTAATAAAATCCCATAGTAGCTGAGCACATTATCTTTAAAAACTTGGAGAAGATGGAATGCGTGTGTGGGGAGGGGGGGGGGGGCAGTCAGATTTCTCATGCCAATATATATATTTTGGATGCATAATCCAGGGCCGTGGTGTAAAAGGCCTCCAGAGACATACTGAAGCAGATGCTCTGTTTTTGAGTGCTAATTGGGTTGGCCGAGAGGGGACTACGCGGGATTACGACCTCAGATGGTGTGGGAGTGAGGCGTGCAGATTACGCTCGTCAGCCATTACTCTGGCGAATGGGCCGAGGCGAGTGTTTACTGTGCTCTCAGGCAGACCCAGGGTAAACAAGAGCCAGGCACTTTAGAGAGAGAGGGAGAGAGGGAGGGAGAGAGAGAGAGAGAGGGAGAGAGAGGGAGAGAGAGAGAGAGAGAGAGAGGGAGACAGAGAGAGAGAGAGAGAGAGAGAGAGAGAGAGAGAGGGAGAGAGAGAGACAGAGAGAGAGGGAGAGAGAGAGACAGAGAGAGAGACAGGGCAAGTGAGGTCAGGGCAAGTAAACAACTGTGTAACGATGCATGGCTTCACAGACACATACACACGTACATGCTTTTGCACAGCCGCGCACACACACACACACACACACACACACACACACACACACACACAGACAGACACAGACACACACAGACACACACATCGCTATGCACATTTGTACACAACATCCATCAAAACTACTACCACCATATGTAGTGGCCATCTTCTTAAAGGCTCTGGGCTGCCAAACTATCCCCTGGGAAACAATTTTACTTGACTGTCTTTATTTTTGTTTTTTTAAAAGCCAGTGATATAAAACATGTGAAACCTCTAAAGAGGGTCTGATAACTGAATCACGGGGCTCATCTCAGGACTGATATGGTCCTGGGAAACCATGGGGCTAGGAGGAAAACAATATCCCCTTTGACTCAATGGAAAGAGATTTTATGTCAACAATTAGCAACAATTACAACCTATAAGGACAGAGTATAGTGAGATCTCAGGGACTCCGGCGTCAGAAGAAATATCCAGTGAACAGCCTACGAGTATGGAAGCAGTGGGATTTCCGGTCTGCGATCATCGCATATTTAATTCAGACAGCATTCTATTCCCTCGTGTAGATCAAACCAGTGAATGCCTGCTTTGGAGGTATAGCTCATGTTCGGTACAACGTTTTTCAATGTTAATCAGACACTGTGGAATGTTGTAAGTGAGAGAATAGAGTGCGCCTGATCGCAGCGTGTGTGGCGGGCCGTTGTATTAACGTTACATGACAGGATTAAATATGCCCAAAGAATGTCGCACGGTGGCCAACGGCCAAGAGACGGGAAAAAAGAGAATAGCTCAAAGCTCACATTCTAGAGGTGTCATCTTCCATATCCTATCCTTCCTCCCTCAGCCCGTGGACGATCTGGAGGGATGACATAGACATTCCTACGGTGTGGTTCTTGGCTAATGCTGAACGTCATGGTATGTTTGAATGTTTGGGATGGAAGGGGGGGTGTTGAGGGGAGTGCTACAGGTCAGAAATTATATTATGAGATTAACTTCAAACATCCAAGAAGCTCAGAGAATATTCCATTAATCCTAGACTGGAGTTATGGAAGGGGGTATGTAGGGGGGGGGGGGGGTGGCCTTCAGGTTGCCGGGGTTCAGGGGATGGGGGGGTGGAGGGGTGGAGGGGGGGGCACATGAGGCGGAATGTCTAGCATTCCGAGGAGATTGCATCAAACTCTCGTACTGTAGCCTTTTAATTCTTGGAATTCCTGGCACATGAGGCGGAGGAGCCGGACTGAAGCACTGCAGTCTGCTGCCTCGGAGAGAGAGACCCCCAGACTTCCTGCCTTTCCCAACCCTTCCCCTCCTGCCCTCCCTGGGCTCTGCCCTGCTGCCCTGTTGCCCTGCTGCCCTGTTGCCCTGCTGCCCTTCCCCTTCCCCTCCCCAGGCCTCCACCAGCCCAGACCCTCCAGCTGATCCTGCCCCTGATAAGGGCTTTCACAAAGTCCCACTGATTTTTACTAGCTGATCAGCTTCTCATAATACTGTAGCTGTCAACTAGTCATCATGTGTCGGTACAGTGCGGGTGCTAACACTGCCGCTAGCATTAGCAGTCAGAAGGGGGGGTTGTTTAATCTTTAGATGGTTATCCGTAGCAGACGTGTTTTTATTGTGCTTTAATACAGCTGAATAGTTCTCATTTTCATGAAATACTTCCAAACATGGGAATGTCTAGCCCGTTTAGTCTTTAGCCATTTTGTTCATGACTAGTGGCACCACTGCAAACAGCGCCGGATGGTGATGAAACCCCTGCCTAGACTGCCCTTCCAGTCACCCTCAGACCCCTCTACAGTGTTGCCGCCACCCCAAACCTTCTGTGCCAAGACTTCTCTGCTATTTTGCCATTACAAATGCATGTCATTCATGCATGTAGTATGTTGTAAGAGTGTGATGCAGTGACTGCAGCCCAAGACAAATGTCCCCCTTGGGGGACATTAAAGTATATCTTATCTTATCGTATCTATCTTATCTTATCTTAATTGATCACTTCTCAGGGCTGAAAGATGCCTGATCTATTAGCGGGGGCAAATCCTAAATCACACCTGGTATTAGGCTCGAGGCTCAAACCACACAGCTCCACCTAAGGGCACAAGTCAAGGTCATCTTCAAGTCAAGGTTCTATTCTGAGTCAACACTTACACCTGTAAAATCTAATAACATCCACTAATATCCACTAACCCAGAATAGGCAAAATATCCATGACTTCCCTGAGCTCCCAGATTCTTCATATCCACGTCTTCGCATTCACAAAAAAAACTGTAGATGTAGACTGCAGACATAGTTCATACCAGTACACTCATCTACAGCCTATATAGCATCCCAGCTGGCAAAGGCAGTATGAAGGGAGAAGGCACACTTAAATTCAGCTGGCCATTTAAAGAATGTTTTATGGACAGCACAAAAATATATTTCATACATGCCTCTGATGCCGAGGTCCATTTACCTTACATTAACATGTTATTATGAGAAATGGGGCTGCTCGTTTTAGAAGCACAATAAATCACCAAGGGATTCTTTTTGCGATCGTATCTTCCTGTGATTGATGGTTTTAATAACCGTGCAGGCGTCGAACAAAACAAAAACCACAAAGCTGCCCTGTCCTTTCACTATGCAAAAGCACAACTCTAAATCTTTACTAATATGGTAGAACCAGAGAATGAAAGAGAGAGCAAGAGAGAGAGAGAGAGAGAGAGGGAGAGAAAGAGAGAGAGGGAGGGAGGGAGAGAGAGAGAAAGAAAGTGTCAGAGTTACACAAACAGAGGGAGAATGGAATGCGAGTCTATTCGTGTACTTGACCAAGTAAATCTGATTTATTCACTACTTTTATAAACTAACGCGCAGAAGGGTTTTATATAGAGGCTGCCAGGCAGCCTGGCTGAACTGGGAGTTCTGTCCAGATTAACTCTGCCCACTAACAGATTTAGGCACGCTGCTTTAAGGCCGAGATGATCACAGGCTATAAACCCAACCACAAATATATCACAACTGAGGACAGGGCCAGTTTAGCATCCACTTCCAAGGTGACATGAGTGTTATGTTGGCCTGTCTTCACCCGGACAGTAGTGGCTTATACGGGACAAGGACATGGAGGAGAGTGTGGACTTGGCTGGAACACTCGCGCACTTCTCGTGAAATGTGCTTGGACGCTGACCTTCACCTTGTACACAGTGATGAGGTGCAACGCGTGTATCGCCAGATGAATGGGTATCTGTCTGTGCATGTGTGTGTGAGTGTGTGTGTGTGCGCGTGTGTGTGTGTGTGTGTGTGTGTGTGTGTGTGTGTGTGTGTGCGCGCGCGCGCGCGTGTGTGTGTTAGGAAAAGGGCAAAGGGATTCATTCTTTGCATGCAATGTTGACACTTTAGGAATAATGAATTAATTCATCCCATTCTTCAATAGATATACACACACCTGCACTTGACATGACTCATGATAATCCATTAGAACTGCTAACTGATATTATGATACTATTGTCATAATAGAGCATTGCCCATGTTACGCAATGCAATTTAAAGTTAATCACACGCGAAAACCTCGTTTATCTCTTCAGATCTGACACGATCGTTTGTCAAGGGTAGAAAAAGGCCTTCTTTAGGCTGAAAAACAAACAATGGAGATGACGGATATGATTTGTGTGTTTGTTATGGCCAGTTCTGTGTCCCTGTCCTTCTGAGTGTGTTGGTGTATTTGTCTCTCTACAAGCGTTTGCGTGTGAATGGGATGAGAAGCACTCGTGATGCTGCACAAATGAAATTAAAACCTTTGATTCACGGCCATATGCCCTTTCCAGCCACCGGTACACCTCGAGTCCATCTGGTGTACTTGCTTGCTGGTATAACTGCAAATCAACCTGTGCAGTAATACAATCTTCCACCCCCCTCAGCCTTACACAACAGAAGGCAACCTTCAGGCCACATGTTAAGTCAAACACTCAGAGAACAAGGTCTTGCATAGAATTCTCAACATCAAGTAGGTTTGTCACAGGGATTACCGAGGCTTTTTCCCACATTTATAAAATGCAACTATGGAACGTGACACTAAAAAGTGCATTCTAAATATGGCTTTTAAAAATGTCTCCCGCTAATATAACAACAATAAACAATAAAACTTTTCCCCATTGAACAGCACTTTATCCTTACAAAACACCCACAACACTCCCAAAGTCCCCATGTGATGAACCTTTCTGACGGCAGTCCATCTCTGCAGGTGCCATTTCCAAAGATGCATCAGATAGAGATTTTTAGTCATAGAAAATGACTTTGGGGGAAGGATCAAGTATTTGGACCCTGTTCCACCTCAGAACCTGAACTCTTTACACTAAGTCACCCAAATTAGCTCATCTCACCAACACGGAACAAAAGATATGGAGATACTGTATGTGTGTATTCTCGAGCCATTACTCTGACAGTGTCTTTGGGTGAATAACACAAATCTTCACCGTGCTGATTGATAGCATAAGAGGGGGGAGTGTTCAGTCAAGACATCAGACGTCCACACTCTGCCATTAAACCTCCATCCAGGCAGACATCAAAGCTGGCACTAAACGCTTCTGGGAGCAGCGGAGACACTTAAATCATTTTCATGCTCCCATAAAGCATTGCAAGAGGCAAGCAAGGCTATTGGACGCAGACTGGGA
Organism: Sardina pilchardus; assembly: GCF_963854185.1. Taxonomy (NCBI): domain Eukaryota; kingdom Metazoa; phylum Chordata; class Actinopteri; order Clupeiformes; family Clupeidae; genus Sardina; species Sardina pilchardus. The sequence continues at coordinate 25,622,865 of NC_085005.1, forward strand.
GCCGGGTGGCAGCCAAGGGGCACAAGCTGTGGCCTGCACTGGCTAATGTAATCAAACCCATTAGAAAGGAAAAACACATCACCTGTGGTACGGCTAAATTCAGTTGCTAAAGCCATTAAGGATAATCGGCTGTTTTGGTAACAGTAGCGCGCACACACACTCACTCTCTCTCTCTCACACACACACACACACACAAACACACACACACAGGACACTGGAGGATGCAATTGGCCTCTGGGTGGACCTGTGTGCAGGGTGAACTGGCAGCACAGTTAGACCTTGCCAGAGCCGCGTTGGAAAAACAAACATGGCACGCTAGCATCTGCCATTTTATCTCCTTTTCACACAAACTCAAGTCCTGCAAAGCAGAGAGAGGTCTGGGGACATCCCTGCTGCTAGCTGCACCTAGCCACAAATCGCCAACACCAATACTGGTGATATCAGCCAGCAGAAATGGCATGAAATTAAATCAGACATGAAATGAATGGAAATAAAAAAATATCTAAATCTGCCCTAGCCATAGACAAAAATGGTGATTCTATTATTTTATTTTCTCAATTCCTGTTACACTCTTTGGGAGTGTAATTAAAACAGCAAATTCGATTGAAAATCTGGACGACTCTATAAAAAGCGGCCCCGGGTCCCGGGGGCAAGCGAAGGAGGGATGCTGAGAAGACAGCAGTCTTGTTACGTAAGAGGAGCGCACACCTCCCCTGCTGACCAGTGGCTACTTGGGGCCCTGGAGCATGTGACATCACCTAAGCCACTTAACGAGGGAAAGCTAACGACCGCTTGAGTGGACGAGCACTTCCAAAGACAAGAAAAAAAAGAAAGAACCCCCCCCCCCCCCACACACACACACACACAAATGCCCATGCAGCAAAAACATTCAATGGTAAGAGGTCTGTGGCATGTGCCTCAGAGGCAAGAAGCGACACACTTTGTTTTTGATGATTCCATACAGCCAAGGCCAGTGTCAACACTGGAGGTGGCCTTTTCAGGGGGGAAATTGTCATGAATGCCTGATGTCAGACCTACTTAGTGTTGCAGATGGGTGCCGCCAGCTTGCCTGAGGAGCACCATTGTTGCTCACCAAAACAGGGGTCGCATTGTGCCTCAAAAAAGACCCTACATTCTCCAATGAAATGCAAACCATTGCACAATGACTGTAATGGAGAATAACTACAGATCTGGTCTTGAACCATAATAACAAAAGTAGAAAGAAAGCCATAAATACATCTCTAAATCAAATACCTAGAATTCTCCATCTCTCCCATTTCTGAGGCAAAACAATTGCGTTCTTCTCAGATGAAGCTTAACAACACGGACGCAGGTCCTCAAAATGAAAACAACGCCAAGACAACAACAACAGAGGAGAAGTGAAAGCATTCATCGAAAGGTGCGACCTTTGAAAAGACACAGTCAAAACACCCCATCTTCACACAATCGAGGCTGCGGAATAATAATCAAAGCCATGTCCGAGTGCAGCCACAGCCTGACCTTACAATTAGAAGATTACACAGCACGCATTGTTCGTACCTTCATGCGCCTTTGTTTCGCTCTGGATGGAGAGTTCTGCTGTATACAAACACACACAAACACACACACGCTCAGGTATGCCAGAAAATCCTGGTGGTTTTGGAGGTTTTCGGGGTTTTGTTGCTGGAGAAGGTAAAAGGTGACTCTCAGCCCTTTGAGTTTCTCGCAGTCCAGACGCCCACACACACGGACTGCGAGGCGCTTCCACCTGTAGCGCTTCGCTCTGAAACGCCTCCCCACAGACACACACACACAAACACACACACACAAACACACACACACGCAGCCACCACCCAACCCCCACCCTTGGCAGTAACTTGGCGGAGAACTTCTATCCAATTAGTGGCAGCTCTCTCTTGCTGACACACACACGCACCACTCTCTCTCACACACACACACACACACATACACACACACACATGCATCTACAGTACACACAGAGATGGTTGTCACTAACACAAACAAAGTTTGGAACACACACACACACACACACACACACACACACACACACACACACACACACACATGCATCTACAGTACACACAGAGATGGTTGTCACTAACACAAACAAAGTTTGGAACACACACACACACACACACACACACACACACACACACACACACACACACACACACACACACACAGAAGACACTGAATCTGGCAACGAGGGCTCATTATGAATGACTCCCATGAATGGCTTTCTAGAACAGCAAATTATTCTGTTCAAAAGCAAAATGGACTCTCGCTGAACTTTTTTTTTATGACAGTCACAAATTTGCCCGCTGACTCGCTGAGGCATCCGCCAATTTGCTCCTAAACACGAGCCGGAAGGTCATAACAATGCTCGGGCCTCCGGCTCTCGTCATCTCAACATGGGTAGCCCTTAGAGCCGCGTGTGATTTGATGGGAGGGAGGTTAATGCAAATCAAATCTGCGGGTGGAGGATGCCTGGTGGCAGCGCGGGTGAAGCCAATGGAGCTCCACCATAGAGGCACCGTGAAACAACACAGAAACCGCTCACTTTACGCTGACCTCCAGGGCAACCCCGAGACTCGCGGCTCCCGCCGCCCAGACCAAACATTAGGAGCGAGTCAAAGAAAACAATGGGCACCGCACAGTCATGTGTGATTACGCTCTTGGGAGGAGGCTGTTCTGAATCTAAACTCACCACAGAGGATCTCTCTCTCTCTCTCTCTCTCTCTCTCTCTCTCTCTCTCTCTCTCTCTCTCTCTCTCTCGGTCTCTCTCTCTCTCTCTCTGTGTCTCTCTCTCTCTCTCTCTCTCTCTCTCTCTCTCTCTCTCTCTCTGAGATGGGCCTTGTGGGAGGAGGGGGAGGAGGAGGGATAAGGGGTGGTTATTACACACTATTATTCATCCACACTCAGGACCACCCGTGCCATACAGTTGGGCAACGAATGCGTGGGAAACCCGAGTTATGAGCTCGGCTGAATCGGACTTGAGAGATGTAACCAAGCAGCGTGAATGACTCAGACCGCAACAGGCATCTGCTCCCAGAAAGCTCCATTTAAAGGCCCAGCCACAACCAAGCTATTTGGATCAATATTTGGCCAAAATACTTGGGAGATCTACAGAGGTACAGTAGATTATCACACCGTCCACTCCGTTAACGGGCACACACGCTAATTGGAATAACGTTTATTCCGATCCCTAATCGGAAGGATCTATAAAAACAGGATGAGCAACATGTACTGGAGCCATCTGAGCGATCTACTGGAACAGCCTGAGAGATCTGCTGAGGGAGGGAGGGAAGGAGAGAGGGAGGGAGGGAGGGAGAGAAGGAGAGAGGGAGGGAGAGAGAGAGAGGGAGGGACAGCATTCATTCACCTCTATGCAGTGCTCCTAATCTGGCTTAATCCATTTACCTACTTTAGCAACATCCACATGGCCGAGTGTGCTCTCTCTCTCTCTCCCTCTCTCTCTCTCTCTCTCTCTTCTGCCCCTCTCTCCTTAACCGCCTCCTCTCCTTCTCTCTCTCCCCCCTCTCTTTTCTCCCACCTCTCCCTCATCCCTCTCTTATCCCCCCGATCCCCACCTCTCTATCTCCCTCCCTCTCTCCCCTGTCTTCACCTCTCACACCTCTCCGTGCCCTCGCTCTGTCCTTCCTCTCGTCGCTTGGCGCTCCTTCTCAGCGCGTGGGCACGGCGCCACGGAACATTCCCATTCCGTCCACCACCACGGGTGGCGTGCATTAGCGAGGCCGCTCCGCTCCGTCGGCGCTCCGCGCTCGCAGATAAAACGTCCCATTCATTAGGAAAAGGGTTCAGCCTGCGTCACTCGCCACTTATCTAGTCATGGCCCTCAAAGGGCTCCGTTTACGCTGACTGAGATCTAAGCGTAGGATGTGACTCACTGGTTTGTAATGGCTAGCGCTCCGTTACGGCGGCTGGAGCGTGGTGGTGAAACATATGGGAAAACTAGACACAGAGACACGCGGAATACAAGGGGTTAATTCATTGGGAACTCAATCGGATTCTGACCACAATCTGTTTTTGAGAGACATGTTCTCGTTTGCTCTCTCTCTCTCTTGAGCAGATCTCTGACCCCACAGCATCTGGTCTTTCTGCAGCGACGCAGCCCCAGTGCCACAATGCATTTAATTAGCCCTATTCAATTTAATATAATCTAATTTGGATGGAACTTAAGATGGATAAGTGGCAATCTAATGTGTTGGGGTCCCCCCCCCCCTTCCCAAAAGGGATCATGAAGTGGTCTTGGTTTAGTACATGGGGCTGAGTAATACTGATCCACAAAGAGGAAGGCAGTGGTGAAGATCAGCGGATAACATTTATTGGAAAGAGTAGAAAACTTCTGGAGTATCAGAGAGCGCTCCACTTGGCATTAGTTTGAAGTCTGCGGAGGATCTGTCCTGATGGACGCACTGCGCTTGGTCATATGTGAACAGATTTGGGCTTGAGGTCAAACTGAGGTCTACCTCTCCTACAAAGTGCTCAAGCAAACTGTGAGAATGTTCAAGAACATGATTCACTGATCACACACCACCATGACAAACGCTCACTTGAGCAAAGTAAAACAAACTTCCCAGAGAACATTACACCGAGGTAGTCACTTTTTCATCAGTCAACAAAAGCCAGAAGTCGCAATGTCCTGACGTACGGTATTAGAAGGTGCCACTGCTGTGATGTCAGCATTCGGGGGTAAGTGGGTAAAGAGGTATGCCTTCTGGACTGTGCCTAAAACTAACAAACGCACAGACTTGAGCGGAATAACAGACCCAGTCTCCACAGAAAGCCCGGGGGGGTGGGGGGGTGGGGGAGCCGGGCCCGGCCAGCCGGCGCTCGTAGAAGTGCTTTTCCACTTGCAGAGAAACACACAGAGAGAGAGAGACAGTGTGCCGCGCGGCTGACGCTGTGGGATGATTCCGCTCGAGATGTGCGCTTGTGCGTTTGGCAGCCAGGGGCCAAAACACCTCCAGTCATAAAGCCTATCTTCATGTTAGCCGAGAGATAAACAGCGCCTGCTATAGATATAAAGGCTAATGCTGATGAATATCAAGGGAACAGATGGCTGGACACGATTCTGCTGATGAGGAAAAACGAAGTTTGTAGCTTGGACATTTTCCTCTGTCGCAAAAAACACTACAGTATGTCAGTCTCGTCCACGACAGAACCAGGGAAAATGACTGTTGCATTCGGCTTGAAGCAAGATGAGGTTCACCTCAGGTCAAATTGTTTCGTAACTTGGTTTACCTAGATATGAAATACCGACGTTCTAAATAAATACAAATTCCGGGTATAAACAAAATTTCAATGTAATACCACCATCAAAACATGCTTATTGACATGATCTGGATGACGGGCAGTATGTTGGTGAGCCTTTTGATTTGGTTTATTTGGTCAGCCGTCAAAGCTGAAGAGCAACATACCTAGAGTGGATGACTCGGGTAATCAGCCCTCGGGCATGCAAATAGCGCGGCTGAGTTTTTTTCCCCCACCACCCAAACGTAGAGAGCTCATTTCATGGAATGCGGAGACGTGAGCCTTGCACAATCTTTTGTAAAAACTCACTCCTCTTCCTGACGTTGCCTCACACAAAAAGCAGACCCAGGGGTAAATTCCCTACGCCTGCAAGAATCTGGGGGTTTCTGTGAAGCGAGCTGCAATTCTTCAAGAATTTGTTTGTTCTTCATGAACTAAGCTCAATAATTCTCATCATGTTTCCCATTCAGGTCCCTGCTTATGAGGTATGTCAACACGGCTGCGATGGAATTCTCAACCATTCCTCATCAATCATGTAGTTATTTGTGTCTGTAATGACCTCTGCGCAAGTTAGGGGTCATTATCATCATCAGCCAACGATGTTGCATTGAGAACACTGTTGTGATGTCCTGCAGAGATGTCTTCTGCTCAATATGAACTGCATAGCAAACCTGGCAGGTCATTAGAACTCCCTTCCCTTCGTCCACTCCCCCTCCTGAACAGGTCAGAGAAGACACCAGCAAAGGAGATGAGATAAGACTGAGGGCACACAAATACTCTGAGGGAGACTCTTAGAAAAAAAAAACAACAACAACCTGGGGTTAAGTAAAGTCTGCTGATTCGCCCACAACAATCGGTGATGGGCAGAGCTCTTCCGGAAAAAAAAAATGTTTGCTTGATTCTCCCAACCATGTCTGAGCCAAACCTTCCAGTCATTTCTGGTTGCTCATAATCGACTTCCTCTTTCAAACGGGCACTTACCTCTCCTTGACATCCCAGTGGTCATATCACAGGTCACGACCTCCAGAGACTAACCCAGTCAATTCCACCTAAACCCATCATCTAATCTCTCGTGATTATTGAGCATGAGAAATGAAACAGACATCATATCAGGAACAGCCAAAGTAAAGGGGTTGGAAGGAAGGAGAAAATCTATTGGAATGAAACTGCATTTTTTTCACGACTGTCTCTGATCCGAGGCATTCAAGCATCTGGATAGGGTTGTATGGCCAGACATGACAGGCTACTGGCACAATACGTTGGAATACATTTCTGGAATATATTTTGCAAATGACTCTGGCCCTAGTTTCTTCAAACTGGATCCAACAGGCAGCTTTGTTCAATGACAACCCCCTTGGCCGCATTCAGAAGCAAAAGCTTTTGCTTAGAATAAAACACTGTTGTGCCAAAGGGGGGTTGCTATGCTCTGCATGCGGTTATAGTCCCAGCAGGCCTTTCTGGGATGCCCCCATTTCCCCACGCAGTTAAGCATGAGGAGAGTGATTTCCCAGGACTAAAGGTAGGCAACTGTTGGAGCGGTTGGGGAGTTATGTTGTCTGGGCTCTTTTCTATTTGATACTGAGCAATACAGTACAAATGTACCCAGGTGTACTGTACATTTGCACCTACAGAACTTGAAAATCATTCATCACACAGCTCGACGTGATCAACAAATCAGGACACTGGGAACTGGTCATGCGATTGTCCGGAAATAATTCAACAAAGTCGCTCCTGTGCATCATCGGCTTGAGGAAGCTGGTCCACATCAGGCCTTTTGCATGGAGGTGAAAGACTCATGCAAAGAGCCCACAGACATCTGAGTGAGGTCCAGGATTTCACCTTTGGTTGGTTAGTTTTGTTGCTGTAGGCTCTGAAACTAAAAGGTGACACTGATAGCAGTATTTGACCAGGGTGATAAAACTCAAGGATGAACATATCTGTAAACAAATTATGTACTGCGTATACAAATTCTACTCAAACTTTTCTAAGCATGAAGTTTCCACCTGCGCCATGGCAACGCTGATAGTAAACAGTGCAAACTGTGAATGCACCAGTTAGTTACTTCGCAAGTCCGGTGGTTATTTAGCTTAGTGGGTTGCATTTCGATTTCTGTTTGTATTGGATTTCCAACGGTTTCTTCCTAAACTGGGTGATTCTATAAAAGAAGATATGTGATACAGGCTTGCACTTTCAAAACAAGCATACACTGGCGCACACTCTCTCTCTCTTTCTCTTTCACACACACACACACACACACACACACACAAACACACACAGCACCAGCCAGCCACATCTGTTACAACAGGCCCTGCCAGTTTTTACAGAACTCCGAGGCAAGAGAAGCCCAGAGTCTAAGCTCCAGCAATAACGACTTCTAAAACTAGACCCAGTGAAATGGCCATGGTGGTGGTTCAGTGGAGGACTTGGGAGGAAAAAAACAAAAAAAAGTGAATTCTTTCGCGCGCATAAGTGTAAATTCATTTTTAAAACACTGAATTGTGGCGCGAGGGTTTTCTTTTATAGAACGCAGCCTGCTCTGGGGGCTAGACAGAGGCTCGTTGTGCGGCCGGCAGGATATGAAAAGGGATTTATGTGACGTACGGCCGCGCAGGCCGGCCTCTCCGCCGGGGAGAGAGAACAGAGTGGGGAAAAGACAGAAGAATGGCACTACAGAGAGACAGAGACAGAAAGAGAAAGTGAGAGAGGGAGAGAGGGATGGAGGGAAAACAAGAGACAGACAGACAGACATGACAGGACGGCCAACAAGCGAGGCGTTGTGGCACTTTTCCTGTCTCTCTCCCTCTCTCCCTCTCTCCCTCTCTCCCTCTCTCCCTCTCTCCCTCTCTCCCTCTCTGCGTAGGCCGTTAACCTTCCTCGGGCTCGCGCGAACCTGCCACTGGGCAAAGCGACACACCACAGAAATCTTCCATTCCGTAACACACGGCATGACGTTAGCTCAGGGGGCTTTTTGTAGCTAATACAAATACAAGCAAAGGTCTGAACTCCAGTCCACACTCTGCTTCACCCACCAAACTGCTTCCTTTACAGGCAACTCCCACCCTGAGGCATGCTGTCGCCATAACAACTACCCTCATCCCTGTCAGTTTCCCCGTCATCCCTCTCTTTCCATCCTTCTCCCTCCCTTCTCCCTCCCTCTCTCCCTCCCTCCCTCTCTTCCTCCCTCCCTCTCTTCCTCCCTCCATCATCTTCATGAGGGACAAAGAGCCAAAGAAAAAAAGCAACTCAAAATGTCTCTTTTGAAAGTCTCACGATCATGGGTTTTGAAATCCTCTACTGGACATCTACTGTTCTTGCTCATTATGGGATGTGTAATCATAGCAACAATAGTCTTCGTGCCCTTTTTTGAAGCAAAAGTGCAGCTTTCATGTTTGTGCTTCATTGTGTTCAAGGTCTAAGGTGTGAAAGCACATACCCCAAATAGCAGTCATACCAGTACAAGTGGACTGGAAGAGTACTCTCGTCTCGTCCACACACACACACACACACACACACACACACACACACACACACACACACACACACACACACACACACACACACACACACACACACACACACACACACACACACACACACACACACACACACACACACACACACACACACACACACACACACACACACACACACACACACACACACACACACACACACACACACACACACACACACACACACACACACACACACGCACAAAGAGAGTCTCTCTTTCTCTCTTCTCCTCCGCGTTCTGCTTACTTGGGACACATTCCAGCCTCTCTACTGACGTGTCTGTTGGGGTCAGGCCTCTGACACTCGGCCTCTTGGCTTCGGAGGGCCGGCAGCAGGACAAACCAAACAAGGCCTCTCGGTCAGCCCTCCGAGCAGGGCCCCGTGCTCAAGACAAACTGTGGAAAACATCAGCTGTGTGCAAGGCCTTTACAACATGACAACACCCTTTAAAGGTCTTTGGGGGGGGGGGGGGAGCTAACAGTGTCTCCTCTATCCTTACCGAGGGGCAACAAGTTGAGGAATGGAGAGTGCATTAACAGATTATGATGATTGCGGAGACACGTCTGTTTCTCAACTTCATTTTTTGTTCCGCACCGGGTAAAATACGATGAGCTTGAGAGCGCAAATCAACTGGAGGCGACGTGAGGCATTCTTAAGGTCGTCGAACCAGCTGAAGAAGATGGACGTTAACGGTCGACAAAGGAGTACGGAGTGACCTGGGGACTGTTCGAGATGTGGAACAGGGAGGGGCGTACAAGCCCAAACAACGCAGCGTGGGCCCGAATGTCCCCCTTGCGAGTCCTCAAAAGACACGTGAGCACCAAAGCCAGAGGCATCTAATCGACTACCCAAGAGACGGATCGAGGATTTGCTCCGTCTTAGAGGACAAAATGCACTTGTTATGGAAGAGAGAGAGAGAGAGAGAGGAAAAGAGAGATGCACATTTAAGGCACTCGGCGATTTGCCTCGTTGGCAGAACTACGGCCGGCCTCTGCCTCCGCCTTTGTCCGAGCCAGTGACCCGAGCCTTAACTGTGCAGAGCCGCAGCCTTGCGCCTCTGTGCAGACCTCTAAGCTTGCCCTGAGGGCTTCTCAACAGGCCGTCATTCTACTGCACAGAGGAAGAGAAAGCGAGAGAGCAGAGAAAGGGAAAGAGAGGGAGGGCGGGACAGAGAGAGAGAGAGAGAGAGAGAGAAAGAGAGAGAGAGAGAGAATGACCAAGAAAGCAGTAAATCCCTAGTCACTTTGCATTCTTGTGGCCAGGCACCACAAGAATCAGACTTTCAGCGCTGTGCCTTCAGCTTGGTTTGCCCTTTTTTACTTTCTTTCTGTCTCTTTCTCCTCCCTCTCTCCATTCCTCTCTCTTTCTCCACACAAACACACACACACACAAACTCACATACATACACACAACCAAAACAGCCTAAGCATGCATACTTATTTTCCACACCCTCTCCGGACCCAGGTGGCCTGCATCAGCTCCAAGGCTTCTGGTCTGACAGGCCCTAACTGCTTCTGCGCGCGTCTCCTAAAGACGGCGGGCGCTCGCTCACTCGCTCGCTGCCCAGGAACTGGACCATGACTGGCAGGATGCTGCAGTGGCTTTCTGCTCTGTAAACACACCAGGTAGGTGGCGGCTTGTCTCCGCTCCACCAGCAGCCCCTCCCGGCCGCAGCCTCCCCCACCCCCACCCCCACAATCCCGTGAATATAGACCCCTTGTTTACTGAACCAACAGAAAGATTAGGAGAGGAGATAAAGGCTCAGAGGCCACACGTATCCATTCATTTGTCAACTGATCTACCGTGACCAATACCTTGTTGACTTTAATAGAAGGCCCTGTTGAAGTAACATTAAGAGAAATCATATATGGGATGATCTACTGCTCAGCAATGTAGGTGGGGGGGGGGGGGGGGGGCAGTGTGACGTTAAAACTTTTGAGTGTGCCATGGTGAAACTCAAGACACACTTAAGCGATCAGTCTAGGATATGTCTCTAGTGCAACAATAAGTTATAAAAGTGATCTATGAATGCTGTTGACGCACGCGTCCACCGTATGTTGGAGAGCTCTGCTAAACTCACAAACCGTATATGACCCCCCTCTCAGCAGATAGCGGCTGCTCCAATCTTGAAAGCAAATAAAGCAACCGTAATTGAGCGTTTATTATAGTTTACAGTATGTGTGGTGGAAAACCCACAAGAAGAAAACTGTGGGTCCGACTCCGGGACTACACACAAGTGGAGAGACAATGTGGGAGGTGGGTGGGTGAGGAGAGGTAAGCAGAGGGACAGAGACAGACTGAAGGGAGGGAACTAGAGAGGGAGAGAGAGAGAGTCTGCTATGGGTTGGGAGGGAGGTGAAGAAAGAGTGAGAGAGAAAGAAAGGCAGAGAGAATGAGAAAGAGAAAAAAGCATGAGAGAGAGAGAGTGGTGTGATTTGAGAGGGAAGTATTAGCAAGCAAGTGAGAGAGAGAGAGAAAGAAAGAAAGAAAGAAAGAAAAAGAAAGAAAGAAAGAGAGAGAGAGAGAGAGAGAGAGAGAGACAGAGACAGAGAGACAGATGAATATGAGAGAGATGAAGCTCACCTTCGCCCATCGGGACGTCATGAGTGGCGCAGTGGGATCCCTCGGGCATGGCACTCTGTCCTCAGGAGCTACGGGGGAGAAGAGAGAAGAAGAGAGGGGGGTGAGCACCAGGAGAAGGGCCATCATGACCACCAACACAAAGCCACACTCATCACCACACACCGCAGTCCGTCATTTGGCTTTACAAACACTTGCGTGAGTAGTTTAATAGCCAATCAAATCCCAGCCTTGCCTTCCGTGCGCACCATGTTGATTGCTTTTCGTAATCAACTTGTTATTGATTTTCAAAAACACAGGGTGATGGGGTGGGGTGTTTATATGACTGGAGAGATAGAATTGTTCAGTCCATAGCTCTGGGCATTAAACGAGCACAGTGAGATGGTTGGCTAAGATTGTTTATGGTGTGGTCCACGCCACAACCTTGAGTAAGAGCTGTGCAGAGTAACTCACTGAATCTCGCCAAATCCGGGTGAGATTAGAATCAAAATGCAATCGACTCCACCTTTAAGCAACACTAAGAGTGGTTCATCAACTCGTAACAGGGTGAACGGCACTTCTGCTTTCATTTCGCGGCCCTCTATCGGCTATAACCACACTACTGTGTAACTTTACCAGATCGGGTAGTGTATCTGTAGTTCGATTAAATGAGACTACAGAAACTACAAATTTGACTTGCTTCGATGTCGCAATACATCATACTTTCCTAAAATCATGCAACATATTCTACCTTGTCTGTTATTTGCTGGATAAACAAATAGCGTGTGTGCGACAGAGGAAAAAAATGCTCTAATGTTGCTTTAAATTATCTTACTTCACTTCACTCACTTCGTTTCACTTCACTGAGAGCCACAAAAATGGTAAACATGCGGGCGCAGCTCCACCAGTTTTTTTTCAAACATGCAAAAGATACTGATACCAATACAAAAGGCACTGATAGCAACACCACCCAAAGACGTCACACTGCACACTCAGCTACAGCGCTAGCCGTTAGCCGCAGGCCACTGCCCTCAGATCAGTGGTGCCGTTTGTCTTCCAGAAGAACAGTGTGACCTACCCAGTTAATATGCGAGTTAATATGTGAACTCAGCATTAACAAAAGGGCGAGGATGAGTGAGTCCACCTCTGCAAATATCACCTGTGCTCCACATTAGGACACACTGAAGCGTTTAATGGGCCTTTCTGTTCTGTGTAACCTGAGGTGCAGTAGATTTATATCTTCTCTAAGCAGGTCCCACGACTGGTTCCTGGGATTTGGCACCAGGAGCTGTGTGTTAATAGCCACAATGTTCCTGTCAGAGAACCTGATGATGACGTCATCATCATGCTTATATTTTTATAACACGGAACTTTAAACACCAGACGTGCATTGGCTCAAACAAAAAAAGAAAGACGTCGTCTGCTCATTTGGACTGTGAAATTACAAGCATTTGTGCTTTGTCTACACAGATACTTCCAGACTGGCACACTGTTCCAATCTGTGAGAGAATATAAAGGCTTTGCACACCAATGGAATTCAACAATGGCCTGGCCATTATGAAAACATCCATTTGTCTCACGACACGGTCCCAGACAACCATGTCACACATACCTATGGCATGTTATGTCACGATTACTATTTTTCCTTATTCTATAAAAAGACCTGCTTGCAGCAGCAAACAAAGATGTCTCGACATCTTGTTGTGTTTAAACTAGGCAGACATCTATGACTAAGACTGCCAAAGAGGAAGTAACTATGCTTTGTGCTACTATGAAATCTGAGCAAGACGCTAACCATGGGAAAATCTACAAGCGGAGCCAACTGGTGGCATTTTGGCATGTTTTTTTTTTCGATGGCGTCGATGGTGTCGATGGCGTCATCTAAAATAAAAGGCTGTCTAAGCAGTAGTAAGCCATCTTGTTTTTTCAGCTGTTCATCTCTTTGTTGAGTGCTACATAAAATAATATCTCACCCAGACTAAATTATTGACAATAAAAGTAGGATAGAGGAGACAGTGCTTAGGAAACTTGACTTCCGCCCGAAAGCCGCAAAATGTGCTTCGCGTTAAGAGGAAGACAGCCTTGCACTCGGACATTCTCTCGCTGAAACAACACATGTTCGGCGGCGGGAAAAAAAAAAGTCGACGTCAAGTGGCACGGGTAAACGAAGTCGAGTTTGCAGGAATAAACAGGGCGAGAACAGGAAAAGAAGTTCCAGGAGTGCGGGCTGAAAGAAAAATATATCAGAGCAGAGAGGAGCGTAAACAGTTTGGAGGCCCCTCCGTCATCTTCAGCCTATGCGAGCGATCCCAAACCATCTGAATGCAAAACACTGGGAGGGAAATTACATTAGGGGCACACACACACACACACACACACACACATACGCACACATCCCTCTTGTTCTGCATGTCATTAGATGCTGAAGTAATGAAAACAGTTCTGTGGCCAGACCCTCATTGGAAATCCAGCCTCTCTCCCAACTATTAGCTCAAAGCCCCAAAAGAATGCATGGTGTCAGATGTGTGTGTGTGCGCTTGTGTGTGTGTGTGTGTGGTTTCACGACTGTGCATGGGTTCCTGACCTGTGTAATATTGGGCTCTTAAGTAAACAGCTATAACAATGTCTGTACATGAGTCTAAACCTGGACCAAACCAAAAATGCCAATAGACCCCTCACAAGTCGTTAAACTGTTACTTCCGTCCACCAAAAACCCCACTTTAATACCAAATCTCCTACATAGGGAGCAGGCGTCCCCGTATACAGTAATTACACCCTTGACATGTAGCACGTCCAACGCGGCATGGGCTGGAAAATTGGGTATTGGTTTTAAACGACCTCGGGGAATAAAACACGCAGGCAGATTGAAGCCGAGAAGCTGATTAAACTAAACTGTTTTCTTTATGGTGGAGTAGACACTGTGCAGTGTTTGGAGGAGAGAGAGCAAGTGTATATTTTGGATGTCAGTCCCATTCAAAAGCCCTGGTCACCCGGTCCCGCCCGCTGCACTCCGTAGATTGCCGTACCGTACCTCCACCCCGAGGCTTCCCTGGATCATCTGATTTTCCATGCACTCCGACTAAACCCCTCCAAACCCTCCCATCCATCCCTCCTACACCCCCATTCCCAACTTTTCCACCCCACTCCAGGACTTTGGACAGAGACATTCCGAATTCCCTTTCCAAACTTCCTCCCCTGCCACTCCCTGTGGCCATTATCTCCTAACAAGAGGTTAACGGCCGCCGCGGATCGACGCAATCGGCACCCCCTCTGGCCTCGCTGCGATTAATCCCCGGCCATAAATCTGTTCGTCCAGGGATGCAAGCCAGGCACTGCGGCAGGGTGAAGCTTCCTCAAAAACCACCTCCACAGCAAAGCGACTGCAGCTCTGTTCTGTCAAAGTCAACAGGTCTCTCTGCTGACAGCGGCCATCCAAAAACGAGGCACAATCTGTATTTTTCCAGGCTACAGTAGTGGTACTATTATGTAACATTCATGTCACACTCTGTCACACACACATCACAAATACAAGAAGAGCACAGGTACAGTAATGATGTGTAAGCTAAGCTTCATGCTAAAGACACTTGTAGATACGGGATGAACTGCTTTACATTTGACTACTTACATTTCACATACGCGTTTGGCTGTGTTATGGCACATTATGGGCATCATCTGAAATGCTGGGCAAAGTGCGAGGTCAGTTTGATGACCACAGCTCTCATGAACTAACTGCATCATGTGGAGTAAAACTAGCCTGGGTGTTCCCATCCTGCCTTGCGCAGTGATTTCAATCACGCAGCTAAGGCAGTCTGGAAACTAAACACCCACATTTTCGCCTGATGTTGGCGACCAATCACAGAACAGGGGAGAAAGCAAGACCATGATGAGCTATGCACAGACGCATTTGATAGACATCCGTGGCGCCCAATGAACGGATCTGGGCATTTTTTCAAATACGAGAAAATGAACGTCTGGTTGCCAGACCACGTCTCATTTGAGAAGTGGTAGGCGCTAGCCAGGCTAGAGTAAAACAGCCTCTAGCTGACACATCGATGTTTGTGCTTAGGATCTTTCTCATGGTCTCACTACTGCAAACAGATTTTTGCATAGTTATCAAGTAAGCTTTGGTTAGACTCTAGACTTTGCACTTTGCCTAGAATTTAAATCAGGGCTCTGATGCATGTGTCAAAAAGTCTCTCCACTGTGCGTGTGACTGAGGATCACCAAGAGTTCAGACAATAAGGCACAAGAATGGCGCACGTCACCGCAGTGGCTAGGGGTGTGTCTCCTTGAGGTCAAGAGCAGGACACTCAGAAGCAAAGCAAATTGGGATGCGAATTCTTCTCTCACGCAGGACCGCAACAGAGATACAAAACAAGTCACCCCCCCCCCACCCCCCACCCCCGCTTCCAATCCTGTTTATGATGGATGCGGTAGGAAGCAGGGTCTCAGCTGGGCCAAATAATCCCTCAACTCACGCCTCCGATCCAGAAGCGAGCGGTCGAGTTCACGCCAGGACAGGACAGGACGGAACAGCACAGGAGGGACACAGACTCCCTTCATGATTTAAAAAAATAAATAAATAAATAAACAATTCATCTGGTACAGAATCAGAAGGGCAGTAAGCTAGTGACCAGATCTCCACAAAGCGTCATGGCCGTTCTCTCTCTCCTTGCCCTCGTGGTGACTGTCCCACTGCGGACTCGTCTGCTCCAGATCCAAGAGAGATATGGTGGTGCCCACAGGTCCACGACTATAATCCCATCAGCTGGCTAAGGCAAGCTTTACTGCACTTCAGCAGTAGTAGCTTTAGAAGTGCCGAGTCACTTCCTCCCACCTCTAGGTGTGTCAGATGAGTCTGTAGTTTCACAGAAGGCAAGTTTAGAAATGTTGCACATGCAGCTAATACATGACTCAGGATAGAAGGGTGTTTCTTTTTTTTTCTTTTTTAAAGTGAATACTTTAATTGATACTTAGCAGACCCCTGAGCATGCCTGCTTCCCAGGTGTGGCTTAACAGGTAGGCTGATGAAACAAGCACTGTCAACATCAGGCGCTGTGCACGATTTGCATAGAGGTGTTGTATACTGCAAGACAAAGATGTAGACTTGCGAGTAGTCATGCTCGTGTCCAAGGGCGCACACAGGAGCCTGTGGTTATAGACAGCACATCCTTCGAGCCCCCCACAAGCCCACAGACACACACAGACACACACAGACACACACAGACACACACAGACACACACAGACACACACACACACACACACACACACACACACACACACACACACCAGACTGAAATCAGGGCAGCTTTCTCAGCTGCCTGCGTTTTTGTTTCCTTGCCAACCACCGTTCCTTTCTGTCAAATCACATCAGCCGTGACGGATATTGCAAAGTGACCACATTTTGCGGCGGCTGCCCACAAGCCAGACGAGTTCCAGAGTGTGTTATTGAAATCTTTCATCATGGCTATTGGGCCATGAGAGAGAGGTTGTCCACCCCTCTCTCCGTACGCTGCCGGTGCCAATGAGAAGGATATCCAAACCTGCTGGCCAATCTTCCATCAGAAAATGAGAGACCTTTTCAGACATGCTCACCATATACACCCACGAACAGGATCCCAAGGGATACCAAGCCTCCCACCCACAAACAGGATCCCAGGGATTCCTCGTGGCAGGCTGAGCTGGGATGGGATGTCCAACATGTTCGCTTTAAGATGTGGACATGCTGTACGTGTGGAAGCTCAAGCAAAATCTCATCTTACCTCATTTGTCCCTGATGACCCTAAAGTAGCCGCTTCTCTAAAAGCTCCCGATAAGGTCCCCCTTACTGGACAGTTTAGTCAGAACTTGTCGCGTTCTCGGTATGCAAAAAATTCTTAATTGTGACGGTACTTACCATGCTAAAGTTGCAACCACAACTCTAAAGATGAAAAAAGAAAAAAGCGCTAAGAAGTGTTGAGAGAAAAACACAGAAGTGTGAAAAGGAAGGATGACAGATAGTCCTTGGCAGCAGACGAGCTCTGGTGGATGTTTGCGGCTTGAGAGCTTGGAGACGTGTGAGACGGTGGAGGGTTAATCCCCACAGCTGGCGATCCTTGGGCGAACAAACAGGGCCCTCACAGGCCGACCGACCGCCCCCCCTCCGGCCCCCCCTCCCCTACACCAGGTCACATGACGATGCAAAGCAGCGACACAAGGGTCCTCTTTCTCAGGAGACCACACAGCGCATCGCTAATTGATGGTTCTGCCTCTCGAATATATTCATACACACACAGACGCACAGACACAAACACAATAAACAAAGGTGGCCTGGGAGCGCAGTCGGGAAGCTCTATAGCTGAACTGGGAACAGAATCGGCTGTTCCTATTTCTGGCACTTTTTGGAGCGGTGAGAGCCTTTCAGCGGGTGACATCTCGCAAAAGTTGTTTCCTCGTGCCAACTTGGAAGATTGGCTCCGTTAAGCATTCATCCAGACACAAACAAGTGAGTACTGGCAACGGAGGAAGAACAACTGATGATGACCTATGTGGGAAAAAAGGAAAGATTCCAGAAACAACGTTGATCTTCTTTTTCCATTAGTCATAGCCACCCAACTTGTTGACTCTGACCATTCTTAACATACTTGAGCCCAACAGAATTTGATCAATGTTCTCAGGCCATGGCTCTGACACAGTTTTGACAGTACAGGCATTGCATCTTTTGAAAAAGGTCCAAGCGGGAACCGTTGAGATGCCAAGAGATAAAGTCTTGCCGGAAACTTCCAGAATGGAGTAATTGTTCAGACAACTCCCTGGGGACCCAATATTAGTCCAAGCAGTTATCTCACCATCAGAAGTGAGGGAAGCCTCTCTGACAGGATTGAGTCCTTTTTTTCCTCGCTGGAGGTAAATCCCAGAGGTGTTGGCAGTGGGCTAAAAATATGGCTCTCTTAGGGCCTCCGACGTGTTCAGTCTAAGACCCTTCCAGTCTGGCAGGAAATGCACAAGAGGCCAAACCCCTCAAACCACCAAGTGAACAAGGCCCCATGGGACTCTGGGTTCGACACACACCAGACCACAGCATTTAGCAAAAAAAGAAAAAGAAAAAAAAAAGAAAAGCCTTTACCTAATTACAGGCCATTTATGGACAAAGTGTTGTTCTATTTAAACACACGACAGAGCGCAAAACACAATGATACAGAAGCAAAGTGCCATGGCCGCTTATCGTGAGTTTTACTGGGCTCATTCCTGGCCACCTGCGGCCTCGACGGACCACAAACTCCACGAGGGTTCCTCAGCTGGGAATAGACGGCTTTCGGAGGGACATTAACTAAGACCACAAAGTGAGGCCTTGAGCCACTCAGCAATGGGGGTTGAGTAAGAACGGAGAGTCAATCGTGACAATAACAAAATTAACAACATCCGCAGCGCTGAAATGTCCTGGAATGTTCCTCTGCTGTCAGCAGAGACTTGCAACATGTTCCAATTCCTCCAAGATGAATGGACGTTGGATTGGGAAACTGACATTCTCCCCGTTTTTCGTATCTTACATCTACAAGAAAGGAGGGTGACATAACCACCAGATTCCATCTTCCTATCTCACACGTTCCACAGCATTGTTATTGCTCCCGCAGTCCAAAAATAGAGCGATAGATAGTCTTTATTTGGGGATGTAACAGATAAGAAATGAAAAAATAAAAAACATACAGACAAAGGAGCGAACGTGCTTACCATTCCACACGTCAACGGCAGCGCTCCAAAGTTATTGAGTTTTGCAAGCAACGAAAAACCAAATACGGACATATCGCAATATCTGTTCCGCAGTGTTATGTAGGGACGCATTTCCAGACAGAAATTAAATGTAACCTCTGGACTAAATTACATTTGGGATCGGGGATTCTCCATCGTGGGCTAAATTTAGCGCTGCCTTAATTCATGGCCTTCCTGGCGGGATACATTAGCGATACGTCACCTGATTACTGATAATCATGCGGTGCAGGAGCAATGAAATGCCTCCTCTGGCTCCCATGGTTCTGCATAAGTACACCACATGCGATAGACAACAGAGTCCTTTCAGGAGCAGCAGAACTGATTGCTTTCTCCTAACCTGCCAGCAATCTCACAGCAGGCAAGCAGAATCAATTGGTCCCTCCACACACACACACACACACACACACACACACACACACACACACACACACACACACACACACACACACACACACACACACACACACACACACACACACACACACACACACACACACACACACACACACACACACACACACACACACACACACACACACACACACACACACACAGCTGGCAAACGTGATCTTCCAGCACACAGTGAGGGTGAGAACACTGGAGAATGTTTGCTTGGAGCTCCAGGTCTGTGTTGATGTGCTCTGGGACGCAGCCCACTCTACTGCTCAGGAAGGTGGCCTGTGGAAGGCTGTCTGAGGCTCAGTTGGTGCTAATCAAGACTGTACCCATACAGTCTTGAGCGGGAGGGGTGTGTGTGTGTGTGTGTGGAGGGGGGGGGGGGGGGCTGACCATGGCTGCAACTTGACCCAGATTTCCTACATTTAAGTGCATGTGGGAAAAGAGAGACATATGCAAACACTGTCTGCATGCATAAGTTCATAAGATACATGGATGTCAATGTGTATTTCTGAATGCAACGCTTGACTGTGTGACATGTTTTGCAACACAAGCAATGATCAAGCAATGTTTCAATGTTTTGAAATGTCTGCAACACAAGCAATGTGTTGTGTCTGAATACACACACACACACACCACACACACACACACACACACACACACACACACACACACACACACACACACACACACACACACACACACACACACACACACACACACACACACACACACACACACACACACACACACACACACACACACACACACACACACACACACACACACACAATAGGCCTCTTAAAACTAAAAGGAACATGTTTGGCCCACAGAGTTTCCCAAACTGCTCGATGCTTTCTGTCCTAATGCAAAAGCGTGACATCTCAGCAGCAAGTGAATTGGAGCTTTAGAATGTCTGGCATGTGGAGGAGACGGTGAACCCTGGAGTGCAGCATTTAAAGGATCTCCGAGTCCTCCCCTCTTCTCCTTCTTGGCCCCTTCTTTGTCAGCCCCCCTGTCTTTATCAACACAGAGCATGCTCTTCATTTCAGTATGTGCTGAGAGAACAAGCTGCCCTGTGCATGGGGAAGTTTCACCATAAGACAACATCAAACACTGCGTTAGGAGAAGGTACATTCTAAAATACAATTTAAAAGCAGTTTTCTAACAATATGTCACTGCATATAGACGTCTATATCTGCTGTCAGAAGACTTCTAGGATAGAAATACAGTGGTCAAAAGATGAGCTTAAAAGTATGTTTTAGAACTCTTTACCCTTTATGCCGGTCTCCTCAAACAAACAACATCTGGGCCAAAGATTTTCCAACTGGATAACAGGTGATTCATTAGGATAAACTTGCTACAAAAAGTGCTAACTAGCACATTTTTCCACATTTGAAAAGAACACCGGAGCCGTTGGTCAATCCTCCCGCTGAGTCCAAATTTAGCCAAGAGGAGTTGATTCAGCAGGTGATGCATCATCAGGGAAGAATTTCCCAGTTTGCTGGCAAATAAACATCATAGTGCATCTGTTTCTACTCAACTAAGGCTAGAACATCATATCAATTGGTTGTGAGCAAGCGTAGTAAACAGACACCCAATGGGGACCCAACATGGTGTGCTGGGCTCACAATAAATATCTGCAGTACAATACAGCAATACTTGAAGTAAACATGAAGGCTAGTGTTGCACAATTCACTAATACTAGAAAGGTATCACAATACCCTGAAATGATTAGACTAAATATGTTATGATACCCAATTTCATTAGTACTGATATTTTAAGAATACCATTTTAATTAGGTTGTAATAAAAACATATTTGAAATCAGTTTGAGCTTAAAGTCCCAAGGTTCTGTCATCTACAGTAGGCCTATTATGTCGCATAAACTGATGTAGGGTTTTTGCAGTGGTATTATTTCAGTATTGGTTGGAAGTTATTTACGCATGTTATGGTAGGCTATCTTAATGAAAGTCATAATTGTGGCACGGTGACAACACTAATGACGACAATGTCATCCTTGCATTATAGGACACAGTGGTAACAATCCTGACCTATACGCATCAGCAGATGGCCTCAATCTTCAAAGACCAAGTGGGTCACTGTAACTTCAAACTCTTCCGGGGAAGTTCAGAGGAAGCTCATGGGTAATATGATATGGCTTCATATCTGTCCAGGGATACCTGCACATACCATAAAAATCATGTTGTTACGACAACTCACATAAATTTGTGGCCTGAGACCCTAGCCTTGTTCTCTATACTACTTCGACAAGCTTGTTAAGGCCTTGTGTGCACATGGTGTCTGATGTGCATTCCAACAAACTGCTCATCTCTCAAAGAACGTATGTAAAGCTGCAGAGTTTTGTTCTTGTTCTTGAATCTTTTTAACAAACAAACAAACAAACCCTGATGAAAACATAACCTCCTTGGCCGGAGGTAATAATAAAATACTGATAGACAGATCCATACACACAATATTTTGGGAGCTACACTGACTGAATAAAGGTTTCAGTGAAAAAGAAAAGAAAAAGAGAGGAGGGATTTTGCAAGTAGCGGGTTCAAATCTCTCCGTGCAACAGGTTGACAGCTATCTGACAGGGATCAGGAAACCAGAGGGGAGTGAGTGTGAAGGACCCAGCATGTGGTTCAGCACTCGGGCCAACCTCAGGGGCTGCCAAAAGGGAACTGGGTGTGCCCCGAAAGTCACCCCCCACACACACATACTTAGCACCATTCTCTCATGGGGCCTATTGTTCCCAGACAACCCACACCGCCCAGTCCGACACACACACACACACACACACACACACACACACACACACACACACACACACACACACACACACACACACACACACACACACACACACACACACACACACACACACACACACACACACACACACACACACACAGCACACACAGCACACACACACAGCACACACAGCACACACTTCCCTCCGGTTCATTTCATAAATACCCCACACCTACAAATCAAGAATTGGCGTGACAAAACAAAAGTGGAGCGCTGCAACAAACTCTGCAAAGATTTCAGGTGCAGCGCTGCTGAGTGGCCTACTGTACCTCCACAGCATACCCCATGTGTTCTCCAAGAACAGGGCACAATCTCAGCTGTCAGGGCGGACGTGGGACTCTCACGGCAACCAGCCACATGACCTCTTCAACCCTGGGCAGCGCAGCCAGCTCCTTTCCCACCCTCATTCCGTTTCTGTGTTGTCTACGCTTAAAATGAACTAGCAGTGGAAAGACTGACACAGTGGTGATGGCCAATTGCCGTATTTCGAGGGAGTGGGAACCAGTCAGCTGGAACATTTCCTTCAACTTACATCACACCGGCCGCCGGCCGAAGCGTTCAGAAATATCTCGTGTCCGTGCACTCTCTTGCATGCGTCATCAGATGTTGCTCCAGGGTCCAGTGTAATGCTGTTCATAGTGATCTCTAGGAGGGGGGGAGACAGTGCTAAGGCACATAGGCCTACATACACGCCAGGATAGTCTTAGGAGCTTTGTTGCATAGCTTAATATACAGTAGAAGCTACGTAGTACTGACTTTCTTCAAAAAAGGTAATGTACTGTAAAAGTACTGCAAAAGTACTGCAATAGTACTGCAATGCCCTTGTTTTGAGGATTATTTTTAAACGTTATTGTGGGCTACTACAATTAACTGTAGAAATGTAACATTGTAGACATGAAACTGCACTAAACTGTATTTTCTTGTTTTTTTTAAAAATATTTTTGTTGTTATTATTGATAATAATAATGCAATATACAGTTTCAGGGCATATCATACTGTAGTTCTTTTTTGTTAGGGTGAATTTGACCAACCAGAGGGAACTAAAGCACAATGCAGCACGATGCAACTCTCAGTGCCATTTAAACTAGCCTAAGCTCGTGCAAATGACGTCTTTGCATACTCAGTGACTTTCCATCAGCATCTCGAAGACAGGTCAGACCAGTCCTAACGTACAGGTGCCATCTAAAAAGTCTGAGAATGTCTTCCTCCCGTGGAGCACTAATGTGAACATTACAAAAGCTTTGGGCAAAAATTAAAAACCAGATTGACAAGCACTCCGTTTTCGAGACAAAACTCCCATGTTCACATGAAGGTGCAGACGTCAAGGGACTGATGCACACAACTGGAAACATGAGCTCTTCTTCAACACGGATAGATGGCATGCCACCGAACACAAGCAACGAGCCCAACAGCTGTTAGAAACAGGTCAGCATCGTTACAAAGAAGTACCGAAACACCACATCCATCCACTAACGTTAGAAGTAACGATGCTAATGTGATTCCTTCTCCATCTCAATTCCTTTCAAGTTTTCAACGAAGATTCTTTCAGCAGAATTAATTCACAGAAAAGAGATTTGAGACGGGTGGCGGTTTCTTTAGGAGCACAAAATATCTTAAACACAAGTCAGCCTGAACCAACTTTTAGTTAGACAAAACGAGACAACGTGGATAACGTTAGTCACGTCAGATACTTTGTTACTCACCAAACAATGGTTAGAAGTTTACCGATGACAGCCCCCGATGAAACTCCAAAAAATAACTCTTGCATTTATATTGCCGACTGGATAATTCCACGTTTCGGCCCGTCAAGGATCACAAAGTTACGAGTAGAATCCTAGCAGTGATTGCTCTTTTACTTGGGCCAAATGACAGTCATACTCATCTAAGCACCCTCTCAAAAATGCACGGCTTTTTTCAAATGTTCCCACTGCGCATGCCCACAGAGACTGTGGCTGGAGCGTCCGGTTTCGTACCTCTGAAGTAAAACTTTCTGTAGGCTATAGCTGAAGTCGCACAATGCCTAAGCACACAACAGACAGTAAAGTAATACCTTCTAAGTTGTATTACATATCATGCGTAATGACGAGAAACTACTGTAGCCTATATTGCAAACAATGCATGTCGTTTTTTAGAGCTTTTTTTAAATGAAAGGAGAGGGTGGGTCAAATCTCCCTCTTTTCTGAGGAAGACCATTTTTGGATCTGTCTCTCTTTCTCTCTCAATCTCCCTTTGTGTGTGTAATCTGCTTTAAATTGACTCATGGAACATCTCTCCGTATGCTTCCAGTGAACAACTCCAGTGATTTAGAGTTGCCATGACAGCAGTCAAGATAATATTTTATTTCCACTTTTGCATATTTTCCTGTCTCTGCTTATGTTTACTCACAGTAGCCTACAATTGATATGCTATGCCTAAATAAAATCACGTATGAACTCCAAAGGTGCAGAAGAAACACTTCACTGCACACCAAATATCCATCACCACAGCCATTGGAAACGGTGCATTCCTGCCCGATGAGGAACTGTATACTTGAAACTGATTTCAAGAATTCACACAATACACTCAAATCCTGTAACACACTTGCAATAAAGCCATGAGGAAAATGGAGACACAATGCCAAGGACAACCTGGGCCACGATGACGACATATCATTGACAGGCACATGTCCTGTAGAGTTAAAATTGCATGTCTGTTTGTCTAGGAATACCTAGAATAAGGTGAATATGGTCACCATAAAGAATGAGCATAATGGTTAATTCTTTATGGAAAATGTCCATCCTAGAGCAAGCTATCCTGCAAAGTGTAACATAATGAATGAATATTGAATAATAGATGGCAGTGTTTACAGGGTAACACTATTTGCAAGATCTAATTTATTATTTAATAAGATCAAGGAACATATATATACTTGTTAGCATTTTTTTCCCTTTCTCCAAACGGTGGTGGTCCAACAAATGAACTTGAACAGTGGTTTAAACTGAAAATAATTTTGGAAAAAAATGTGAAAAGCTTAGGTTCTTACCACTGCACTAGCTTTTCCACAGAAATAAGTCTTGAATTGGTCTTAGTTTGCATGTTGTGTGTTTTCTCGCTGAATTATTTACATGAGCGGTAAACCATGCACAGATCCATAAATCATAGTGCCACAAGTGGAAAGTTTTAGCCTTGCCGTCCCCCATGCTTTTGTCCAGGTCAGGGCCGTGACAGGCATACATCACAAATTATATTTGATTAGCCAAAATTGCCTGCATTTGGTTGTGGGGTTTACAGAAAGCTGACAGCTGGTATGTTGCTAGTCAACACACATTAAGTAGGCTGGCAGGCAGGCAGGCAACACTCTCTGCAGTGTGTGTGCTGTGTGTATGGCTGACCGCTAGCGACAAAGAGCCAGATGGAATGACTTGACTTTGTGAAGACAGTACACTTCTGAGGGGAAAATGGTAGTAAGTGTTGGTTATGACAATGCTTGCTTTGTTGTCTGAAGCCTTCTCATAGGTTTGACCATTCCTGCTTTCATAATTTGACATCTGAATCAATGCCACTAGGCCTAATAAGCTTTTTTTTTTTTAAAACCACCTTTCCTTGTCTCCAAGTGTCATATATGCAGCAAGAAACCACTTTCTTAGATTTGTTTGTCATTCTATGTATCATTGTGTGAGTCTGTATGTGTAAGTGTTGTCTAGCTATAATTTATGGCTCGTAGTGCAAAACAAAGGTTTCATTCATTCATTCATTCATTCATTCATTCACTTTCCAAAAATGTAAATCTCATTCCTGTACATTTACTCCCTGATATAGAATGCATATAATGTAGTTGGTAGGAATATAGATTGAGTCATGATGGTCTCATTTGGCACAGTAACAATAGGTCTTTCTTGTACAGGATGATTTTATAATAGAAAATGCGTTGCCCTAGGTATGTTTATGCTATGTTCTGATACACTGGAAATCATTACACAGGTCATAATTAAGAATGTCTACGTCATCCGAAGTATCTGATGATGGATCGGAACCAGACACCAAACCACGGCTCCATCAGTCCTACATCACCCTCTAGAGTATGGAATGAGTTATTACACTCTGACCTCCATTTCAGACCATGGAACAGGCGCTTTTGTTCTCACAACAGCCAACACTCTCAAGATTCCTAGGTTTGTCATCAGTAACATGATCCTCCAAGAGAGTGAAGAATTGCTTGTGAAATAGATAACTATTAATAAAAAGATGATGCAGTACATAAACTCGTGATCAAACGAGTTCAACCTCATGCAAAAGTTACTTCCCACACAGGAGTGGCGCTAGAAATGTTGGATCCTAACAGAAAATTATTTTGGGCCTCCCCAAACCTAAACCACCCACAGACCTAAAGCACCCATTTGACAACCCAACATTTAGTGATATACCTCTAAGTTTAGTGATACAGCTGAGTAGTCAGAAATAGGCCTATATATGAGTGTCATCTCTCCTATTTACCAAGACAAGCATGATTCAACATTTTGAGGAAATCTTCAAAGACCAGTGGGATTTGAAAATTTGGGCAACGTGTTTTCAAACATCAGAAATGACCCACTGACTCTAAACATTTCTACAAAATGTGGTCACACAAAGGATAAATGTCTACCATAAGCCAATAATATTACTTTTCACTATTGAATGGCCATTAGTAAAGCCTATCATTAAGTAGCCTATCAAAACAGTGATCATTCCAAATCCAAGCATGACAAGGGAAGACCTGATTACTGGACAGCCATTAAACTATTTTAGTTTGCTGGCAACACATTCACTGAGCTCTGTTGATTATATTTGGACATAAATAGCACTCAAGTCAGTTTTAGATGGGGAGATAACCTGATTATTTAGGTGAAGTGTCACTAGTAACATCAAACGGTAAACTAAAGTTGTTATGACAATATCATCCAGTTAGAAGTTAATCCAGCTGTGAGGAGGAATGTTAAAGTTCATGGATAGATATCTTCATTTGGGGAAAAAATGGGCTGAGTCATTATTTTTCTTCTCAGCTTTCTGTTGCCTTCTTTTTCGTTTTTGATACCCTGACCTTGTCCACGACACATGCTTATTGATGATTCACCACCACCTGTTCCATTCTAGAGTACCACGACAAAACTGAGGGATGGCAGTCATGGTCATTTTGTCAACAATGTAGAATCGTGTGTTTGTTTAGTTTATAACATGTTGGTTATCAACTTACAACAAAATACAATGTTATCATTTTGATAACATGAACTTACTTCATGATAAAAATGATAAGTGCTCTCTGGCGCCCCCTGTCAGTGCTGGGTCTGTACTGCTCCTGATTACACATATCCCATGTCTCATACTGTATGTAGTTGCACGCACAGGGATGGACCATTTTTCTTTTACACGTTGAAATATGTGTTGTTAAAATGAACATTTTGTCTTTTGTATTTTGGGTATCATCTTGGGTCATCAAGTTCTCCCAAAAATCTGACTGCTAATAGATTATTTAGAGGGCATCATCAGGTAAAAGTCTTTCCAGTTGTTTAATGTAAACTGCAGGAGTAACTGAATGGTTCAGTGGCTTCGTCTGGAATTGGGGTCTTTTGTCAGATTAAATGAAAATGGTGCTCTTTTGCAAGAAACACTTTAGGTAGGTTAGGCGATTGGATGTGTCAAAGAGGAGAATGCATGTTAGGAGATTTTGTAAAGACAGTCTTTAATCTCTTGGTTTGTATGTGTGTTTGTACTTTATGGGGTGTCATAGGAGAATATTACGAGCTGTTTTGTTGTCAACACTTGGAGGCTTAAGAAGGTAATACAAGCAGGGGTGCCAATAATTGTGGGTGATATGTTTGTTAAATATATTTATCTATTTATGAGATTTCCCAGATTTCTCAGAAAAAAATGGCCTCCCTTCAAGGTTTTTTTTTCCTTCATTGTTTTCATTGTGAGATTACAATTAATCATCACAAGATTACCGTAAAGATTGCTTTACCGAAGGTGCCAATAATTCTGTATGGTACAGGTATATCAGGAATTGTTGTCAGCTATCTTCGGAACTGAAAAGTGCCTCCATGCCATTATGGATCTTGCTTTGTGCACTGGTGCACAGTCATGTTGTAACAGAAAGTGGCCAACCTCAAACTTCCCACAAAGTTGGGGGCATGGAATTGTTCAAAATGTCTTGGTTAATGGTGAAGAGTTCTTTTCACTGGAACAAGCCCAGCTCGGGGATGGCCCCTTCCTGTTCCAACATGACTGTGTACCAGTGCACAAAGCAAGATCCATAAAGGCATGGATGACAGAGTTTGGTGTGGTGTGGGTGAACTTGACTTGCCTGCAAAGAGTCCTAACCTCAACCCAACAGAACACCTTTTGGATGAATTAGAGCGGAGTCTGTCGCCTCGTCCTACATCAGTGTGTGACCTCACAAATGCGCTTTTGAAAGAATGGTCAAAAAATCCCATAAACACACTCCTAACCCGTGTGGAAAGTCTTCCCAGAAGAGTCGAAGGGTCGACCGACGTCATCAGGAACCCTGGATTAAGGATGAGATGTTACCGAAGTTCATATGTGAGTCAAGGCAGGTGAGCGAATACTTTTGGCAATATAGTGTATGGTTAAATAATGACTACACTTAAGGGGTTATAATGTTTTCAGTTGCTGTGATTGGTGATGAGAATGCCTGTTAATGTGGGCTTACTTTGAGTTAAGAAAAGCCTAATATTATCAAATACAATGGCTAACAAATCAGAGGCTAGCAGTGTCAGTGCAAAGTATTGACATGATTCTGTGATTCCATCCTTTTGTTGTTGCGGCTGAAATCTTTGTTCTGTTATTCTATATCTGCAGGGCCACAACTGATAGATACTTTATTGATCCCCAAGGGGAAATTCAAGGAAATCTTGAATTTCCCCTTGGGGATCAATAAAGCATCTATCTATCTATCTATCTATCTATCTATCTATCTATCTATCTAACTGTGAAGCAACCATGGGGATCCTGTACGTGGCAGTCAACCATAGTCTGTGTCAAAGGGGTGATCTTGCGCAATGTGCACACCGCTCTTCTGTATCATGGTCCTCAGTGAACTTTGATTCAATTATTGGATTATCGGTTGTCTGAGGTAATAGCTTCCGTCACCAACAGGTGCATCAGGTTGTCATCGTCTGATTTTTTTTTATGTAAAGCTAGCATAATGCGCAAGAAGAAGAATGTAAGATCAAAATCACAGAAGGATCTGAGGCTGCTTTGAGGATGCCTTTTGTGTTTTTGTTTTACACCAATTCCAAATATACTAACTTAGTTCACTTGTCTTCACAATTGAAATGCTTTTGTATGTTTAGAAGCCCAACATTTTTGTTTAATCTTATAAATATCCATATATTGTTCCCGAACCATAAGGAATGCTTTCTATGTTCTACTGGTCCAATAGTTCTGGCATTGCTGTGCTCACATTATTCTCCCAGAAGTGCCTGGCCTGGGAGGTTTGACATTGGTGTAGAGTTTTGTTCTCTTCATTTGTCTGCTCTTTGTTATCATTATGTGCATTTGTAGTCAATGCTTCACAACTTGCAACAGTCTTTTGTGTGGCTCTGTTGTCAGGATGTGTTTGTGTTTGAACAGCAGCCTCCCCTCCATTAAGTGGGTTCAAAGTTCAGTTGAGGTGCGCTAGTTCATTAGCGCCAATCTGTGTCTAAATAACTATATCTGTGTATATGCGTGTGTGTGTGTGTGTGTGTGTGTGTGTGTGTGTGTGTGTGTGTGTGTGTGTATCTGGGAGAGTCGGGACTGCTTGTTGTGTCGATTTGTGAATCGTGAAGAGGAAACGGATTGAACTGATTGATTTACTATATCTAAATGTACTAAGTTTACGAGCGATGCTAATAGAACTGGATCATTTGTCTGTTTGACTGCTTTATAGAGTCCTGAGTCCCTTCACTATCGTCTCTCTGTTGCACGCGTCTGCCTTTCTCAATTATGAGATCATTAGTAGACATAAATAAATCTTTGTTCTTACAGAGGGCAATAACAGTGCTATCAAAAGAACTCTGACCCATAGTGCAAGCACAAAAGCACCGACACCCAGACACACACACACACCCACACACACACACACACACACACACACACACACACCCACACACACACACACACACACACACACACACACACACACACACACCCACACAATATCTTATAAATAGCTGAAACTACGTACCTTACCCTCTTACTATCTCCAAGCCGGGACCAGGGACCTTCTCTCTCTCTCTCTCTCTCTCTCAGACTCACACACACACACAGAAGCCGAAAATGCCTGCAGATTACAATGGCCGCTGGGAGATGGTCAAGAATGACAACTTTGAGGGGGTCATGAAAGCCATCGGTGAGCTCCTTTTCTCCTTTACTCTATTATGCACTCGCAGTCAGAAAATAAATCATACACAGTGCAGCAAAGTTGCACGCAAGTACACATATTTAGTCCATCATGGAGTCTAAGTGTTACCTTATGGTATAAGCTCCATGTAGGTATAGGTTGAGTTCAACTTGTGTTATGTGTTCAGTATGTTATATCTATTATAGGCCTAGTGATTTGTTCCTAATGCCTCAAATCAGAGAGTGTGTGTGTGTGTGTGTGTGTGTGTGTGTGTGTGTGTGTGTGTATGCATACAGAGGGAGAGTAAAGTACAGAGAGAGAGAGAGAGAGAGAGAGAGAGAGAGAGAGAGAGAGAGAGAGAGAGAGAGAGAGAGAGAGAGAGAGAGAGAGAGAGAGAGAGAGAGAGAGAGAGGAAGAGGGCTGGTATTTTGTCTTGTAAAAAGTTTCGTCTACAGCTGATTAGGCAGATGTGTTCCGGGGCTAGTAGTGATGGGAACCACCATGAGAATAAAAAAGCTGGAGTGTTGAGAAATAAGACCACGTCAGTTCAAAGGGGAAAGGTCAGTGTCTCGTCAGATCTTGTGAGATCTAAGAATCTTATCACTGAGATAGAGTGTGTCTGTGTGTTGAAAGAGAGAGAGATTAAATATAGGGCCTTGCAACATATAGCCACATTGCCAAAAAGGACAACCCAAAGAGAAATACTGTGTAACAGCAAAACTTAACATAGTGTTTGTACATGATCCTCTTTATGTACAGTTGAAAGGCTCTATTTGGTGTCTGTCTGAAATATTTTTATATCAGTGTCTTTTCTAGGCTATTTACATTTGTTAATTTACCGTTGATTATGCATTATGGATGTGTTTTTCATATGCCGACGATATTATTCATTGCTACTCTCATTTCCAGTATTCAGCAACATTTAGTGTCTGGGTCAGCCAGTGTGTGTGTGAGAGAAAGAGAAAGAGAGAGATTCAATATTCACTAGTTCGCCCATTAGATTGCTTCAACTGAGTGCGGCTGTGCACCAAGTGTGGCTTGGTAGCTGGCCATGGTCCTAGGATAAAAGGTCCGCACACTTGCTCTCACTTAGTTTACTTTATTTAAGACAAGTTACGTTTCGAGCCACATGGCTCTTCTTCAGACTAGTCCTTGTCTTAAATAAAGTAAACTAAGTGCGAGCAAGTGAGCGAACCTTTTACCCTTTTTTTTGGATCTTAACGTTTTGGCTCCTGCACCTTTATTTGGATGTGCGCACTGTTTGCAACTAAATACATGGTCCTAGGATACCAATAGTGGGCCCCAGCCGTGGCGCGACTGGCTGGGGCACCTGCACCGCACGCCGGCGACCCGGGTTCGATTCCCGCCCCGTGGTCCTTTCCGGATCCCACCCCTACTCTCTCTCCCGCTCGTTTCCTGTCATACTCTCTACTGTCCTGTCCAATTAAAGGCTTAAAAAGCCCCAAAAAATAATCTTTAAAAAAAAAAGGATACCAATAGTGGATAATAGATCACATGCGAGTGATGTCCGCCAACACCCCCCATGGCCGAGGGGTAATTTAGAGCTCAGAGCTAATAATGAAATGGAGGAGCAGGAAAGGTGGTGGGACGCTTTGCAACTCCAGCATGATGCAATGGGCAGTGAGGAGGATTTTATTCCCCACGATCAGAAGTGGGGTGAGTGATGGCTGTCAATCAACCCTATTTATTTACTTACAGGTGGGGCAGGGGTCACCATGCAGTGGGATTGTCAACTTTAATTTGCTTGCATCTGTAGCACTGTGAGATTAAGAGTCTCAGTGAGGTGCATCACCTGACACATGAGAATGATTAGTTCAGGTTTCTTGGCATAGGTGGCACAGACTTGGTTTGCCACTGCAACACTTTGTGTCAGGTTAGTCAGGCACATACACTTGTCCATCATGGAGTGGACAAGAGAGTCCCTGTAAATCCCTGTGGACGTGCCTAGGGCTTTTTTTCATATGTGTATCAACAAAATCTGTTTTTTGTTTGTTTGTTTGTTTGCAGACATTGACTTTGCAACACGCAAAATAGCCGCACATCTGACACAGACTAAAATAATGGTCCAGAAAGGAGACGTTTTCGAGACCAAGACGCTCAGCACCTTCCGCAACTATGAGGTCAACTTCACCGTCGGAGTGGAGTTTGAGGAACACACAAAAGGACTGGACAACAGGAAAGTCAAGGTGCAATATCACGCGCTGCATTGTGTACATCTATATTCTGTTAAGCTACTCTTACAAGTGCCGCCTCGTGTAAGGGACAATGTATAGAACACTGGTCATTATGGGAAAATAAGTGCCCACGGGGATGAACCAACCCCGACGTGCCTTGCGCCCGTCTCGCTTCACCCTGACGGGACTTATTTTCCCGATAATGACCAGCATTCTATACATCTACTCCATATAACAGGACATGTTAAAGACATAAATACATGTCAGTGCAGCAATAGGGTCTATTTGCATAGAATAAAGTACCAGTTCAAGTGAAGTTCAGTCAAAAGATGGAGGAATAGTCAGAATAGAGAAGAAGGTTATGGTAAGTGCTACTTTAAACATGTCTGGTTGTTTAGTAGGCTATACTAGGAGAGGAGGTCCTCTCAGAAGAAACATGTCTTCAGACAGTTTTTGAATATAGAGGGGGATATCCCTGCTCTGGTAGGAGATGGCAGGGCATAATCATAATACCTCAATTCCCCAGAACATAGCCTTGTCTAATCAGTGTCTCCATAAAAGTGTCAACATCATTAGATTAGATTAAGATACATGAGATCAGATAAGAAACGCACATTATGATCTCAGGTGAAATCATAGATATATTACACACAATGCACTGAGTAAGTGCATATCTGGATATGTGGCGAATGTGCCGAGTATTTTGGTTCTTGAGTGGTCTGTGTCTGTGTGTGTGCAGACACTGGTGACGTGGGATGGGGATAAGCTTGTGGCCGTGCAGAAGGGAGAGAAGGCCAATCGCGGCTGGACGCAATGGATTGAGGGAGATATCCTGTATCTGGTAGGTCGACGCATCTGTCAATCACTCTGAGCAGCCATTCATTACCACAGAACACAGACCAGATGGGACCATCCTCACAGAATTTACAGATAGGCAAACATGCACCCACGTGGTAACACACACACACACACACACACACCTAAACATCCATAGAAACAGTAGAAATGCATAAATAACCAAAATCAACTACACTTTGATTGAAACATTCCAACCATGCACGAAACCACATAAACTGAGGATGAGTGTCTGAATCTGAGAATGGCCTTCCAGACACATACAGTACCGTACAGATGGGAGCAGAGATGTTTTCTATCAGTCATGCTGATGTGTACATGTGTACGTGCGTGTGTGTGTGTGTGTGTGTGTGTGTTACAGGACATCACAGCAGAGGACCAAGTGTGTCACCAAACGTTCAAGAAGACAGAGTGATACCTACTGTAGCCCTGCATCATCCAATCCTGCCATCTTGATGATGAAACCCATTGCACAAATTGAAACCCGTTGCATTAAACATTGAATTCGTATTAAACTGGGTTCATGTGACTATGTATTTGCATAGCTGTGTACACAGAATATGGACTATATTTGCATAGCTGGACATGTAAATGAATGATAAGCTACGTGTTGCCATTTTAATAGATGTGCTTAATTCAGAATCAGAAACACATCTGCACAGACTGGTATTCATTTAGTGTGAAACATCTCACCACGTCTGACACTGAACGGATCTAATGATCAGGCTAGTGCCCTATATGTGGGCACTAGATCAGGCTGGACACTACCGCCCCCTTCAGGACAGCTGTAAATCATGTGAGAGTTGAGTCACTTTTATCTCGGCTGGGTAAACCTTGCCCGATCTGCCTGGCGATTTGGATTTCGCCCTGCAGCTCAGGATGGAAACCTGCACATCTGTCTCTCCTGCTTCCTGTCCACATCTTTTATTAGGGTCCTATCACAAAGAAGCTTATACAAAAGACGCACTCGGATCGTTGGTCTGATTGGTTGAAGGACCATCCAAAAGCATAGAGTCATTTGAACTATGTCCATGGATCATGCCTCTTGTGCAGTAGAAATAAAGTGCAGGCTCCCTAGACTAATGTTCAATCTTAAAAGATTGGTGATAGCCAGACTAACCGTCCGTTATCTCCACAAAGTATTCAAAACGTGCGTTACATGACTAAAGGCAAAATAAGCAGAAAATGAATTTACCAGTATGCTTATTTTATTTGATCATAATTAATTTATTGATGAATTCATGTGTGATATTATTTACAATTATATTTCAGATAGTTGATGTACTACATAAAATAATAATAATAATAATAATAGTAACTATATATAAAATATTTCACCATACTTCCTTTAAAAACTAGGAGAAATAATGAGGAGAAATAATTGATACGTTCATATTCACAAAATGTTAATAACACAAATGATTGAATCACAAACTTAGTGAGAAAATAAAACACATACTCATACAGTAAAAACATCAGTGTAAGACTGAAACTATAACTCTGGTGTGTGTGGTAACATGTTGTACAGTACAGTACACACATCATGGCGACACACCAGATGGTGGAAGACCTATGTACATTTTTTTACTAGTATTCTCAGAGATAAAAACATATGGCTGGGTGTTGATATGCAGTACTTCATATTTACCCCAAAGGCTTTTCACTACATATGAAACAATATTGCATAAGTAACACACGTTAAGTACAGCTGTGAGTTCCCTTAACCTGAGCAAACAGAAACTGATGGAAGCAATGATACACATTGCCTTGTAAGTCAGTGCACACTATCCCCTCTTACACT
This sequence comes from Sardina pilchardus, assembly GCF_963854185.1. Classification (NCBI taxonomy): domain Eukaryota; kingdom Metazoa; phylum Chordata; class Actinopteri; order Clupeiformes; family Clupeidae; genus Sardina; species Sardina pilchardus. The sequence continues at coordinate 25,658,381 of NC_085005.1, forward strand.
ATCCCTTCAGCAGAGAGAGAGAGAGAGAAAGAGAGAGAGAGAGAGAAAGAAAGAAAGAAAGAGAAGGAAAAGAGAGAGAGATGCCTGAGGCTGACTGACCTTGGCAACAGAATATGCAAAACATGGAAATTTTCATCTCTGTGCACAGGTAACCATTATAAGAATGAGGAAGTTGCTGCCATCAGATTATCAACTTGGAGTAACAACACTTCTTAGAAAGACTTGCACTAGTTAAAAACTTGCACTAGTTAAAAACTTGCACTCAGCCAGCTGCAATACACTCAAACACACAAAACCACACAGATGATGTGTGTGTGTTACAAGCATATTCCTCCAGTCCAATTCAAAACTAATGAGCACACACAGTGCATACAGTACACTTGTGCGGATGACACTCTCTCCCCCACACACACACACACACACACACACACCTCACGTTTGAGTCCCAAACCAAGGCAGCCCCTCAGACAGGCTTGGTGGTAGCGTTGTACACCATGTGCTCGGAGTCGTCCGTCAGGGGGAAGCGGGCGCCGTTGGTGGCCACGCGCACGTGCTGACCCTTCTTCTTGCGCTCCTTCAGGAAGCAGTAGCCCAGCAGCGCCAGGATGGCCAGGATGCACACGCCCAGCACCACTGCTATGGCAACGGACCCTAAACACAGCCAGCACATCACAGAGACGCGGGTTGGTACGGTTCATACACAGAGACCCGCTCAACTGCCAGGCCTCTGATGCTGTCAGTTTAGTTTGTTTAATTCATACACACAGCCCCAACTAAGCCTTTAAAGCACCACTAAAGAGTTTTTCGTAGCTTCACATAATGTTTCCAAAATCATTTCAGTGGTTCATCAACTCGTATCAGGGTGAACGGCACTTTTGCATTCACTTCGAGGCCCTCTATCGGCTATAACCGCACTATGTAACTTTACCAGATCGGGTAGTGTACCTGTAGGTCGATGAAATGAAAAAAAAAATGAAATGGAAAAGTGCTTTAGCGTTGCTTTAAATAGACTACCAACATGCTGATTTCTGAAGACATCTGTTCTAGACAACTGGTCTAGACTTCTACACAACTACTCTAGAATAGTAAAATATGCCGATTTCTGCAGATGCCTATTTTAGGCAACTAGTCAAGACTTCTAGATAACTAGTCCAGAATAGGAGTCTTCAGTAATTCCAGTCAATTGCTCATGTGGCATTTCACTGGTGACTCGTTTGCCTAGACGTGATAAGCAAGGTAGCCCCACTGACAAAGCAAACAACACAAAAGGTGCTCAGAAAGTGGGTTAAGGGTTTTTTAAGAAATGCACACACATACACACAAAGGTCAATAAGTCCTTCCTCCTAAAGATTAGCTATTCCACCAACAGTGTGTGCCAGTTGACTTAACATTAGGCAAGTATGCTGGGGTTGTCTGAAAACAACTAGAAAATCTGATATGAACCAAAAAAAGTGGGTTTCATAAATTCCACATTGGCAAGAAAAGCAAATCCATGTCAGTGTCTGATAAAAATGTCTCTTACCTGACTGGGTTTCCTCCTGCTCATGACGCTCGAACAGCCCCCGAGCAAAGACATCATTTTCTGGAAGAAAGTAGAGTAAGTATGCATGGTCATGACAGAACTGCAGTGTTTAGCAGTATGTGGCACTGGTTGTAGACTTCCATTGTGTCATGTTAACACCAATATGGTACATTTTCTGCTTGATAAGAGGAGTTGGATGTGAAAGACGTATTTAAATGATTTGAGAGTCAAATATTTTGTACTGACATTAATAGATCAATCATCTACCGGTACTTAAATCAAACATTCAGATGAAACACACATCTGGGTTTGATCTTCACAGTTTGTAGTTAAATTCATGACTTGGAACTTCCCATTGGGTTTCAAGGCTTTCATCTAACCCTCACAAAAATTACCTTCTAACCTTAGCCTATAAAAGGTATAAACCTCATTGCATAGTGTGACCAGTTAGATAATCCTTGCATGCTCACACACCCATAAAATGCCTTCATGCGTGTGAGAATAGGGGTGTCCTGCTATTTTAACTCTAAGGGTTAAAATAGGGAGTGAGAATGCAAAAAAAATCTAACTTGGGTGTTTTTTTCAGTGGGACTTAAAAAGGATGTGTGTGAAAATGAGACTCTATAGAAAAGTCTGTAATTCTGCTGGCATGCCTTGGAGTAGACGACTTCATTTGTCCAGCTGTGTCCAGTGGCCTACCTGTGACCGATTTGCAGACGTCCATGCAGTCATTCTCTTTCTCAAAGTTGTTGTCGTTGCCGTTGCAGCCGCCGAAGTTGAAGCGCTGGCACTGGCGGCTGAGAGGGTCGTAGTACCAACGGGTCATGCTTGCGCGGCACGGGCCGGTGATCGGAGATTCCGTGCAAATGGCTAAAGGATCAAGGGAGATGCAGACATGATGAGAAACACCATCTTTACACAGTAACACTGCTCATTAAGAGTCAGGGATATTCGGCTTTCGGATGAAATTTCAGGATGAACCTAAAATCCACTATAACCTTTTCTACTTAATGTGCCCTTTTCTAAACTTTTGAATGTGCATGTCCAACAGTTCAATGTTTCAATACTTTCTGCACTGAAACATTACATTTCACCCGAAATCCAGAACTTTAACTATTTGTAGTGATAGCTAGTTGTTACAATGTCTGAGTGTGTCTTGAGTGTGTCCGAGTGTGTGTATGTATGTCTGTGCTTTGGAGTTTATGGTGTATAGTCAAAAAGGTAGCACAATGAACCTGGTGAATAAAGTTAGTGGAAATTCATAAACACACCTTTCCGTTCGTTCAAATCCATGTCCAACAGCCAGGAAAGAGTCTTATTCACTGGAAATGAAAGACAAAGGCAAAATCAATCAATATCAAGATTAGTCAATTCAGTGGTGATTCAGACCAATACAGCCATGCATTTTAGTCATTGATGCAGTGTGTAAGTGAGAGACTGAGTTTTGTTTGTCTGAGTGTGGTGTAGTGAAGTGTGTGTGTGTGTGTGTGTGTGTGTGTGTGTGTGTGTGTGTTTCCTCACACTTCCTGCAGTCAGCCTCGTCTGAGCCATCGCTGCACTGGGCCACTTCATCACACTCCAGAGTCTTGTCCAGACAGCAGCCGTTATCGCACCGGAACTGGTCCGCCTGGCACATCTTCCCACACACTTCATACAGGGTCAGAGTAAAAGAAGGGGTAAGGTTTTGGTGTTTTTGTGTGTGTGTGTGTGTGTGTGTGTGTGTGTGTGTGTGTGTGTGTGTGTGTGTGTGTGTGTGTGTGTGTGGGTAGATGCCACCAGTAAAGAGGAGTTTCAAAGATCCGGTGAACAGTGAATCTATATTCCACATTGAATTTGATCTCGTGTCTGAATACCGAGTCTGCTTTTGGAGCTCACCTTCAGTTGCTGGAGCGATACTCCGTCCAGATGCAACAGCTGTAGAGAGACACAGCAAGAAAGATGAGTCATACAGACAAGACAAGACAAGACAAGACAAGGCAAGACAAGGCAAGACAAGGCATGACGTGTTGTAAATAACAGGTTCGTACTAAATAACGGACACGCTGCTTCAGCGAGGTGATGACGCGTCGCACACCCATATCACACCTGTGACCTAACATCATTTCTGCATGTGACAAACATACACATCTAAGAAAGTTCAAAGCCTGAGAATGAGCTGACATTTATGAGTTTTGCCGATGTGGCGGATGACAATCCAGTTAAGCGGGAATCACATTGGAAATAACATGGCAACAGTAGAGCCTGACGCAATGCTCAGACCATAATAATGCAAGCACAGTTCTATTGCCTTCCTAAGTTATACAAACGGTCTACGCTCGCGTTATGCTTTGAAAGATGAATGAAGTTCAGCCATAGATTGTGTCTGTCTTATAGATAGATAGATAGATAGATAAATAATGCAACAAAGTATCTTTTGCAGGGGAAATGCAACAAAGTATCTTTCTTTCTATCTATCTATTATATCTATCCATTATATTAATGATAGAAAAGAAAGACGACAAAGGGAGTTGGATTGCAACTGTATAACTTTGTTTGGCTGCCCGTGCATCTGTATTGTGTGTGAATGGGTTGCGTCTTGCTGTTGCAGTTTATTATGTTGGGTTCCAATGCGCACATAAAACGATGGCAATACATTTTCTGTATTGCGTGTGTATTACAGTAGCCTAGCTATGGGATAGTTAGAGACAGTAAAAGAGAGTGAGTGAGAGAGTGACTGAGTGACTGAGTGAGTGAGAGAGAGAGAGTGAGTGAGAGAGTGAGTGAGAGAGTGAGAGAGAGTGAGTGAGAGAGTGAGAGAGTGAGTAAGAGAGTGAGAAAGTGAGTGAGAAAGTGAGAGTGAGAGAGAGAGTGAGTAAGAGAGTGAGAAAGTGAGTGAGAAAGTGAGAGTGAGAGAGAGAGTGAGTAAGAGAGTGAGAAAGTGAGTGAGAAAGTGAGAGTGAGAGAGAGAGTGAGTAAGAGAGTGAGTGAGTGAGTGAGTGAGTGAGTGAGTGAGTGAGTGAGTGAGTGAGTGACAGAGAGAGGGAGGTACCTGCGGCACCTTTGCAGGCATCCGTGCACTCCTTCTTGGACAGGTAATTGTTGCGGTTGCCCTTGCAGCCGCCAAAGTTGAACTGCTCGCACTGGTCAGTCACAGCGTTGTAGTTCCAGCGGGGGAAGGACCCGCGACACGGGCCCACTTTCTTAGGGGCCAGACACTGACCTAGAGACAGACACATCAACTATACAATTAAGAACATATATATATGCACACATTTAACATACACTGCACACAATCACACACACAGACACATACTGTATACCAATGAAAACATAAATACACAACATGCCCAAGCAAAGTCCTTTTAGGCAAGTACTGTACCCCCACCATAGACAGTAAAAGATATGGACAGAGCTATCACGTAGACGTCAGCAGAGACCGAGGAAGCAAATTTCAACGGGTTTTTTTGGTCTTCTATTTCCGTCATAGGTCTCCTGCGCAGGCTCAGGTGTCGTACATGTGACGTAGTCTGACCGAGTCTGACGCTTTACTCTCTCTGGACGCATGCGCATGCAGTTCCCAAACTGTGGTACGGGGAGTTTGGGAGAACCGCTGGTGTAGACGACAACCACCATATGACGGAGTTAAAACTAACCCCATGCATTTCTATGGAAGATTATTTGAAGGCTGTATTTCCTCATTAAAAAAAGCCTCTGGCCAAAGAACCAGGATGTTCTTTCAACAAATTAAATGACTGCATTTCAACCTTAAAGTAAAACCCATACAATCTTAACCCTTAAGGACAAAAGAAAGAGCAGCGCAACCCCTACGGTCTTTGGTATTATTTGCCCTCAACGGTGCCTTCCAGGCAGCGCTGCCTTCAAGGCACTACTCCCCTCAGTTTAGGGGTAGGATGAGGGTTGAGGGGTTTAGGGTTACGAATAGGGTCCCCCGCCCTCCCAATCATCACCAAAATGGCAACAATCAATCTGAATCATTGACACTATTGATTAATGATTGATGATTGTTATGTTACTACTGCGCTGCCATATCCCTGAATGCCCTCATTACCTAACACAAACAACAGAATCTCCCATTTCAAACTGCACATGTTGAGCCTATTATGCCCATAAAACACTATCTAAACATGAGCCAAACGATATAATACCGCTGGGACAGGGTACATTATGCTAGCATTGTCACAAACACACACACACACACACACACACAACACCACACCCAGTCCAGGACAGGCACACCGTGCCAATATAAGTGCCACGTGAAGAAAGACATGACACGGGTGCGGCTTAAGACAGAGGGTGCCAATCTGGCAGAGAGGTGACAAGCTCCAAGGCAACCTGAGCAGGTAACTAACGTGTCCATCCATACGTCTTTTCTCCTGGACAGCTCATTGCTTACACAGCCTGTGCAATGCGTGGCCACCTACACATAGCCTGGTGTCCAGAACATACACATTGTCACTGCATTGTGCACTATGCTGACTATAGGCTACACTGTAGTTAATATACACCATATGGCTATTCTCTAGTTAATATACACCATATGGCTATTCTCTAGTAGTTAATATACACCATATGGTTATTCTCTAGTAGCTAATATACACCATATGATTATTCTCTAGTGTACTATGGGGTGAATAAGTGGATGTTTTGAACACTGGGCTGTTCTCACCGGTGAAACTGTGGGAAACCTCAGACGATGGCTAGACAGTGAATCTGCCTGATCACCTGAACAACACCTGCACAGTTTGTAAACATGTCCACCTGAACATGACACCAGACACCTGACACAGGTGAGCTAAGCCAGGTTAGAGTCATGGATGATGACAAGCCCACATGCAGCCAGAGATGTGCGGGCAGAACCAAATTAAAATGCAAAACCAACCTGATGAGTCCATGGAAACAAACCATTCCCATGACATTAGCATTAAGTTTCCCAATTCCAAGGTATCCTTGGATAGTACAATCATTGCATAGTGTCTGTCAAGCAACTGTAAGGGAGCCTTACAAATCTTGCTATTGCTTATTATTTTTTATGAACAGCATCGAGCCCTTACCTAAGATTACACATATGAAAATACAGTCTTAGAGAAAAGGGGGGAAAGGTGCTACATAGAACCAAAAATAGTTCTATTGGATGCTTCATTTATGGCACCTCTAAATGGTTCTTTAAAGGGACACTTCACTGATTAGCATTAAGCTTTGTATCTTTAGAAAACCAGTCATGTTTTTGAATGGTCGTGCATCATTCCCTCAGTTTGCCTTGAGATAGGAGAAATGCGGATTTCAATGAAACCCATGAATAGGACTTCCTGCTTTCAATGATGTAAAATGATGATTTTTACATCATTGAAAGCAGGAAGTCCAACATTGAAATCCACACACACACACACACAACCCCAAAACCATTTTGAAGGATTCATCAAAGGAACCCCTAAGAGTTTTAAAGCCTCGATGGTTCAGTATGGCACCCCAAGAACCTTTTTTTTTTGTGAGAGAGTGTACTTCCTTAAGTGTCTAAATTCCAAGGTAATGGTAGGTCATAGCAGCACAATATCCTTGTCAAGCAAGAAAGCAGTACAAGCCTGTGGCTTGCTTGCTGTTGTGTGACACTTCTTTGCCGCTAGCAATGTTTGTTCATAACATCACGCGAAAGAAGAAATGCCTTCATATACTGTACACTTCAGCACCATGAACAACTGTGACTACGCGACTAGCAGATATTTGTTTATCAAAATGAAAAAGAAGGAGGATTTAAACAGCCACCATACTTTTGATGTTGTACATTTACATTCGCACCATGTGATCCCAATAGGAAAATCTAGCTAATGAAGAAAAATGTGCTAAACGTTTACATTGACATTCCAGTGAGCTGTGAGGTCATTAACCCTTACAGTAAGAAACCCCTTTAATATTTGTATGCCATATGAACCTGGAACCACCAATGAACTGTGCCTTCCTCTCCCAATTCTTCTCTGATGTCCTTTCACATGTCTTCCTTCCTTCTCTACCTTCTTTCAATCTCTGTCACTCTCTCTATCGCTCTCTTTAGCTCTCCCTTTGTCTCAATCCATCATTCTCTTCCTTTTATCCACATACAGGATACCCTTACCAAAAGAAAAGATTTCCTTACATTTCTGCCAGGAATGTCAATCATTCTAAAACGCACACACACACACACACACACACACACCCCAAACCCCTTCCTTTGCTGAGACTCCTCCCACAACAATGACATTCGCAGCGCTAAGCAAAGGTGCTCCATCAAAACAAGCTAAACCTGTTCCTACAGCGGCCGAGGTGTGGGAAGCAGCCGGAAAGGGTGGGGGACCTCCTCACGCAAACAGAGCAAGAGAGAGGGACACACACACACACACACACACACACACACACACTCTGAGTCAGTGGCCCACCTTCTCTCTTACACGTGTGCTCTAGGTGTGTGGAACATTTTAACCTGAGTATTAATGACTTATACAGGCTGATGGTGTTCAGCCACAGACCGTCCTCAACTGGTCAGTGGCAACTACCATGTTTGCACGTCTCTGTAGACCGTAACAAACACAAGAAATCCTCCCACGCAACAACCACCACAGCAATCAATCTGGAGACATGTCCACAACATGCCCAGAAGAGTTATTTTGTAAACAAGTTATCCCAAACAGCCAAGCACAAATCACGCTAAATATGTGAATTGATCTTAAAAAGGGAATTGTAGAGCCTCTCTTTGGAAGAATGTGGTGAATTCAGGCAACCACTCGTCTTGATTGACTTAACACTCCTGATTTAGTCAATAAAGGGCGTTAATTGGGGTGTTGGAGTGATTTGATTTAGTCAACTGGGTGTGAAGGTTCAGGGAGGGGCTGAAACCCTTAGGCCAGACCTAGACACTGGATTGAGAAAGAGTATTCAAGAACATTACTAGTTTTACATTCTGGAGTTCTGGAATACTGAGAACTCAGAGATTGTTCCAAAGCGGAATGTACTCACCCTCAGACTGTTCTGGTGTCAGGACCATAACAGTGACCTGTGCCATATCTGTCTGACCACTGGAGTCGGTGACCTTCAGCTCAAACTTGTACACACCGGGCTTCAGGTTGGACAGCTCGATTTGGTCCTTCAATGACGTTTTCTTTGTGAAGAGAGTGGGTTGGGGCGGAGGAAAGACAAACATGAAATGTAAACATTACCCAAAATGATACAATGATGGTTATAGTTCTCAGGCCCATCATTACCTACACAGCTGTTATTCAGGTAATCTACCACAACCATGACAACATAACCAAAATAATACGGTCCCGACTTCATGAGTGACCCCAAAAATATGCAGCGCGACAGTGACACTCCTCTGATGAGTAAATGGGAATCAAAACATTACACAGTGGTGGTGACAAATGATGTCACTAGTGTCACACACAGTAAAACAACAACTCCCACTATAGTCATGCACCTTACCCTTAAATCACCAGTTATGAAAGAGCCCAAGGCTTCCATCTGCCATAGACAACTCACCTGCATCTCCACAGAGGGGTCTCCTGACACCTGGCTCCACTCATAGCTGGTGATCTCTTTGTCATCCCAGCTCTGGAGTCCATTTAGGTAGATTATTTCATTGGGCTGGACCACCATGTCCTGCCCCGCGTTAGCGATGGGATGCTTGTCACTTTCGCCTGCAGGCATGACAGAACTGTGTTTATGTCTCTGAGACAATCTGACTGATTCTGATTAGAATTCTGACTATAAACCTGAGTTACTATCGAGATTATTTCGGAGTAGCCTAAACTCATAAAATGAACGACATAAAATATAATAGCAGTAAACAATTCAGACCACTTCATGTTCTGACCCAACCCATTTTCAAACAAGTTAAACAATAACTATTCTTGCATTATTATGCAGTTCACGAACCTGGGTCTGCTGTTGGTCCATCCAGGTAGTTGTCGAAGACGGAGTCAAGGATGTAATTGACGAATCCATCCTTTCTCACAAATCTGCACACGTACTTCTGCTTGTACAAACAATCAAACAGGAAACACTGTGGCAAACTCTGCTCAACGCCAGTTTTGATCAATGCCAGGTTACAGTTCAGATCTCGACAACAGGCTGTGACACATTCCTCGGGGCTTTGCACCGTCGGGGTATCAATGTATGTGGCGCCCTCCTTCACGGACTCGTCAGTATCCAGGACAAAGTTGTCTTGGCCTTTCTCAAATATCTTGGTACAGCTCTGGTCTGTGACGTCTGCGAAACTTAAATGCAAACATAGTAGCAAACAGCTCCATATCACCACAATACGCGTGGAGACCATTTTAAAGTCTTTGAATGTGCGCAAATGATTCCAATTTCCTCGTCTTAACCAGACTCAGCACAGTTTGGTTAAAAGATTAGTCGTTGTTGAGAAGCGATTCAAGATGATCCTTCAAACTTTTTCACTAGTTGCAGTCGCGGTAGTTTTTTTCTGTTTATACTGGATTGTAAACGTCCAACAAGTTGATCGACAAGTCTGTAGGTCTTTCCTACTGGCAGGTAGCCCGATTAAAAACGTCCGTTCAAAATGTTCGTTTGTTAATGTGAAATTTTGTGAAACTGACCGGTTTCAGGTTCCACACTGGTGTGATTCACTCGTCTCACGAGTTTCAGTAGATATGATGGGGGCGGAGATTAAAGCACCGCAGCTGTTGAACGCACAGGTGTATCGGGCGCACCTTCAACCAGGAAGTCACCTGCCCAGACGCAGTGACGCACAATCGAGTGAGCACGCGCGTCTGTGAAATCCAACGTAAAAGGGGTTTTATTTGGCCTTTTACTGTCAGTATCTGTCCACAGAAGGATTGATGTATAGTTAGTTAGTCATTGAATCGTGTGGGAGGTGAACCTGTCTCTTAATGGGCTTCCCACAAAATGTCTAGACCACTGATCTGTAGCATAGCCTACAGCCTTTCCTGTTGCGGACACTTTGATGTTCTTCAGCTTACACTAAAGGACAAAAACGGCAAATCATGACATTTTTTTGGTCTCTCTGGTCTGACAGAAAGAACATTTATGATGAATGTTGTTCCCAGTTAACCACTGTCTGGTTTGGTTGCAAGGATTGTCTTAAGACAACCTCTCTTTTGTCCTTACTAACAGAGATATCTATTATACCTTTGAACTAAGGCCTAAATCTAGACTAATAACAATATCCCTTGTTGGATTGTTTTTGTCTAGGTATCCTAGGATATTTGGTAGATGTTGTCATTTTGATAATCAACTACTATTCATAGGGACAGGGAACTCCTCTGTCATCTAATTTGGGTCTCTGAATACTGCATCATTTGCTGAATTTGCGCATATTTGCTTATCCAGGCAATATTCTCCACCTGCAATTTGAACGCTAATCCAACACCCTCATTCCAAGGTTGTCAGTTTTCCCTAATGATTTTCACCACACTTTCACTCTCACTGTCATGTAATTTGCCTACTGAAAACAGCATTATTGATCATGTTATGTATTTCTGATGCCATATTCATATTGTCTGGAGATAATGTTTGATGCATTTCCACAGACTTGTCGGATCAATCTGTGATCTTGTGTATAGTTCAGTATGTTTTATCTTTATTATAGACCTAGTAATTTGTTTCTAACGCCTGAAATCAGAAATCAGTGTGTGTGTGTGTGTGTGTGTGTGTGTGTGTGTGTGTGGGAACAAGTCTGCATGTGTGTGCCTGTGCCTGTGCTTGTGTGTGTGTGTGTGTGTGTGTGTGTGTGTGTGTGTGTGTGTGTGTGTGTGTGTGTGTGTGTGTGGGGTGTGTGTGTGTCTTTATGTGTGTGTGCGTGTGTGTGTGTGTGTGTGTGCATTCATGTGTGTCGTTATGTGTGTGTGTGTGTGCATGTAACTGATATGGCCTCCATGAACAGAATGCCGCTAGGCATGCATTCAGAGAGTATCATAATGATCATACACTTCAAATTTTGTGCAGTTTTGAACCTGTCAGTCAAAGATATCTGCGATTACAATGCCTTGTTTTTGCCTTTCATTTTAACTAGGGGGCGCTATCCCTGAAATGAGTGGATATGGGATGTGTTGACAACAGGCAAAAATAATTCGGTCATCCTAGGCCCTACGGTTCTTGAGATGTTCATAGAAAACTGTGTCCGGCCATCAACAGGACGATTGGTGTACTGCCACTAAATGTACACTTATATTAATTGTATGCCATCCCATGAATGGAATTGCACGAAACTTGGCATGCATCCAGAGGGTTATAGTAAAAAAGTTTGTGCACATCCCAGGTCAAGGTGCAGAACAAGAGTAAATCATAAACATGGAAAAACGTTTGCACACTTGAAATCCTTCTTTTACGCTTTCTTTTCTTTTCTTTAGGAATCTGAAGAAGACCACACGGTCGAAACATCATTCTGTGCTAAAGAAAAGAAAATAAAATGAAAAAGAAGGATTTCAAGAGTGCAAACTTTTTTCCATTTTTATGCATCCAGAGGGTGTCATAACACATACACACAGAAGCACACATATACACAGAAGCAAGCACACACATTAACACACTCATTTACAAAAGTTGCAAGAGTAGGGGATGGAGTTAGACTGGACAAACCCAGCATGATCTGCCACCGATTGGATTTCGCCCTGCGGCTCAGGCTGGAAACCTGCACGTTTATCTCTCCTCTTGAAATTCCACTTTTACTGGAACCAATCACAAACTGGCTTATCCACCAGGCACACCCAGATCATTGGTCTGATTGGTTGAAGGTCTATCAAAGCGTACAGAGCTGGTACAGAGTCATTTGAGCTATTCCTATCAGCCTCTTGTGCAGTGGAAATACAGCGCAGACTCCCCAGACAAATGTCTCAAATCTCAAAAGATTGAGCTTAGTCTGGTGATAGCCAGTAGGCTAGGATGGAGTAGGAGGTGGAGACAAATTGACAAGCATGATTAATTTAACACACCGATAGACAGATGTTTCTGTCATTTACAGATTGCATTATGTTAATCTATGTTAACCTGTCTAGTGAGGTTGCAAGGATTGTCTTTCTAAGACAACCTCTCTTTTGTCCTCACAGACAGAGATAGGTCTATTACACCTTTAAACTGAGGCCTAAATCTAGACTAATGGCAATATTCCTTGTTACATTGTATTTGTCCACAGTAGCTCAGGTTATGTGGTAGATGTTGCTAGTGCTAAATCCCAATTTAATTCCATCAATTTTGAAACAATTCATTGATCAGGTCATTGATTCATTTTGACAGTGACAGTCATTCATTTTGATAATCAGTTATTGTTCAGAGGGTCATGGAACTCCTCTGTCATCTAATTTGGGTCTCTTTACTGCCTGTGAAATTAATAGTAATGATGGGTACATTTAATTGTTCAGATACAGTCAGGAGTTACAGTTTGTGGCCACAAGATGGCAGCATAAAGAAGCCATAATACGGACACCATAAACTTTAATGAACCACTTAGCTGAGCTGACCTTTAACATTTAGGTAGGCTTTGAGCCCAACTCCAGTGACTTATGGTAGCCTATCTCATGCAGACAATGTTAGACAGTAGTTCACTTCAAACAACACCCTTTTCAGATCTTCCATGCCCTAGGACTGGACTGGGTCAACTTAAAAAAAAAGAAGAAGAATCTTAAAAAGCATGACTTGCAAGCTTTCTTTCACTTCCTATGAGGCCTGTATAAGCCTACAAACTGTAGGGAAATACCATGTTTGTTCCATGAGTGTAAATGACAGACTATTCATTTAGGCTACTGCAAGTCTGTTAGGCCTATATTTTGCACTGTATGAACGTGCAGTACGTCACACATGTCAAACAGAAAACAGCTTTTGTTTTCTGAACAGGAGGTTATGAGCTGAAAATGCTTCCTTACATTTCCAAAGTCCAAGGCTTAGGTCATGGCACAATGTCAAGTACAGAGGTAGCACATGTCTGCTCCTTGCTTGCTATTCTAAGTGAACTGCCACTTCTTTGCCTCTAGCAATGTTTGTTCATAACAAAATGAAATGGCTTCATAGACACTTCAGCACAATGAGACTGTGACTAGTTGGTACTTGTAATAGGTACTTGTTTACCTATGAAATTAAGTGAAATTAAGTTGGATTAAAAAGTGATCAACACCCACCATACATTCAGTGTTTTACACTTACATTTTCATTATTCAGTTCTAATAGAATAATCCACCTAATAAGGTCATCAACCTTTACAGTAAAAAACACTTTAATACGTGTACACCATATGAGCTGTGCCTTCCTCTCCCAAATCTTCTCTGATGTCCTTTCACACATCTTCTTCCTTCTCTCTATCTTCTCTATCTATATCCCTCTCTCTATAGCTCTCTTTAGCCCTCCTGTTGTCTCAATCCATCACTCTCTTCCTTTTGTATCCTTACCAAAAGAAAATAGTTTAAGAGACTTCCTTGCATTTCTGCTAGGATATGTCCATCATTCTAAAACACACACACACACACACACACACACACACACACACACACACACACACACACAACAGACCCCTTCCTTGGCCAAGACTCCTCCCACAACAATGATATTGTAGCCTACTAAAGGAAGGTACTCAGCCACCCACTTATGAGTGTAACAGACAATGAAGCTTAGGCATATTTGTGTAAACAAACTATTTGTTGAAGAAAATGTTTATTGCAGTGTCTTATCAGATCTACTGGCAGCCTCTCATTTGCCCTTTACACGCAGTAAAGGTAGCCCTATGTACTTTGGACCATATTAGAAAATAATTGCTGACTAAGTTGCTGCTCTCTTTTAATTTGGACTGGTGGGGGCTACACCTGACTTTTCATTTTAAAAAAAACAGGAATTATCTTACGAATATGTGCATAAAGTTCTACAAATTATATAAATTATTGTTTTGCAGACACCTGCTGATTACAGAGGTCTTCTAGGCCTAGGCCTACAGTTTTCCACTATTTGCAACTTTGCTAAAGGAGTCCATCCTGTTATTGTCCTCTGTAACGTCACGCCCGTGTCGTAGGCGTTGAAGTAGCCCAATGAGCGCAGCGGCAGCAGGCAGGAGAGAAGAGGCTCTGCAACAGTCTGTAGTGCTATTCTGTCTCCCAAGATGGCTGATGCCGAGGATGGGAAGTGAAAATAGGCTATCTATTTGAGCTCACGAAAAAGACTCTCGGGCGGGCATCGTCGATTTAAGGACACTGTGTATTTTCTCTTCATTCAAGGTAAACATGTCGTGTTTCGAGATGAAATTCAGGAGACTGGTGTGTAGCGATGTCAGTGCTTGCTTGATTGACAGTTTGTTGGCTCCGCTCTGATATGCAAATCTAATGTCAGCTAAGTTAGCTAGCTAGCTAGCACACAAGTCCGACTGGCTATCATAACCACCATAACAAGAGAGATCGAGGCATTTAAATGACTTATAAATATCCCACTGTCCCGTTTAACTATAATTTGATGGTATATCTTGCTGAGAATATGATCGGCACACGATATCATGCGCGTTAACACATCCCTTGTTTGAACGATTGTAATCGGGATCCAGATACCCTTATCACGTTAACATGGGGTGTACTTACAAGGTAGTCTGTATGGTCACAAAATTATTTGGACTCAGATAATGTTATGCTTTACCGAAGACACACACTCAAATTGGTAAGGTCGTTAAAAGGGTCATCATGGAAGATATTTGCCCGCTTCATGCGCGTCCCCGTCGGAATGTCTGAGCGTGTCTCCCATTACCACTGAAATAGGATGTGTACAGTTGTAATCAAAACAGTCGTAAAAAGCAAGTGACACATCCTGCAGTTGTTATTTTTGCAACTCAATTAACTATAAGAATTCTGATGAAGCGAGGCAGATCTCCAGCCCATAATTTTGAATAATTTTGCAATTAAGTCTAATGTTACACATCGATGAAATAAGTTGTATGCTAAACTAAAATGACAGGCTATAGGATTTAGCATACTGCTATGCAATGGAGGTTGTAAGAACAGCCGAATCAAGTTCAATCAATTTATTTGGTGCAACTGACCGGCTGCTGACCGAGTTATGTTGTGTAACATAAACAGTAGGCTAGTGCATCTGTGGATGTAGATATGGCAGTAGAGTTTTAGCTAAAACTAGCATTAATAGAGAAAATACTTTAACATTTTAACATTTATTCGAGATACATTTGCTGTATTTGATTGAATACATTAATATTTGCCTCTGTAATAATGGGTTATTTTGAATAATAAGTCTGTGCCAGTGTAGCCTACTAAGGTTGTTGACCCTTTTGAACAGTCTTCCTACCAATAGGCTGCATCCAGATATTGTCTTGTTTATAATGGCTGATAAACAAGCTTGACAGTGCTTCATTCCTGGTCTGGTAGGAGAGGGTTTGGCTAGACAGTGAGACTCGGATATCCATCCACCCTCACACACAGACACATCTGAGCATGTGCCAAAGAGACTAGGCATTAGCCCGCATACATAATGCATAAACCCTACAGGCATACCATAGCTTGTCTGCTTTACATTTTCAACTGACATGTAGGCCTGTTCACCCACTTAGATCTCAAGGACACATAGTGATTCTGCGATACATTGTATTCATCCCTGAAGCAGTTGTGAGCATATGTGTATGGATGTATATTTTGTGTGTGTGTGTCAGAGAAGGGGTTTGCTTAGATGCAAGGCTGCCATCTTTTCTTTGTTGTTGTCTGTGTTCAGTGATTTGGGTGAGCCCTGTTTTTCGTGTGTGTGTGTGTGTGTGTGTTTGCGTGTGTGCGTGAGTGTGTGCATATTGCATGCTATTTACAGGGTGCCCAAATCACAAATGGTTTGACAGGTGGCATAAGCATTATTCAAGCAATCCGGACAGAGGGGGAGAGGAGAGTTAGATAATTCTGACAGCACAAGCACCTGTTCTTATGGTCCTTATCAGCCTGCATTCTGCATTTCACTGGTGACATTTGAAGGGTGGACCCCCCCCCCCCCCATCTCTATCTTTCTCCCTCTCTGTCTTTCTTTTTCTCTCTTCCTCTCTCATCTTTTAGCCAGCTGCATCTCACTTTGGTTTATCTATTTTGTTTTGACGGCTGGCACGCATTTGAAAGCCAAGTTTCCATCCTGACATTTAAAAACAGATAGCAAACTGACCGGAACTCCGTCTATACCTACTGGCTGTATGTGAACTCTCTCTCTCTCTCTCTCGCTCTCTCTCTCTCTCTTGTTCTCTCCCTCTCTCTCTCTCTGTGTGTGTGTGTGTGTGTGTGTGTGTGTGTGTGTGTGTGTGTGTGTGTGTGTGTGTGTGTGTGTGTGTGTGTGTGTGTGTGTGTGTGTGTGTGTGTGTGTGTGTGTGTGTGTGTGTGTGTGTGTGTGTGTGTGTGTGTGTGTGTGCGAGCTCTTATCTGTGAGTCCAGCCTGTCTCACAGCCAGTATGCCTGCACTGTGCTGTCGGGGCTCTACTGAAAACCCCAGGGATTCTTCTATCCAATGAGTCCCAATCTGTTTCACTTTGAAATAGTTCCCCTCTGAAACCTGAAGCCTATTTTAGATAAGAAGCTAAAGGAAGAGGATGTGTTTTTTTAGTGAGCGATTTAAATATTTGTATTGGCTACCTCTGAAAGAAATATGGTGTTTCATTATTAACCGAACACAGTGAAATCCTGGAACTCTGTCCTCCCCTTGTTGCCGTGGTAGCATTGTGTGATCCCTCTGTTGCCGTGGTGACTGACGTGGAGCTGGTCTTCCCCCTCAGTTGCGCAGGTGTTGAACCGTCACCATGGATACCACCACGTCCATCAAGATGACCACCATGGCCATCCAGAACCTCTTCAGCTACGTGGAAGAGGAGAATCTGGCTGCGCTGAAGGCACACCTGGACAAGTTCAAGGAGGTGGATGGCCGCAGTGATGTAAGCATTTGCGCACACAAACACACACACACACACACACACACACAATTAACTCCGCACGAATGCAGTTCAAAGTGCCCAACAAGAGCATTTGTGTGCTATAGACATACTGTATGCGAGGGAAAAGGTAAATAAGCGAACCAATCAAAACAAGACGAGGAGCTACAGTACTACAAGCCCACAGAGAAAATCTAGGGAAAAAAAATCAAATTAAAATGAAATGATTTTCGATAGGTTGATTGATAGGTAATTACATTGATAAGTAATTACATTGATAAACACAATTGATGCCTTGACACATACTGTATACATTACATGGCCATGGAAACTTGCTTGGTTTAAAAGAAAGAACACATACATTTGTGCAGGTTTGCCAGATATATGTTCACAAATGTTAATGTATACGTTATAAACAAGGAGGCGTATTGCAGTTGGATTGGGCTCAAAGGTTCTAAGGCCTATGTGTCCTATGCACACACCTCATCTCTCTCTTGTTCTCCAAACAACAAGTCTTCGTAAGCTTGGCCTTGAAGCCTCGTTCATGTTGCCAAATCTATGTTGCATCTAGACTAGTATATGAAATGGCTTCAAATCTACAACATGAGAGTATGAATGATATGCTCTCTCCCTCTCTCTTTCTTTCTTTCTTTCTTCCTTCCTTTCTTTCTTTCTCTTGCTCTCTCTCTCTCTGCAGAATGGACAGACTCCTCTGATGTTGGCGGCGGAGCAGGGAAGTCTGGAGATTATCCAGGAGCTCATCAGGAGGGGAGCCAACGTTAACCTGGACGACGTGGTCAGTCCACACACACACACACACACACACACACACACACACACACACACACACACACTGTACGTACATACACTCACCATCACATGCACATAACCACATAATGAGACACTCTCTGGAAGTAAACACATTCTTCCCCAACCTCTTTGTTTCCCATGCTCACTTCCAGACACACACACACACACACACACACACACACACACACACACACACACACACACACACACACACACACACACACACACTCACTTCCAGACACACACACACACACACACACACCCATACACACACACATGTACGCACTCACTAAAGCCAGTTGACTGACATACTGGCTGTCTCTTCTACCCAGCATCCTCAGGCTAGTTCCACAGGTCTCCTTAGCAACACCGCTCTTTTATGTGCCAGTTTCCATGGTGACCAGGGCTTCATGTTCCCCTACCTCCTCTACCCACTTATCTCTTTCCCTGCTCCAGCCTCCATCCCCCTCCCCCTCCCCCCCCCCCCCTCTCTCTCTCTCTCTCTCTCTCTCTCTCTCTCTCTCTCTCTCTCTCTTTCTCTCTTATCCCTCTCTCACCTTCCCTGGAGACCTCCCTCTACCTCTCACACACATACTCATTATTTCTGTCTTTCTGTGTCGTTGTATCTGACTGTGTCTCTCTCTCGCTCTCTCTCTCTCTCTCTTTCTTTCTCTCTCTCTCATTGTTCCTTGTGCAGGACTGCTGGTCTGCCCTGATCTGTGCAGCAAAAGAGGGCCATGTGGATGTGGTCAAGGAGCTGTTGGAGAGCAGTGCTTACATTGAGCACCGGGACATGGTAAACACACACACAGAGACACACACACACACAAATAGTAATGTTGTCATATTTGCAAGAATGCAGCTCAAACTGTCCAACAAAAGCACAAGTTTCTTGTCTATTTCTGTGAGAAAATAAGCCTTGTTATGTTATAGATATGAAGGCACACACCGACAATTAAGATGGACAGACATAATTAAACAAAGTGTTAATCAAGATAGTGTTGAATAAAACTGAAATGCATTGATATAGATGATATGCACAATATTTGGCATTTAGTGCCTATTATATGCATGCATGACTTAAACATAGATTTATAACTTGCATAAAACACTGCCCTGCGGCTTATACACAATGCGGCTAATACACATGAAATGACTGTACTTCATATGAGATAAACTTGATATTGAAATGAAGTACTAAAAGAGATCTTCACCCAGATAACCTTTGAAATCTGATTCTGTATTTAAAGTGAGGTACTGGATATGATGCCATGTTTTCACAAAATGGCAGTAATGCTGGCTTATTACCGGTCCCTCCAGTTACAGCACGTGGTCATTGTGTATAGTTGAAACACTTGACAGACCGTTATTGTTGACGTGTGTGTGTGTGTGTGTGTGTGTGTGTGTGTGTGTGTGTGTGTGTGTGTGTGTGTGTGTGTGTGTGTGTGTGTGTGTGTGTGTGTGTGTGTGTGTGTGTGTGTGTGTGTGTGTGTGTGTGTGTGTGTGTGTGTGTGTTCCAGGGAGGCTGGACTGCCCTCATGTGGGCGGCATATAAAGGTCGTGTGGAGGTCTCTCAAGTTCTCCTGGAGAATGAAGCCAATCCCAACACCACTGGACATGTAAGAAGCATTATGCATAAGCAATAAACACATAAACACAAACAAATGAACAAACAAACAACTCATACTGTCAGGTATTACAAAAACGAGGAAAGTTTCCATGATGAATTATAATAGACCTTATGCAAGGAAGGCACTTTGTGCAACTCATTCGTATCCATTGGAGCGTTAGCTGTGTTGTAACAGCATCTTCTGTTATATTCTGATCATTTTGTGTTCACTCTGACACGGAATGTCTTGTTTGTCCAATACAATAACAATTTTAACACACACATAAATCCTTCTACGTTGTAACATGTTGATTCACTAGGTGCAAGACCCGATCGGGTCCGTGTAGACACTAGTTACATTAACAATAGCGGTTGCTACAGTACACCTGGCTCCAATGGAAAACAATGACCTTCCATGCATAAGGTCCATCACACTCAAATAGGATCCTCCCTGAAACCATCCATTCTTGTATTTTAGTTCCTAATGTTCTGAAACGGCTCCCTTATTTTCCCGATAATGACCATCGTTCTATACATTATGCCTTACTTAGTTCCTAAGTAAATGACGTATTTAAGTTCCTAACGTTCCTTCACGTTCTGTCTCTCCGATTCTGTTGCATCCATTCTTGTATTTTAGTTCCTAATGTTCCTAATGTTCCTTCACGTTCTGTCTCTCCGGTTCTGTTGCAGCAATACAGCGTGTACCCCATCATCTGGGCGGCAGGGAGGGGTCACTCCGAGATCGTCCACCTGCTGCTGAAACACGGGGCAAAGGTCAACTGCTCGGACAAGGTGAGTGTGAAACCCAGAGAGCTGAACCTGCCCATCAGCACCTGAGGTGCGTTCAAATTCGCAAGCACAGGCGAACGTATTCCAAACGTATTGCAAACAGTATTCCGTTAAGTTAAGTTAAGTCCTTAAGTTTTCGATGAATGTTTGCGAACAATCGCAAACGGTCTGATGAGGTGGTGCTCCGCGAACATACAGTGGAACTCGACCAGAGTTTGATGAAGGCAACAATGCAATTACCATTAATTGGAATGGAATGTTGGCACCGTTAAAATTTAACTGTTTAACATGTCCACCACGAACGTTCGCCACTGTTTGCCAAATTTGAACGCACCTCTGCTGTCCTGCATCAGAGAACCTCCACACCTGAGGCTTGAGATTTTGAATGAGGAACCATTCAGATATGTCACTCCAGAGAACGACTCCACAAATCTAGTGATGGACTAACTCGCTTTGGTGAAATTGAAGCTGTTTGGTCTAGTTTGGGCTGCTCTGTGATGCTGCCTCTCTGTGTCTCTCGTTCAGTATGGGACCACTCCACTGATCTGGGCCTCCAGGAAGGGACACTATGACTGCGTCATGCACCTGTTGGAGAACGGCGCCGATGTGGACCAGGAGGGGGCGGTATGTATCATCTCAAGAGTAGCGGAATCTAAATACCGTAATTTTTATAATTATTAGCTGCGGCTTATACATTGATTTTGCTAAATTTCTTCAGCTATGAGGTTGATACACAGGGGCAGTTGATATGGTATTAATGTGCTTTTGTTTCTTTTAACTTGCATAAAACACTGTCCTGCGGCTTATACACAATGCGACTAATACTTATGATAATTACTGTAACCATCTATTCTTACTATGGTAGTGAGTCACAGCTTGTCACCATGTTTGCAGAAGGCCTAATTCAAAAATAAAATGGTGTCAATACTTTTTTAATTTTTTAATTTTTTAAATACTCACTGCTCGGTTCCGGTCCGGTAGAACTCCATGACGGCTCTGATCGTGGCGGTGAAAGGGGGCTACACGGAGGTGGTGAAGGAGCTTCTCAAGAGGAACCCGAACGTCAACATGACCGACAAGGACGGCAACACGGCCCTCATGATCGCCGCCAAGGAGGGCTACACCGAGATCGTCCAGGACCTGCTGGACGCCGGCACCTACGTCAACATACCAGATCGGGTGAGAAACCCATGCTCAAGATACACAGAACAAGATTAGAGATCTCTACTCTGTACCAAGAAATTATACTCTGTGATAATCTGAGATTATGCATAATACAAGAGTGCATGATGCACATATTGCATATTCATTCATTCAGCTTTTGAAATATTTCCACGATACATCCTCATTGTTATCACTAATTCACCTGGTGCATTATGTTTCTCCGTACCCCCATGAAAGATGCCTGTATTCATGTCCTCACATTATTGTGTGTGTGTGTTTGTGTGTGTGTGTGCATGCATGTGTGTGTTTTCTCAGAGTGGTGATACCGTGCTGATTGGAGCGGTGAGAGGAGGCCATGTGGAGATTGTGCGAGCGCTGCTGCACAAATATGCCGACATCGACATCAGGGGCCAGGTAACACACACACAAACCCTAGTCCAGTTACACACTCACACACACACACACACACACACACACACACACACACACACATTCTAGTCCAGTTACACACTCTCACACACACACACACACACACACACACACACACCCTAGCCCAATTACACACTCTCCTTGACACACACATGCACACACACACACACACACACACACACACGCACACACACACACACATGCACACACACACACACACACACACACACACACACACACACACACACACACACAGACACACAAACACACACCCAAGCCAACACGCACAAACAAGCCACACATGCCTGCATACTCTCACACTCGTTCATGACTCCGTGTCTGCTCTGACCCCTGGCTCTGCCCACTCTCTCCCTCTCAGGATAACAAGACTGCCCTCTACTGGGCGGTGGAGAAGGGCAACGCCACCATGGTGCGGGACATCCTGCAGTGCAACCCCGACACAGAGACCACCACTAAGGTACCGCCTCGGCTCCTCAGGCCCCTCCGTTTCCCCGGGTGACCGGGTGGTCTGACGCTCGAGACAACACACTCATAGACATGAAGGCATTAGATGGACACAAGCCATAAAGCCATGGAATATTGTAGAGATTTTAGCATAGCATAGCATAACCGTAACCATAATCGTAAC
Source organism: Sardina pilchardus (assembly GCF_963854185.1). Lineage (NCBI taxonomy): Eukaryota > Metazoa > Chordata > Actinopteri > Clupeiformes > Clupeidae > Sardina > Sardina pilchardus. Next base: position 25,681,230 of record NC_085005.1, read on the forward strand.
GGTAGAATACATTACAAGGTAACACTGTACTGTAGCTTGAGACGAGAGTAGTCTTGGAAAACTAAAACTGCAAAAATAGTTTTTTGTTTTCCCTCTTTCACTATTTCTTGAGCATTTTAAAGCTTAATATGAATTTGCGTTTGTGAGCTTTTTATGTAGGTTTCACATATCTGTGTGTGTGTGTGTGTGTGTGCGTGTTTTTGTGTGTTTGTGTGTGTGCAGGATGGAGAGACACCTCTTATAAAAGCCACTAAGATGAGAAACATTGACATTGTGGAGCTGCTGCTGGATAAGGGGGCCAAAGTATCTGCTGTGGACAAGGTGAGGCGTCCCCATCAGTCCAGTGGTTAAGTGTCTGTGTAGTAGATCAGATGTGCATAGTGTGCGTTTTGTCTTCTCTATCATTAGTGAAGTTGGTATTGTATTGATGGTAAGTAAGTATGTAAATAAGCTTTATTTAAATAGCACATTTCATGTGATGTGCGGTGTTGATCTTCTCATCCATGGAGCTCAAAGACTCCCGCAGAAGAATAACCTGCAAGCGAAACGGTGCGGTAGTCTTTGAGCTCCATGGTTGCCGACCTCTGGTCTTCTCCGACTCGCCTGTGGTCGACAGGTGTCCAAAAGTATTTAGTTAGTGGGCTTGCTGCAAGGCCATCTACTGTTCTTCTTTACCCGTTTTTTGAATGGGGGACTGTTCAGGCGTTTACATCACTGCCCCCTGGTGAGCAAGCCCACTCTTGCAGCTCCTCCATGGAGATGCACACTTCTAGTTTTGTTTCCTCACCTCCAGAAAGGGGACACGCCACTCCACATCGCCATTCGCCTGTGGTCGATAGGTGTCCAAAAGTATTTCGTTTTGTTTCTTCTCCTCCAGAAAGGGGACACGCCCCTCCACATCGCCATTCGCGGGCGCAGCCGACGCCTGGCGGAGCTCCTCCTGCGGAACCCCAAAGATGGCCGCCTGCTGTACCGGCCCAACAAGGCCGGGGAGACGCCCTACAACATCGACTGCAGCCACCAGAAGAGCATCCTCACACAGATCTTTGGCGCTCGTAAGTCTCCTCCGGGCCCTCACACACACCAACAGCACTGCTCTCATTCAGTAATGATGTGGTGGAGTGGAGCCCTGGAAATTGGGACTTTCCATTTTAGAGGGAAGTCGTTTTTTTCTTTGAGTGGATCATACCTATTGATGTTATTCCGTGAAGGCATAGAGACAGAAAAAGCACTATTGGGAGCACAGTTTATTGATTCATTAAAACTAAATTGGATAATTAGTTTGTATACTGTATATTTTTTAAGGAACAAAGAAAATAATCTGCTTGTAATCGATTATGAAAATAATCCTTAGTTGTTGTCCTTTTGTGAATTTGATGGCAAGACAGCACATGAAAGGGATATCTCTCCCTCTCCCACCTTTCTCTCTCTCTCTCTCTCTCACCTTCTCTCTGCATCCCTCTCTCTCCCCCCAGGCCATCTCTCCCCCACCGAGTCGGACGGGGACATGTTGGGCTACGACCTGTACAGCAGCGCCCTGGCCGACATCCTGAGCGAGCCCACCATGCAGCCGCCCATCTGCGTGGGCCTGTACGCCCAGTGGGGCAGCGGCAAGTCCTTCCTGCTCAAGAAACTGGAGGGTGAGAGTCCAGATAGATAGATAGATAGATAGATAGATAGATAGATAGATAGATAGATAGATACTTTATTGATCCCCAAGGGGAAATTCAAGATACACACGGGGCTTGAATTCTCTTCTAGAAGGTTCTGTAGGATGGTCTGCTGATAGGGGCCCTGATACACTTATAGTCACTTTTGGGAACTGTATTGAAAAGAACATGGATCTTTCCACGTTTGAGAACTATTTATGAATATCTCCTATTGTCTTTTTCTCTTCAATATGAATGTGCTGTACTGTCAGCATTTGTATCTGTTGCTCCTTTTGTTTTTATTTACTATAAATCTCTGCTTTTGGAAAGTGCGATGAATTACCCTTGTGTATGGAATGGGCTACTGTATATATATAGATAAACGTGCCTTGACTCTCTCCTCCTCCTCCATCCTCCATCCAGACGAGATGAAGACGTTTGCTGGCCAGCAGGTGGAGCCGTTGTTCCAGTTCTCCTGGCTGGTGGTGGTTCTGTCCCTGCTGTTCTGCGGCTCCGTGGCCCTGGTCATGGGCTTCACCATCGACTCCAAGCTGGCCGTGGCCGTGTCCCTCAGCCTGCTGGCGCTGCTCTACGTCTTCTTCGGTAAGCCGCCCCCCCCGAACGTCCCTCGAACGTCCCCCTAACGTCCCCCTAACGTCCCCTAACGGCACACGGCTCGAGCAGCTGCGTCACGTTACAGCAGAGCAACGTCCATCCATCCAGTGAAAGCAAAGTCATCAAACTGATTTTGTTGCCGACGCTCGCTCACGTTGCATCATTTTCGGTGAGCCGCCCCTGACGTACTCTAACGTCCTAACGGCACGCGGCTCGAGCAGCTGACTGTCCCGTTGGCGTCCAACGTTCTCTGAATGCTCCGCACTGAATTCGTTAAATATGCTGTTCTGTTGCGTCATGTTATAGCAGAGCAACGTGAGTGACAGAAAGAAGAAACAGGGTGTCTGACAAAAAACGTCACATCGCGTCACGCTGCCCCGCAAAGCTTCTGTCCCATTCAGTGAGGGTGTTAGAATTGAAAGGAAAGTCATCAAACTGATTTTGTCGCTGACACTCACATTGCATTGACTATGGACACGGTGTGTACGCACTAACATAGCATTTGCACAAGAGTATCTGAACTAAGTTATTATGTGCCATTGGAAGCATGCCGCTGGGCTGGAACTTCTCAGCACGCTAACTCCGATCCAGTACAACTGCCTGACAGTGTTTGTGTGGTCATTCCAGCGCACATTCCAGCCAGCTGGTCACTGAAAGGCCGGTGGTCGTTGCACCACTGTGAGAACCCAAGGTGCACGATACTGTGGCCGCACATGAAAATGTGCTCACTGTTCTACCTCTTTCTGCTGAGAGGATTTTTATCAGTGGACACACGCATTGGTGCCCATATGTACCTGACGTCAAGCTTACTGTATATACAAGTCTGATATTATTAAGCCTTGGCGAGAACACAGTTCTAGCTAGATGCATGACCTTTATTTGTTCAACTCACCCCGCCAGCTCTGATTTGAATCCAGAGCTGATAACCTCATTATCTAAAAGTACAAAGAGATACATTGATGGCAAAGTTCATATGTAACTGCAGACTATTTGAACCACTAACGTGTAGTATTGTGCAAGATAAACAGTTGAATAGCTCCAATGAATTATATATTTTTAGATTGTCTAGTTGTTTAGTGTTAGGTGTGTTGTGGGAGGAAACAGCTTTGTGTGTTTGAAGTCTCATTACCGCCCCCTGTCTGCAGTGGTGGTGTACTTCGGCAGCCGTAGGGAGGGCGAGAACTGGGCCTGGGCCTGGGTGATCAGCACACGTCTGGCTCGCCACATCGGATACCTGGAGCTCATCCTCAAGCTCATGTTCGTCAACCCCCCAGATCTACCTGAGCAGACCACTCGAGCGCTACCTGTCAGGTATATACACAAACACACACACATACCCACAGGTGGAAATACACTCGGAGGTCCAAGCAACAGTCCAGTGATGGAGACGTTCTTGTGTCTGTGTTGTTTTCCCAGGTTCCTGTTTACAGACTACAACCGTCTGTCGAGTGTGGGGGGTGAGACGTCCATGGCGGAGATGATCGCCACGCTCTCGGACGCATGCGAGAGGGAGTTTGGCTTCTTGGCCACTAGACTCTTCCGTGTTTTCAAGACGGAGGACTCCCAAGGTACCCAAGTGTCTCCCTCTTGAGATGTGCAGTTGAATGGTGCATGCCTCGCAGTTGAGAATACCGTGTGAAAAAGACTGCCCGAAAGAAGATGTCTCGTCTTGAAAATGTCTTTTCTTTGTCTCATGAGAAACGAGAAACGTTTTGAGATCTTAAGTAGAGCTTAAACTGGATATCGGTTGAGACAAGGAGGGCTATTTTGTAGCTTGGTCTTACAACGTGACTGTTCTCTGTTTCTCGCTCTTTCTTTCTTTCTTTCTTTCTTTCTTTCTTTCTTTCTTTCTTTCTCTCTTTCTTGGAATGGTCATTTGACTTATTCCAGGTTGAATGACGGCCTGTCTCGCTTCCCTCTAGCGATTTTTAGCAGAAAAACCACGCTTGCAAGTTTGTGCCACCGGGGCCAGTGCACTGACAAACAGAAAGTCTCGCGATCATGCTCATGAAAAGGCAGACTGACTAATCGAGGGATTTTGTGAAATATACACACGCTAAAGCTGTAGGGAGAAGCTCCGCAGACAAACCTGCAAGCGCAAAATGACAGCGAAGAAATCGCCAAACCTGCATAGTTCCTCTTTAAAGGGACACTTCACCGATTAGCATTAAGCTTTGTATCTAGAAAACCAGTCATGTTTTTGAATGGTTGTGCATCATTCCCTCAGTTTGCCTTGAGATGGGAGAAATACGGATTTCAATGAAGCCCATGAAAAGGACTTCCTGCTTTCAATGATGTAAAACGATGATTTTTACATCATTGAAAGCAGGAAGTCCAACATTGAAAACCGGCGAAGAAATCGCCAAACCTGCATAGTGTCTCTTTAAAAGGTTTTGTCTTTCATTTCTCCTTCCCGTTCCCTCTCCTCGCCCCCATCCCACCCCCTCCCTTTCAGCGACGCGAGTGAAGCGAGTACCAAATCAGAATGTATAATAGAGATGATTGACAGTTAACAGACATGTTTGCAGCATAGACCGTACCGACGCCGGCAGCAGATATTTTTTTCTGCCAGCGAGTAGAATTTCGGCGAGAAGCGAGGAGCTATGGGCGAGTAGCGACGTATGTGAATCCCCCTTAAAGGTTTTGTCTTTTATTTTTCCTTCCCGTTCCCTCTCCCCGCCCCCTCCAGGGAAGAAGCGCTGGAAGAAGACCTGCTGCATCCCGTCCTTCCTCATCTTCCTCTTCATCCTGGGCTGCCTGATCACGGGCATGACGCTGCTGGCCCTGTTCCAGGTGGACAGGCAGCGCACGACGGTCAACGCGGTGCTGGTGGCCATGGCCAGCGTGGTGGGCCTGGCGCTGCTGGTCAACTGCCGCACCTGGTGGCAGGTGGCCGACTCGGTGCTCAACTCGCAGCGCAAGCGCCTGCACAGCGCCGCCAACCGCATGCACAAGCTCAAGAGCGAGGGCTTCATGAAGGTGAGGACACACACACACACACACGTGCTTATACACAGGCATGCACACAGAAGCATAAACACACACACATAGACAGTCACATAGACACACACACACACACACACACACATAGACAGTCACATAGACACACACACACACACACACACACACACACACAGAGACACATACACACATAGACATAGACATAGACACACACACAGAGACACATACACACATAGACACATACACACATAGACATAGACACACACACACACACACACACACAGACGCAAAGACATAGACACACATACATACACAGACCCAAGCTGTCACTAGCTGACAGACACAGACACGTGTTTTTACACAGGCATGAACACAGAGGCATAAACACATGCACCGCCAATAATCACATTCACAATCACACAAGCTCAAAAGCGAGGGCTTCATGAAGGTGAGGACACACACACACACACACACACACACACACACACACACACACACACACACACACACACACACACACACACACACACACACACACACACACACACACACACACACACACACACACACACACACACGCACGCGCGCGTTTATACACAGGCACGCAAACAGAAGCATAAACATATACACCACCAATAATCACATGCCCAAGCTCGAGTGGGGGCTTCATGAATGGAAGGTGTACATACACACACACACACACACGCAACTCGAGCGAGGGCTTCATGAATGGAAGGTGTACATACACACACACACACACACACACACACACACACACACACACACATTGAAGACATGCACATATAGATAAACAAGCCTTCCTTCAAGCCATTGCCACCCTCCTGTTCCTCAGGTGTTGAAAAATGAAGTTGAGCTCATGGCCAAGATGGCCAAGACCATCGACAGCTTCACCCAGAACCAGACGCGCCTGGTGGTCATCATCGACGGCCTGGACTCCTGCGAACAGGACAAAGTTCTACAGATGCTGGACACGGTGAGCTACAAAAGCTAACACTCAGACTCCAAGGGCTCTTGACTTCAGAATGTTTGCAGAGCCAATTCTGCCAAAACGATTGCATATTATTATTATTAAAAGACATAAAATGATGATGTTTTTCTTAAAATAATTAATGGTTAGTAGAGTAGTTTAATTAGTGGTTAGCGGAATAGTTTAATTAGTGGTTAGTGGAATAGTTTAATTAGTAGTTGGTAGAATAGTTTAATTAGTAGTTGGTAAAATAGTTTTCTTTTCCATGTATTAATGAGTAGCTACCTCTACTAATCCATGTGTTAATTCAGAGAGAGAGAGAGAGAGAGAGAGAGAGAGAGAGAGAGAGAGAGAGAGAGAGAGAGAGAGAGAGAGAGAGAGAGAGAGAGAGAGAGAGAGAGAGAGAGAGAGAGAGAGAGAGAGAGAGAGAGAGAGAGAGAGAGAGAGACAGACAGAGAGGTTCCTCTGTGTGGCACAGCAGCCCATAATAGCATTAGTTGAAAACACACCGAGTTATTTATTTCTGCCAATGAGAGCTGGGTGATGCGGCCGTCATGCGCTGTCATAACGACGGGTCGGTCTTGAACCCTCTCCGAGGACTTCCTGGAGAAAGGGCCCTTTCATCTTGAGAGATGGATGTTTAACCCTATTTAGTTCAAGACCTTTACGACCATCATTTATGTTGGCAATAATTCTTCGGCTTTGGCGTATCACTTGATTTCACAACAGAGTACACCTTTGAGAAGGTCCTTGTTTTGTGCCATGACAAACTCAATCTGTCAAAAGCCCAAGATCAACGGATATTTCTTTAGCTCACATTGACTTAAGTGGATTTGAGCCACATCTGACAATGCCAGTCACATGGTTTTTGTCATATGAGCTCAATCTTGTATTGTTTGTGCCTTTTTGAAGTCACATTGGAAGTCAGTCACCTGAAAAAGCACTCTGTATGCAAACCGCACGAATATGAGGTGTTTCATTTTTTAATTCTTGATTTGATTTTTATATTCTTTATTTGTAAATTATTAATATTTTTTTTCCCCTTTTTTTGGTGTAATTCCTCCTCCCATCCAGGTGAGGGTGCTCTTCTCCAAGGGCCCCTTCATCTCCGTCTTCGCCAGCGACCCGCACATCATCATCAAGGCCATCAACCAGAACCTGAACAGCGTGCTGCGCGACTCCAACATCAACGGGCACGACTACATGCGCAACATCGTGCACCTGCCCGTCTTCCTGAACAGCCGCGGCCTCAGCAGCGCCAAGAAGATGTGTGCCCCCGCCAACGCGCCCGCCAACGGAGACGCTGGCAACGCCGACGGTGCGTACGCAGAACCGCAGTGTCCAAACAGAGTCCAAACAGAATCGGAGCGTAAAGATAGCCAAAAAGTTTAAACGATTTTCGAAAAAAAGGAAATAGCAGTGGCTATCAATATTTATTTAACAGAATACTCTGAAAGTTAATATTTTGAAAAGGAATTATTTTAGCAGAACAACAGGTTTTCTTATCTTCTTGGCCATACTGTCTGTATTGTGTAAATATGGAGTTTGATATGGAATTTGATGATGAGACTAGTTTAGCAGTAAACAGAGGATCAGAGTGTTGCAACACTGTGAAACGGATGAGAAACTTGACCCAGACGGTCTGGTGTGTTGGCCTTATGACTTTTGCCTTTGATATCTCACGAAACCCGTTGAACCATCTTGCGACTTATCCTCCCTTGCTTTGTCTGCCGATGTGTGTGTGTGTGTGTGGGCTGATTTCTTGGTGTGTGTGTGTGTGTGTGTGTGTGTGTGTGTGTGTGTGTGTGTGTGTGTGTGTGTGTGTGTGTGTGTGTGTGTGTGTGTGTGTGTGTGTGTGTGTGTGTGTGTGTGTGTGTGTGTGTGTGTGTGTGTGTCTGTGCGCTGATGTCTTGGTGTGTGTGTGTATGTGTGTGTCTGTGCGCTGATGTCTTGGTGTGTGTGTGTGTGTGTCTGTGTCTGTGTGTGTGTGCTGATGTCTTCATGTGTGTGTGTGTGTGTGTGTGTGTGTGTGCTGATGTGTTGGTGTGTGTCTTTGTAGGTTGGCATGAGGAGCTGGATAGGAAGCTCTCCCAGCACAGTTTGGGTGAGATGGCCAAGTTTGGCAGCAAGACCACACTCAACCGCAGGGTGAGTTCCCACGCCCACACACGCACACACACACACACACACACATACACACACAAACTCACACGCACACACACACACACACACACACACACACACACACACACACACACACACACACACACACACACACACACACACACACAGCATCCCAGTAATGGAGTCCTTCAGAAGAGCCCAAACTCACTCCAGCAGAGTAGACCCTGAGTTGACCCTGAAAGGGACTGCAGGCTGAAGCGATGTGAATAGTACAGGAGACTGAAGCATTGTTGTTCAATCAATCACAAATATAACATCAAAATCCGAATCAATTCAATCAACCAATCAGCACGGTCACCAGCCATTTATTAGCCCAGAGCTAACCGTTTGATCTCAAACAGGGGGTATTTCCAATCTCAGGGCACAGTAGTTTCTCTTTGTGTGTGTGTGGTGTGTGTGTGTGTGTGTGTGTGTGTGTGTGTGTGTGTGTGTGTGTGTGTGTGTGTGTGTGTGTGTGTGTGTGTGTGTGTGTGTGTGTGTGTGTGTGTGTGTGTGTGTGTGTGTGTGTGTGTGTGTGTGTGTGTGTGTGTGTGTGTGTGTGTGTGTGTGTGTGTGTGTGTGTGTGTGTGTGTAGTGGTGTGTAACGCACACACACACACACACA
>NC_085005.1:25697730-25710230 GCF_963854185.1 Sardina pilchardus
CACACACACACACACACACAAACACATCTACACGTGTATAGCACAATATCCAGCTGTTTCTGGGCTACCTCCTTCACAAGCGTCTACCTCAGTCCCCAGTGTGCTGCTCTGTGTCTCTCTCACTACTGACTGTGATATTCCTGCAGGGTGTCTTGCTGTTTTCTCTCCCTATGCTATGACCAAAGACGGGTGTATGTTCCCTCACTGTCTCCACACTTTCTTCCTTCTTCCTCTCTCTCTTTCTCTCTCTCTTTCTCTCTTCTTCCCTATCCCTCTCTCTGTGTCTCTGGGCAGTATAAGGTATCGTCTTTGAAAAGGAAGCAGGTACTGGCTCTCTTTGGCCTCAAGCTTTTACGCTCTGCTCTGCCTGCATCGCCGCTGCTCTCCCAAACACTAACCCCCCCCCCCCCCCCCCCAACCCACTCTGACTTCCCAAAACCCTCCACCTCCTCTGAAGAGCTGCCTCTGAACCCCTACCTCACACTTTCTGCATGCCTCATGGGAAATGTAGTTCCTGAACATCTGTGGGGAAGGAGGAAGTTGATTCAAGGCGAATCCGATAAAAGAGTCCAATCTTCACTGTACAGAGTAGGCTAGTTAGTTAGATAGTGCTAAACACAATTACAAGACAAACATTATGTACATTTACAATTCTTGTAAAAGTATATTTGCGCATACTTACATACATTTTATGTGAAATGGTGTATTGTAGGATAAATTTTCCATGTATGTTACTATTCATAATAGATCTATATGCTGTATTTTTAAGGAGTATTTTCGTCCTGGCAGTGAAGCCAGTACTGCTCTGTTGTCAGTGTTTTCATGAGCTGTAGCGCACAGCGTTAGCACTGTAGCATCATCTCCTCCTTCCCCAACAAACTATCTCCAAATATGAGTTTCCTCCCTTTTCTCATCAAAGATTATATATCTCCCACCTCCTGTAGAACGTAGAACGTAGAACGTAGAACACCACCCTGTCCCTGCTCTTCTTTTGTCCACCCTGCGGAGCTGTCTGTTTCAATGACGCGAGCTGCTCACTGGCCATTGAAATGACCCCCCCCCCTCCCCCTCCCTAAGGGAGTTACCCAGGGAGGGAGATGCTTCTTCCCCCAAAAGAGATATCGCTGCCTTTTGTGTTTTGGGTTTCTTCCACATGCTGCTGCTGCTGCTGCTGTGTGAATTTGCCTCCAGAGATCTGCCTTCCTGCCCCCCGCCTGCATCCTTAACTGCCCTGTTAGGACTATAGTGAAGCGGCCGTAAGGCTGATCTCCAGGAGGATGCCCGGCCACCTCTGCAGTCGCTGCAGTGAGAAGATCACAGCCGGCTGCCTGAGATATCTTTGCATAGCTGCTGTAGTGACTAAAACGAGTGTGGTTTGTCATTAACACAGACCAGGTAGAATGATCAGGCTGGGTTACAAAGTGTAACATGGGAATCAGTCAATACCTAGACAGATCAATCTCCATTTTTCGAAGGAGAGGCTTCCCTTGAAGTCCATTTAGGTCAAGGTTTTGACTTATTCCCTGGTGAAGAGAACAAACTGCATGGGTTTCGTCTTGTCATAAAAACAGACACAATCAGAAACTTTCACTGTGTATGTGTACAGGACGACTCAATAGTGTTTTAAATGTCTTTTCACTTTTTAAATGTCTGTCTTTCACCTATGATCGCATAAGATCAAGCATCTAAATGACAAAATCTAGCCTTGATGTCTGGGTCTTTGATGCTGATTCTATTTGTTAATCGTGAATTAAATGACCGTTGACCCGAACATGACCGTTTGTGTCCATGGAGAGCGTGTTACTTTATGAAACCTACCTAGCAACCGATCCCTTTTCCACGTGGAGTGTTGGTGGTACACTGTTAATTTCTCATTGTGTCTGTTGGCCGTTATGGACAAGATGTTGCCTGAACGTTTTTCTAAGAGCATAAGAACAGGAGTGTGTTCAGGAGAACGTGTGTTTACTATGCAGGAAAACATCTAGACCTGTAACCTTAGCTGACTAACACCTCTCTTACATGACTGCTGTTTTCTCTCTACTTTTCCCCACGATGTTCAATTAATCCATCTTCTCTTTTGTCATATAAGGTAATTTTGAAATGGGGACAAACCATTTGATCTTCACCATACTAGTTAGTTAGGTTTTAGATGGACTGTAGATCTGAGGATCATAAACGCATGGGGAGGGATACATCCATACATTGCAAGTGCTTGGTTTGATCGTGTGTGTGTTTGTTTTATCAGGGCTCAGCCTCGGTTGTGTCGGGAACACCAGGCATTTTGCTGAGCTCCATGAACACAGACGCTGTGTGTGAGCGCATCAAAGTCATGGAGGGGATGGACCAGAGCATGCTGGTCCAGTATACTGCCACCGTCAAGAAGGTACGTCAGTGTGTGTGTGTGTGCCTGTGTGTGTGTGTGTGTGCGTCTATCAAAGTGACCTGTGTGTGTGTGTGTGTGTGTGTGTGTGCCTGAGTGAGTGATTGAAGTTGTTGAGGCACAGAGTGATTGAAGGAGAACACTATGTTAGTACACATTGTTACAGAAAATAACAATTATTATCTAATATTTATTTCCTCTGTGATCTAGTTTGTGACATGAATGCACACTGCACAGTTGACGTCTGAAGACTTGTACACATTGTACTTTGTATAATTGTATGACAAATAAAATGTTATTGACTTGGATTAGATTAGATTTGATTTGAGTAGCCACTGCTAAAGTTAGACATGAAAGGGGAAACGTGCGTTAACCGCTCTGTCCTCCCTCTGTCCAGGCCAACGTCAACGGCAGAGTGCTGTCTCAGTGCAACCTGGACGAGCTGAAGAAGGAGATGAACATGAACTTCGGCGACTGGCAGCTCTTCAGAGGAATGGTGAGCTTGACATTCCGACCTCTGACCCCTGAACTTGAACCTTAACCCCAGTCCAAATGCTCATCCTTGTGCTGAACTTGAACCTTAACCCAAACCCAAAAACCAAATGCTCGTTTTAGCAAAATGGAACGTTTTGTGTAGCCAATGGTTAATTCACTTGTTACAGTATGTGCTGTAGTTGCTACAGGTTGCTGAACTTCATCGATTGTCCATGGTCTCTTGTTGCCTTTTGCCATTTAGGCAACGGACCACTGATCCTACATGTTCAAATTTAAGATATACGGGTGGGGGTTTATATCAGTAACAAGTAAAATGGTAAAAATAACGGTATAAATGATCTCTCCACACCACATTATAATGATAGAAACATGAAGAACAATATCATTGGGGATTATTTACATTTTTGTTTACAAAATGTAAATTTTTGTTTGCAGTTTACACTACAAAATCTACATGTAACTGTAAGACGTCACTTTTCTGAACCAATGAGGGAACAGAGAGTGGTCGAAGGAAATTCGTGAAGCATCCGCGCACTGTTGAAAATATCAATGGATTATAGAACCCCTGTTAACCTAATCATTTCTAACCTCGCTAAATATGGAAAAGTTTCTGTTACAAAGTACTATTACTACACATGGTGGGCAGACGCCCAAAATATTGCAATATGAACGTCAATTCATACTATGAGTGCGAAAGCCATGCGGGTCAGAGTTTAACAATTTATTGGACAGGTTCAAGTTATTCATCCAACACATTACAGGAGTACATCTAAATGCATAGTGTGAAAGTTACTTCAACAGGTTAAAGGAATTACTTAGGCTATCGTGCAAAACAGTCAGAGAATGAAAATACATTACCAGCTCAGAGGATTGAAGACTACACACCTACAGTGTGGGAGATCTGACAACAGAATAACTCCATGAATGATGTTTTGTCTACCCTTATATAGGCTACAAAGTTTGTGATTGGTTCAGACAGTGATATAGGTTACATGAATGGAGATCACATGATGAGTACTGTAGGTGAAACTGAGACCATTGTTGTAGTGAAACCACTTGAGTAAATCAATCAAGACATGACAATACATTTGGTTACATTTCCTGGTCCAAGTTGACTTCTGAGGACTTTGGACAAACATGTGACAGGAGGTCCACAATAGGCCCACACTTAGTAGCTAATCAAGAGTCCATATGTGATTGAAAGGAATGTCATCAGCCTGGGAATTTAGATCCTTACATAACCAAAAATATAATGTAAGCCTGGTCTCCCTGATGGTTGTTTCCTTGAGTTTATTTACACTTGTATTTAGAACTGACCACTTGTGAGGTGATGTGTCGTGATCACCTAAGGTGCATTTTAAGAGCACATATAAGCGGGTTGTGTGTGTGTTGTTGGTGACTGACCACTGCTGTGCTTGCACCTGGCGCCCAGGTGATGGAGCTGCGGCACGTGGAGAGCCAGGTGCTGCAGGAGGAGGCGTGCAGCGAGCAGGGCAGCATGGTGGGGCCCCCCGACCCCATGGCCCGGCGCGCCCCCGCACCCCCACTCGCCGGAGGGGGGGCCGCACACAACGACATGTACAGCTTCAACCTGAGCTTCGAGGAGCTCAGCAACGTGGGCCTGGAGGAGCCGCCACGCCAGCCCATCCCGCCGTGGACCGTGAGTGCTTCCTGCTATCACAAAAATTCTACTGAAAAATTTGATTAAAAAAAATCAATATAGCTATTTTTTTAAGCAACACATTGTTAGTATTAAAAGGCTCCACCACCACTCCATCCATTCAAATCTTCATGTTTTTAATCATTTAAATCAAATAATATACATATATGAATAAGAATGGATACATGTGTGACGTTTGCAAACAATCATAAACAGCCTGATGAGGTAGTTCTCCACAAACAAGCACTCACTTAATCAGAGTTAATGATGGAGGTCAAGGTAGTAAACTTGACTGCTCTCCCATGATCATCTCTCTGGTGTTTGCTCTTATTTCCATCCCTTTGGCCTTTCGGCCTTTTCTTCTTCTCCTTTCTGGTTATTTTTCTCATCACTTCTACGTTTCTCTCCTCCTTTCTTTTTCCTTAACTTCTCAAACTTTTTCTCTCTTTCCCTCTCCCTCTCTCTCCCTCTCTCTCTCTCTCTCTCTCTTTCTCACTTTCTTCTCTCTTCTCCCCTGTAGGCCACCACCCACCGCACCCCGAGCATGTCTAGCCTCAACTCCCAGGAGTCCTCCAACGACATCTGCAAGCTGACGGACAAGCAGCAGGCCGAGTACCGCAACGCCTACCAGGAGTACATCGCCTCCATGGCCCAGATCGAGAGCGCCAACATGGGGGCCGAGAAGACAGCGCCGCCCCACCCCAGCCAGTTCGCCGGCTCCGGCTCCGGCGAGGACAAGCTCAAGGACAAGGTGGCCAAGCGGGGGGGCAGCGGCGGCGGAGGAGGAGGAGGAGGAGGAGGAGGAGGAGGAGGAAGCAAGGGGTCGGCGGACGCCACCGACTTCAACGCCGCCGACGCCGCCACGCTGGACCCCATCACGGAGGAGGACGAGAAGCTGGACCCGGGCTCGTCCCGGAGCCTGCTGGGCCGCAAGAGCTCGGCGGAGAGGAGCGGCCTGTTCCAGGGCGCCGCCGACCTCAAGATGAAGGCCGGCGCGGTGGGCGGCGGAGGAGGCCTGCGCTACCAGAAGCTGACCAGCGACGACGAGGAGTCCGAGGAGTCCGACCAGGGCCCGGTGCCCAAGCCCGGCGCGGGGGGAGCCGCCAGGCTCTCGGTGTCGGCGGCGTCCGGCGACCCCAAGGCCAAGGACTACCTGTCCGACAGCATGCTGGACAAGAAGGACTCGTCGGACTCGGGCGTGCGCTCCAGCGAGAGCTCGCCCAACCACTCGCTGCAGGACGAGGAGGCCGACCTGTCGCAGCTGGAGCGCGCCAACCTCATCGAGCTGGACGAGGACGGCAAGCCGGCGGCCACCGCCAGCGGCAGAGGAGGAGGAGGCGGCGGCGGCATTCCCGCCAGCCTGAGCGGCCTGCACGACCCAGCCGTGGTGCGCATGTCCATCTGCTCGGAGGACCAGTGCAGCCTGCTGGCCAGCAGCCCCGAGGAGAGCTGGCCCAGCTCGCGCAACTACAACCTCAACCGCACGCCCAGCAGCACCACCCTCAACAACAACACCAACGCCCGGCAGGTGGCCCAACGCGCCGGCGAGAACGCGCCCACCACCACCACCACCGGGGGCGATGCCGTCATCATCAAGCCGCCGGGCGGAACCACCAGCTCCGGAACCACGAGCGGCGGCACCGGGGGCCTGCAGAACGAGAACGTGCGCGTGGTGCACCTGAAGCGCGGGCTCAACCCGGGCGACCCGCCCGAGATCACCACCGTCTCCTCCGACACGGTCACGTTCGGAGAGGAGCGCGAGAGCATCCTGTGAGCGGGGGACCCTCCTCGTGTCAGACAACACCCCCCCCCCCCCCCCCCCCCCCCCCCAACCACCCACCAATCTGTCGTTCGTTCCGTTGTGCATGATAGATGTGTAGTCATAGGAACTTCCTGTCCCCCGTGCGGTAGTAGTCTAGGTAGAACACGGTCTGCATAGCTAGTTTGTGGTTCAACACTGTTATTTATGTGATGGCTGCTTCCACTAATAATCACACAAGCTGAAGTGAAAGCACCACTCTTATATGTCGCAGTGCCGCTGCTCTGTGTACTGTACCAGTATTAACTCAGACAAGTTTGCTCTGGGAATCCCAAGTGATGCATGGCAATTGTGACTGATAGTAGTCGTTGTTTTGTGTGTGGTAGAGGTCAACTATTAGAACAGTGCTTTGTAGCGCGTCTTGGAACCACCTGGCTGTGTTCAAATGTCACTATTGGCCAGCACTACTGAGACACATTGAAGTCATAAGCTACAGTGTTCATGTTTTTGTTGTGAAGTATTAGAAATTGTTCTTGAAGAACCCCTGTCAGACAGACCAGTAACTCCTCAGGTGTAGTGTTGCATGCTGTTGTTCGTCCTGAAGCTTGCATGTATGTGTTATTTATAGTATGGCCTTTAGGGTACACATAGGACAATGCATGCACTGGTGGATGGTTGTTAGTTATGTGCATTCAAAATCAGTGTTAAATTTCGTTCAATATGAAATGTGCCGTTTTGAAGTTGTGCTTGTCAAAATAAATGGCCTTTAAGTGTAATACGCATCTTGTCTTATATATATTTTTTACTTTTCTAAGTGCTTGATACAAGACTGAAATGTAAGACTACGTAAAAAGAACCAGGTGAGCGTTGACACTAAATAATTAACGGTAAGAGTAATGAAAGCTCTTTCAATGATGTGCATAATTCGTAATGTGCAATTGTTGCAGTCATATAGAAACGGTGTACATCGTAGCAGTACCAATGTTGGCCAATACACAACTCGCACGGGATTCCTGCCCTGCCGCTAAGGTACAGGTGGGCGGCAGTGTTGGTCCCAATCCGTGTCACACCGCTGGAACGGATACAGTGTAATCCCGTTACAATGTAATTACGCTGCCAGTTGTTTCTGTGTCTAGAATATATAAATCTGGGGGCTACGCGTAGTTCAACAACAATCCTTATTATTTTTCCTGCAATAGTGAATAGTCTGATTAAAAACACAAGGTAACCTCTAATATTTAATTTATTTAGTATAAAAGTGCCATTTACAATATTCATTCTAAAAATTTGCAACGTAATAAACACCATGTTTTTATCCCAATGACAACAATCTGTGAACATGTTCAGGGTCTGTTTATGGTTAATGTTTCTGCTCGTCATGGTTATAGAGAGATATGGAGATAATTTAGTATATTCATGGACTCTTCAGCTCTGTCTTAACAAAAAAGGCGAGAGCTTATTTTACACGCTCGTGTTTTTTCTGTTCTCCGTGTCGAGTCATCTGCCTCTGTTGAGTGTAAAACGAGATCTTCCGTTGGAAGAAAGAATATCAGGTCCGTAGATAAATACCATACACCACATAGAATGTCTTTATCGCCGGTCTTGAGGAAATCCTTGTCAGCTCAGACGAATTCCAGGCATACGACGAAGGAAGCGGTCAAAGAAAAACAGAAATAGGTCCTGTTTTCTTCGTCTAACCCTCGCACCTGCAAAAGATCCAGAAAAAAAGAGGCGTGTTTAGAGAGGGAGAGAAGAAAGATCCGGTCGGACACAGTGGCGCCAGAGAGAAGCCACAGTTATATCTCCTCTTTTTCTAAACATCAAATCAAACAATGAGATAGTGGGTGATCCCGAAGCACCAGATGAACGCCACAATTTCGACTATCTCGTATGTACAAGGTGAGAAAGCGCTGTGTTTTAATAAACTGGCGCCAATGTTGTCTACAAATTCTGAATTCACACAATTTGGTTCTGATCACAACTGCATGGCTAAATAGAAATCCGTTAAAGCTCATGTCATCGTAGCTTGCCCAATGATCTTGAGCAGGAGAATATTAACTTACAGCGTCCTAATACTGGTTTTGCCAGCAAGATTATGTAGGCCTACATATATTTTGGGAACACATTTTAATAAATTAACCTACCCGTCAGCGAAAGAGCGCTCGACTCTCATCGGTGGTAACTTCTGTGGAAAGTTCCTTGGACTGGGGACAAAACAAAAATCCTGTTATGATTAAACATTTCCATGAACAACCCTCTCAAAAATGTACCCACTAAAAATATGTGAACTATTCAAACGTGTTGTATACTAGCCATTAAACAAAAAACTAATGTTCTTAAAGGCAAAGGCTGCGTGCGCAAAAACATACACGATGGAGAGTCTATAGTAGACCAATGTTAGTCATTTAGATACATTTCGGTTAAATTGAATAAAGATGTGTTTACCTGTATTGAGATGATGCTGACTTCAGTATTAATTGTGGTTATCGGGCTACTGAAAATCGGCATCTCCTGCCTCTGATGGTGCTGCTGCGGCTTCTGCTGTCGGCTCACCAGCGCTGAGCTGGAGTCCAGCGCGATCTGAAGATCCAAGATGTAGTCAATGACATGCTGAAGGATCTCCATCTTACTGACGCTCCTGTTCTGAGGCAGACTGGGAACCAGCTCCTTCAGCTTGCTGTAGCAGTCGTTCATGTTGTAGAGCAAGCTGAGGGCATCATCCACGGTGGTCTTGTTCCGAGAGATTGCGGCGCTGTGATCCGATAAACGAGTGGTGGTGGTAGCGGTGGTGGTAGACTTCCTCAAAGACGTCACTGGGCTTATCGCCTTCATAATGTCTAATCAGTGGACTGATCGATGTGCTGTGTCGCAGTGGGGTTGTTGTCTCCCGCAACAAATAATTCTAATGTAACTACGTTACGCTGCGTTTATATAGCAACAGAATAGGGTTTGATGCGCAGATGAGATGCGCGTCTGGATTGGCTGCCACCGTGTTGTCAATCTTCCTCTACGCAGGTGATCATTGGTTTAAAGGCTGAGCCTCTCCCACTCACACCTTCCGCATTTTTGGTCCAGCGGCGTGGTAGTGTGGGCACACACAGATGTGAGGGAATGAGGGTTATTCTCGCCAAGCCAGGCTTCGCGTCCCTGTTTTCGCTTTTGTTTTGTTGTGATGTTACGCACAGTAGACTAAAGCCTGCGAATCCACGGAGGTAATTTAAGGTTTACAATTTCCATAAATCATTGTGCTCTTCTCTGACACAGTTCATGTTGAAAAAATACCTCAAGGCCTCTGAACATAATATGTATAGACATGATGCTTAAATGCATCCAACTCGCCAGTGCATCATTATTCTAGTCAAACTCTATTTTCAACCGTTGTACTTACGCTGATAACATGCTGCCATGTGAGAAGCATGTAATTTGCATTGAGCATTATCTAAACTGTGGTTAGATTTAAATACGTTGGCCGTGGATAAGAGTGAGAATTGTGCATACTTTGTGTAATTTGATAATTCTGCGAATGCATCTGTACGCTAAATAAAAAACAGTCTGCATCTGTGCGCAATTTGCAGGACACTGCTCCACTGTGCCCGGCTTCGGTGTTGACTTGGCACCCTTTCCGAGCGCGCAGGCAACCCTGCTGTAAGCGCGCACCGCAAGCCCCCGGTTCTGCCGCCTCTCTGGCGCCAGGCTCATGACGTCACCCATTCACAGTAACCCCCGGAGCCTTCCGGCGCCGCTCGGACGGCCGCGAGCACTTCTCCACAGTAGGCTAGTCACAGGGCAGCGTGCGTATCATTGGGTGCGTTTCTCGGCTGGAAATTGCATTTATCACGGCTCGTTTTCTCTGCACTGCTTAGCGTCTCCTGTAATGACTTTAATGCTGGGTTCTGTCAAAAGTGCCTGGTGAGCTATTAGCATGAGCTATCAAAAACTGTGCAAATGAGCAGTGACAAACAATGCACATAAGCTACTGTACACGCACTGTCAAGCAGGCCTAGACAGAGTTATCAAGAAGCGTCTATGTTTGGAAAACAGCCTATACCTGCCTTGGCTACAGCCAATCAGTGATGGATAGAGAGACTGAACCAACGTCAGAAAACTTATTTGCTCCCCACTTCAAGTTGCCACCAAGCAGTAAAGTGCACTTGAAAAGTTACACATTTGTAGCAACTGAATGAATTAGCTTGAATGTGTGCACAGGGTTCATGCGTGCTTGCACACCTACTGTATGTGTGTTTGTTTATGTGTGTCTGATAAGATGCCAGACCTCGAAAGCAGACATGGATTTTAAAATGCATCTTCCAAACAGGTGAGTAGTGGTGCGGTTACCCACCTGGGGGAGGGGGTGGGGGGGGGGTGTCCAGGAGTGCCCAGAGCCGGTCACAGGGAGTCGGGTATCAGCCGAGCGTTCGCTCCAGTCCGCTACTGCAGGGCACCAAGAAACAGGAGCACAGAGGGAGTTCTCTCTACCGAGAAACTCTGCTGTCGTCGTGCCAACAGCCAGTGACTTGGCACTCTGGGGGGTGGAGTCGGGGTGTGTTAGTCGAACAGCCATTTTTCTTTAGTGCTACCACATGGATGGGCCTGTGCCATCCACTATGTATGTGTGTGTGTATGTGGTGGTCACTTCTGTGTGTAGGACCGTAGTGGTAAGTGGGGGATGAATGATTCTGTTCGAAGTGTGTGCTTCTGCATGTGCAGTGGGGGATGGGTGCCACTATTTTGGTGCTTGCAGGTGTACATTTATGAATGGGTGTGTGTTATCGTTTTATTAAACACTTTATTAAACATCAAATCTAACGGCCAGTGTTTTGGAGGTAGTGGAAATAACAGAGAGCTTTACAACTAACTGTACCAGAGATCATCAGGCAGTCTCCACATTTTGATCCAAAGGCAAATATGTTTCAGCCTCCGTTCTCTAAGCATTGTGCGAATTGAATTCCGAAATCTTTTGCCACAATAGTCAAGCAGTAGTTTAAGCAGCCTTGACCGCGATGGCCTGTATTGGGCAACCTAGTCGTCTCTTCCATTCCTTGAATACCCAAAGGCTGACGTCTCTTGCACAGAGGCCTGGTCGCTATGGTAACTCCCATCGTACCACTCCCTGGTACCCATGTTGGCATTGAGAGCAGGGACTGATGATAAGAAACAGCCTCCACGTTCCACAGAACTCTCAGCATTGACTTGAAGACAGGGTTCAGGATTCAGGTTTAGAGTTTTGTCCATTGCATAAAATCATCAAAGACATAAAGACATAAAATCATCAAAGATCCACTTTAGTCCTACAGTGTGTGTGTGTGTGTGTGTGTGTGTGTGCTCCAGAAGGAAGGAGTAGAAACTCCTGGGCCATTCGGCAGGGTGCCACAGTTTTGTTGGCAAACCATGTGAATATTGTCCAAGCGTGTATCATTTTTCAGCCACACACGCTTAACTAATCCCAGGACAGCATTCGAATATCTGACTCATTCCACTAAAGCAATAAATGAATAGTTTAGTAGTCTCTCTTTCAGTATATTCTCCCTCTCTGTATTCTCTTTCTCCATCTTTTTCTGTTTCTAGTCTTTTTCCTTCCTTCTTTTTCTTTCCTTTACTTTCTTTTTCCGCCCCTTTCTCTCTCTCCCGCTCTCTTTCTCTCTCACACACACACAAACACAAACACACACACACACACACACACACACTTGCACGGCAGCACACTCCCCATCACAGTTAACAAGAGTACAGTATTAGCACATCACGCCGCTATAAGAGGATTTTGCTGGCGACCTCTGACGGGCGATGCGTGACCTTGAGTGTGTAACCGATGCCTGGTGTGCCTGCACTCACCTGGCTGAGCCCTGCCCAGCTGTCTCCCCTCCAGCCAACCTGCGCAAACTGTCAGCTACACTCTCACCTGCTAGGGAGGCCTCTGGATGGGGAGGGATAGAGGGGGGGGGTGGGGGGGAGCGGGGGGGGGGGGGGGGGGGGTCTCCTTTCTCCTGGAATGAAGGTTAAAACATGGGCCTGTGAAGCTCCATTGTGGTGGAGGAAGCGTATGTGTCTGTGTAGTGTGGTAAGGATGTGCTGCTCCCTTATGAAAGGCAGTCAAACGAATGCACACTGCTTAGTGCCTATACATTTGAATGGAATAAAAATGTTTAGCAGAGCTTATTGTTTTTGTATCTCAGTCCATACTCTCCAAGGACATATTATCAACTCTA
>NC_085005.1:25717730-25720230 GCF_963854185.1 Sardina pilchardus
CAGTGCCGTTCACCCTGTTACGATTTAATGAACCATTGAAATGATTTTGGGAACATGATTTAAGGTACAACAAACTCTTTAGTGTTTCTTTAAGGACCTTGTTCATGTGTGAAGAATGAAATAGATTTATGGTAAAATGTGTAGCTGTATTAGTTTCTGCTTTCAATTCCTTTTCAACTAACAAAAATCTTTAAAAAAAAAAAAAAAGGCCACCACCAGGGGCCAAATTCGAGGCGCCTGCGATTTGATCGATCTGATCAGACCCTCTTTGAGAGTTTCTCACCCAAATTTGATGCTTTTATCATAAAATGATCAATTGTTATGAAAATACACCGCTCACCGCTCCACTCCATATTCCTATTGTCTACCCATCATCCACCCTGTTGTTCCTGCTGATGCACACACAGCCCAGGCCGTTTCTAATTACCCCGTGGATGGTGCAGTCGTACATTTACCTTTAACAAGCCTGCCCGCCCCGGCTCCTGCTTACCCCCACTATAATAGAGCGCCCATAAAGACTCGCTCCATAAAGCCATCATGGCCCCACCTGTGCAGAGCAGAGCAGAGCAGTGTAATTTGGGAGGGAGGGCAGTTTAAAATATGATGACATTTCAGGAGTCTGTCATTACGCTGAGAGGAGAGACATTAGATGCCATCTGTGAGGCGGGACTCCATAGCAGCGCTATACGGAGCACAGCGAGGTGTTCACACACTCCGCCAGCTAGCACCACTGCATCTCGCTCTCTCTCTCTTTCTGTTGCTCTTTCTCTCTCTGTCTTTCTCTCTCTCTGTCTGTTGCTCTTTCTGTCTATGAGACTCACTGTCTCATTCACATACCCACACACATACACCCACACACACACACACACACACATACACACACAGACAGACACACACACACATAGTTTTACAGTCTCTCTCCTGTACACATTCACAGACATCCACATACTGTATACACACAATCATATACACATATACACACACACACACATTCTCTCTCTCTTTCTCTCTCTCTGATACACATACACAGACACACAGTCATTACATGCACCCAACTCAAATCCCAGATGCTGCTTGAAGCTGTTGGGCATATTCATGGCATACACCCGAGACTCTGCTTTAGACTAGACTGCTTCAGATTTTCTTTTCTTTCTTTTTTTCTTCCTTTCTGTGTGTGTATGTGTGTGTGAATGTGTATGTGTGCATATATACTCTGTACTTCTGTGTATTGTGTTTGTATACAACACATGAATGGGAGAGAGATGGTGTAACGATGTGTTTGTGTGTATGTGTACGTGTGTGTGTGTGTGTTTGTGTATGTGTGTGTGTACGTGGGTGTATGTGTGTGTGTATTTGTGTTTGTGTGTAGGTGGGTGGATGTGTGTGTGTGTGTGTGTATTTGTGTTTGTGCGTGTGTGTGTACGTGGGTGTGTGTGTGTGTGTGTGTGTACGTGCGTGTGTGTGATTTATGAGCAGTACATGACTCCATTAATCACGGCCACAGTGCGATGTCACTACAATGCCACGCCCCCCCCTACTGTCCATAAAGTCAGCACAGAGGTCAGGTGTGGACAAGGACCTGTCACTGCCCACTGTCCACTCTCTCACTCCTACACCACGTTCACACCGGCTCCCCGCCATCACAGCATCTCAAAATGTGCGTCTACACACAAGGAAGAACAAAAACAATTCAGACCTCCTCCGTGCACTCAACAGAGATCTCATCTGAGCACCTGAGAAACCCCTCAGAAGTTCTAAAGGTGAACTCAATCAAACGAGTAAACAAACACACACACACAAACAAACAAACACACGATGTGACACGAGAAGCAAGCAAGAAGCAAGAATATAAAAAAAACCCTGACTAACAAACACGTCGACAAAAGGTGTCGAAAAAAACATTCTCGGGAAGGGACAATGAGATGCAGTGTGTGAGTCACAGCCTTGATTCTCATCCCGGAGAGTAAACCCAGAGGGCCTCTTCATCAGGTTCAGTCTAATCTTCTACCAATCAAAACACCAACTCGTGCCCCCATCCAGTGCATGACCTCGTTCGGAGCCGAGCGGAGAGGAGAGGAGTGGAGTGGAGTGGAGTGGGGTGCAGAGAAGTGGCTGACAGAGTGGGACAGAGGAGGGGATTACTGAGACACATGAAGGCTAACTGTGAAATGATCAGGCTTTCAAAGAAAAAAAAAAACAGCTATTTAACATCGTAACTAAACTACACAACAAAGTTGATCACATTCATTGTCGTATTAAGCTACACTTGGATTAACTTTCGGGTGGTGGTGTTTTCGGAGTATGATGGAGTGTGTGTGGTGGTTGTCTCTGCGAGTGGAGACAAAAGGTGAGGGTCTCGCGCTCGTGTCTCCCTCCGACTGTGAGAACCTCCGTGGAGAGAGGGGGCTCGCAATCACGACCGGCCCCGTCGAGTGTCACTCCCACTGCGGCGGGGGAGCAGGGGCGAGAGGGTGGGCCGTCTGAAGGGCGCTCCAAGGGC
>NC_085005.1:25725230-25730230 GCF_963854185.1 Sardina pilchardus
TGTGAAATCGTGAAACTGTTCTCAGCGCTATCAAAATAGCCTGTGCCAAAAAGGCATGGGGCTAAAATGAAACATGTGGTTCGAATAAGCCAATACAGTGACAGTTGTAGTTTATGCGCTTGTGAGAAAATGTTCTACAAGCCTCACGGGAAGGTATTGGTCATTTTCCGCTCCACCGTCCAAGGCCTTGTGGTACCCCGCAGGAATACCCTTGCTGTATACGACCGAGAGAGAGAGAGGGAGAGAGAGAGAGAGAGAGAGGAGGAAGAAGAAGAAGAGGAGAAGATGAATGGTAGCAAATCATCACTCAATGGTTTCAGTAAGATCGATGCAGAGTGATGGCCGACTAGCTGCTGCCCGCTGCTGACCAAATGGGCTCCTGTACTGTATCGTTTTGGTGTCCATCTTGTCGTGGCGGGCCGATGTCACTGAGACTTTATCACACCTCTTAAATGTCACACATCGCAATGTATTGTTAAGTCTGCACTCCATCACTGTGGCTGAAGTGGTGCATTTGAATGATAAACAGTAGTCTACGTGTGTCATTCATTTGAAATGAGAGGCACCACTCCCCTGTGAGAGAACCCTATCCAAACAGTAATGTGCATGCCGTGTGGAATATCCCCAGAATTTGACTGCCTATCTCATCCCCAGGGCTGCTGTGTGTGTGTGTGTGTGTCTCTGTATGTGTAGGTGAGCATCTGTGGAGAATACAGAGAGAGAAGGCATAGAGTCAGAGAGAGAGAGAGAGAGAGAGAATTGGAGTTAGGTGAGACAATTGAGTTTGCCCTTTACTGTACTCTGTGTGTGTGTATGTGTATATGTGTGTGTATGTGTGTGTGTGTGTGTGTGTGTGTCCTTGTGAGCGCACTGGTGTTTTGCATGCATGCCTGTAGACTCACCTGTGGAGCCCTTGCCTGCTGTTGAACTGTTAGATACTGCCGTGGATAACATGCAAACTCACCTGCCAGGCAACGGAGCTCTATTGTTCGCAGGGTGTAATACCTCGGCTAGGGAAATGTGAAGGGCTCTTTTGCTTAAAACGTCCAGGTGTGTGCTCGACTCAGGTGACGTGATGCCCCTCTCAACAGGGCGTTGTTTTGTTCAACTCTAAGTGTGCCTTCGACCTGTGTTAACGCAACTCATTACATGCTTCACGTAGTGCTAAAAGGAAAAGATTCAACTTGTTGTGTTTCAAATGAAGCGATGCTTTTTTTAAAAGATGTGATAAACTCAGAGGCTTATGCATTCACTGCATGTGCGACTACTTTGGGACACCATGTTACTGCAATAACAAATCACTTGAGATGTAAAGCCGAGGAGAATTAACGGAGATGACAACAACGCAGACTGTCTACTCTGATTTTGACATTGAAGGCCTCAGAGGTTGTCTGTCGTCTCTTTGTCTGCTGATTTATCTTGAATGTAATCAAAAGCCCATCTGCTAGGACCTTGATGCTATTTTATGTTTTTCTCCTTTGATCAAACAGTGGTTTGGAGAGATGTCTGATCTTGAAGTTCTTGGAGGACAACAAGCATCCCATTTAGTAACTCCATGAAGTCACACACTGATGTGAGGATTTATCAACACTGAAGGTCACCGGATCAATTCCATACGGTTCCACTGAATATGCCAAAACCATATTGCAGCAATACCACCAGAACTTGGGACACACAGCAGGAACTACAGAAAGCCACAGGCTGGCAGAGACACATCGCTCATGCTTTGAGTGTTGCGTGTTTGAACATGTCTGATCAGGAGGTGAATGACAAGGTGTCAGCGCAGTCAACAACTGATGAACACTCAAGTTGAAACAAAACACCGCGCCAAGGTGTTCAGGAGAAACTCCACACCACAGCTCTGGAGAACAACACGGCTGCACAGGCATCACAGCCTTCTGCAGGGGGGAAGGAGGAACGGCTGCTACTGAGGGCAAATCCCATTTCTACCCCTTAGTCCTACCCCTTTGCGCTGCCACTGTTTTGGGCATGTATGTCATGGGTAGGGGTATCCCAATTCTCTTGGCCCTAAACGTCTTTGTCAGCACCGTGTTTCACCACTGGTGTTTGTTCGTTTACAATTGCATGCTGTCACGGTTCTTATTTTAGCATGATAGGCCGTAATGGTTAGCTGTGAAAACACGTTTTTCTTGGAATCAGTTTGAAAAGTCAAAGAGAATATACTGTAGCCAATAGGACCAGGAATACCAATGACCATAGTCTTAAAAAAAAAAAAACATCATAGAATGATGATAATGTTGGTCCAAAAGAAACCCCAATGACTTAATGATACCATTAGTGTGACACGTTCATAACTATGTTCTGGAAAATGGTCCCATGGTCAAATATCTGCTGGTCCTTCTAGGTCCTCTGTGTTTTCGCCAACACTTTCTGACTGACATCCAAACAAAGTTCCTGAGCGTTGTCCAATAAAAATGTGGCAAACTGTAAAAACTGCAGTTTAATTTCCAGTAATACTCTAAATTGTGTTATTGTTTTATTTCAGAATTATGCTGAAACCTAGGACATGTTGTTAAATGCCCTGCTCGCGCCAACTACACCAAAAGGTCGCGCCAGGGGTCTTAGAGGTGCCTGTCAACGGGCGTTCTCACGGAGGGATCACATAACGCTGGCCCGATGCTGGAGAAACGTAGCCAGCGCACGTCCACAGAAGGGCTAATTGGGGATGACACTGCAACTCTTTTTTATGAGCTGCTAGCACACTTTCTTTTTTTTTTGTAGCCGCTATTAAATAAAATGTCAGATTTCTGCTGCCTCACTCACACACGGTCACACACCCACATTCTCGTGCCAACATGAGAGAAAACAACAGATAAAATCGAACGTCATAATCTCACATTTCTCCTAATTCTCAGACAAATAATTTCACGATTTTATGACAGCGAAAAAAGACATATTGATCCGCCATAGAGAATATCTTCATCCAGCTGTAGAGTAGTCTATATGAACCCCTGTGCTCATACTTCAGATACCTCACCCTGAAGTTATGGTGGACCTTTTGCGTAGCGGTTATTCCAGTAATGCAATCCCTGGCAAAGGGACCGTAAAGCAAAGAGCACTTGTCATGTTTAAAACCAGCCATGCAGGTTAGCGCAACGACAGTCCTTTTTTTTTTCTTCCTTTCTTTCTTTCTTTCTTTCTTTGAAGGGGAGAAAAGAAACACGACCCTAATTTGTTAAGAGCTCTTTCCTGCCATGCGTTGTTAAGTCTGTTTCCATTAGTGTAACGGTGCCATAAATATATCCTCTTCTCTCATAAAAGTGCTTGGCCAGGCCTCCGCTCTCTCTCTGTCTTCAGGTTTCTGCTTCATTCTCCATCTTTTTTAGTGTGTGTGTGTGTGTGTGTGTGTGTGTGTGTGTGTGTGTCTGTGTGTGTGTGTGTGTACGTGTGTGTGTGTGGGGAGGGGGGGACGACGACGACGACGACAATGTTGACAGTTATGCGTTGGCAAGCGTCAGTTTTCTTCTCAAGGAGGTGACAGCAGTGCTGGTCCTCACATCTGTTTTATGAAACAATAAGTGTCTGGCATCGGAGAGAGGGAGAGAAACAGAGAGAGAGAGAGAGAGAGAGAGAGAGAGAGAGAGAGAGAGAGAGAGAGGGAGGGAGGGAGGGAGGGAAAGAGAGAGAGAGGGAGGGGACGAGCGAGACTTGAGTATTCAGATTATAAATTTTATCACAGAGAAACTAATGACATGAAATAAAATAAGATGCACAACTGTAAGTTCAAATCCGGGGCCCAGAAAGTGTTGTGCAGACATATTAATGTTATACGTGTGATAAATTTGCTGAATGTGAGGAGAGCTACAGATGGCTTTGGAAGCTCCACACTACAGTCTGCTGAGATTATGAGTGCATGGGCAGGAAATTGTTGCCACTGAAAGCCATTTTTATATATAAAAAAAACCCTGATTTGTTATTAAATAAAACAGGTAGTGTTTTCATATAACAGGTATAGTCGTTGTTCTGTCTGAAATCAGATCCTGTGCATTCAGGCGAGGGGATGTGGTGTCTGTTTTCTGCTGTTGATTGGGTTTTCTGCCAATTCAAAAACAACATCCTACCTCTTCCTCTCTCCCCCTCTCTCTCTCTCTCTCTCTCCATCTCCCTCTCTCTCCCTCTCCCTCTCCCTCTCTCTCTCTCCCTCTCTCTCTCTCTCTCTCTCTCTGTGCCAGTAGCAGGTGTGCTGGCCCAGGACTGAGCGCATGGCACGACACACCCTGCCGACCCAAATGGAGCTCAACTCTGCAGTGCTGGCGCTCTCCTTCCTCCTTTGGATATCGAACATCTCATATCAATAGCTCAATGTCCATCCCCCCCCCCCCCCCCTCTCTCTCTCCCTCCCTCTCTCTCTGTTCTCTCTCTCTCTCTGTCTCTCTCTTTCCCTCTCTCTTTCTCTCTCTCTCTCTCGCTTGCTCAGCTGGAACACACAGCATTTCTTGACACACAACGATTGCCAGTGCGTCGTCGTACATACTGTATGTGTCCCTCGCGCGAAATGTGTTTGCACTTTACTCAGAGCCAGAGCAGTCCGTGAGCAGCCCACTGCCACAGCAGCCGCGTCCAGAATGCAACATGTGGCTTGGATAGCCTTGTGGCTTTTGGACCAGCAGGACCCTGCTTCTCCAGCTGGGGAGTATCCACTGGGTTGAGCTGAACCACTGGGGGAAAACAAAGAAGAATCCCAATCCCAAAGTTAGAATCCCAATCTTTTCCCAGACAACACTCTGCAGAGGGAGGTGGTGCCTCGTGGCTCTTGTGCTTCAGATAAGCCTAGCGTGTCTAATGTCACTTAACAACTATCTGTCTAGTGTGGGGTGTCTCTCCCTGAAGGTGGAAGACGTCACTTCCCAATGCCAAGGATGGAACTGGAAGTGGTCAAAAAGGAATGCTGGCGTTCTCCAAGTGTTGCTGAAAATGTAATAGTTGATTATAGAACTCATATTAAACCTAATCAATCTGACATGAGGAGTACGGAACTT
>NC_085005.1:25737730-25775230 GCF_963854185.1 Sardina pilchardus
CCAAGTTTCTCCAGGGACAATGGAATCCTTTATTATACTGTAGTTAAGTGACTTTGGACAACAGTGCCTGATAGATGTGAAGCAAAAAGTTATCTCCACACAAACCATGGCGAAATAATCAGTAATAGAATAGGTCTGGACAACAGAACATAGAGCTCAAATTGAACCGAGGAAAGACGTTGAGAAGAGCCTTAAAAGTAGCGATCAACGAGCCTCGCAGAGAGCTGCAAGATAAGAGCTGGGTGGTACAGACTATGAATATAGTCTGAAGTGCTTTCAAATCTGATACGAGTCAAACGATCCTGCCAGGGTTTCTAACGCTCAATGGTTTTGTGTAAAAATGATGCATTTTTCCATTTCAATATGTAAACAAAATGGCGAGAAATACGACAATAGCCAATTTTTTTTGTCCCTGCTCGTTGAATCAGAACGCTTTTCAGGCTTTAGGCTCAAAATTCCCCTCGTATCAAACCGCAGTATAACGGTAGTCAAGGAAACATGGCAAAGGAGTCTTATTAACAGAGTTTAATGCAGATCCTCAACAGCAGTCCAGCTCGCCATCATACATGTTCTACTATGACCAGTGTTCAGCCGTCCAGCTCAGCTCATGAAAACAAACGAACAAACAAAAAATACTACAAACATGGCAGCTAAAATGGAGTGACGTCTCGTCTTATGCCCCAACTTGGCATGTTGCACAACGATCATCAGTTTGAGCAGAACGGTGAACATGATTTACAGTATAGCAGGAAACCGAACAGAAAAAAAAATTAAATAAACAACAAAAATGAAAATCATGAAAAAGAACACTGCAAAATTGCAAGAAACAGTCGTTGACTAAACAGACAGCAGTAGGCCGAACATGCAATGCATCTTTATGAGGTCTGACTAGTTTGTTCGTGGACATCATTAAAAGTGCAAAAAATAACCTAAAAACAATTTCGCTGTAATAACTTTAGTTGCCTTACTAACTCTGAAATACACCACAACATTAAAATACGGGTCTGCCGCCCCATGTTAAATACAGAGGAAAATGTCTCGATTGGATGGAAGCTGGTCCACAGACCAGTGACCTAAACTTCAAAAGACTTAAAAGATTATTCATGATGGACTTGCTATTCATGAGGAATTGTGACCAACTGCTCTTGACTTCGGAGCAAAGGACATTTAACAGCTTTCATGAGGGTGCAGTTGAGGGCGAGGTATGGACCCAATAGTCATCCGTTTACACGTGGTGCCAATATTTTCAGGTGTTCAAAAACATAATAAAAACTACAACTCGAGTGACATTAACTTAGCGGACTCGAATCTCTAGCTACTCATACAGTATGCTAGTACAGACTTAAAAAAAAAAAAAAACCTCCAACAAGGTAAGGAGCGGAAAAATTAAAACAAACATATCTTTACAGAGGACAACGACAGAGAACATGTAAACAAACATTCCCACTAGAACATGGTGACTAGCTTGAGCTCTCTTCTCTATATAATTTTTTTTTTCTCTCTCAATATCCTCACTATGGGCAACAATCTTCTGGAGTGGGGGATTTTTACGTCCGTGTCTTAACACCCAGTCTAATTTGGTTTCTTTCTGATGCTCCAGTCATTGGCAGTCCAATGCTGGTTCTCCTTGATCGACAGTCTTTCACAGTCGCGGTTACTAGGTCCTCTTTTTTTTTTTTTTTTTTTTTTTAATCTCTACGATTCCACACAACAAACACACCTCCACTGTAGGCTAACCATATTTCTTTTGAGTCATTCGATCTCACGAGTTACAATCACTCTCTTCCTAACCCACTCACTTTCATTCTCCTTCTGCCATCTTTTCTTGCAGGCAGTCCTCTTTCTCAGTCCTTCCTGTTTACTTTCCTCATTCATTCACTGTCTGTTTTTCCTCTCTCCACTCTCTCGTGCTGCAGTGTGGTTGGGACATGCTCCTTTCGCTCTAGCAGGCCCGAAAGCCTGGGGTGCTAGTTGAATCCCAGCCCAGCGCCCTTGGGCCTTTGGTGGGCTCGGACGGGCTCAGTGATGCCCCTGCCCTCGGGCCCCAGGCCGGAGCCAGGGTTCCAGCCCATGCTCTGCAGCATACGGTTCCCCATGTTGGAATCTGGAATTGGAGGCGCGTTCTCGCCCACAGGTCCTAGAACCAGGAGAATAAGACAGGAGTCATACTTGTGCAGTGGGAGATTATTGATTTCAGTATCAATGTGATTAACATTTCACATGGAGATATTATGAACCAAAAGCTGAACTATGCAATTCATCTGTATAATTATGATCACTTGGCATAGTCTTTTATCAAAAAAGAGAATATCCTTAACATTGTACATTCAAGTTAATTCGTAAACTGCGACGCTGAAACAACAGTGGCAGATTGTTGGAAAGATACAATGCGTAAATGTGTGGTTGTCTCTGCCCAGTCTATTTCTTACAGCTGAAGGGCCCTTGAGTAAGGCACCTAACCCCTCACTGCTCCCCGAGCGCCACTGGTTGGGCAGGCAGCTCACTGCTCTGGGTTAGTGTGTTCTTCACCTCATTATGTATTCACCGTGTACTGTGTGTGTTTACTAATTCACAAATTGGGTTAAATGCAGAGACCGAATTTCCCTCACAGAATCAAAAAAGTATACACACTACTGTATACTTATTACAGTAGAGGGGCAAAGCAAGGAAATGGTTAAAAAACATACTAATAGGCAAAAACTCTACACTCTACACTTTTTGGACATTGCACTGTTTACGAGGGTATAAAATTGAGCTGCCTGATTGGCCAGTGTGATTGGAAATGCACCTGTGGTGGCCGGGGCCCCCATGGGCGTCGCCTTCCTTCGCCTCTTCACGTCCCCCGTGCATAAGGAGCCTAGGTGACCACTCGTCTGTCTGGGAACACAACAAACAAACAAACAAACAAACAAACAAACAAACAAATAAATAAATACAAACCCAACCATAGCATGAATATAAACATAACCATACAGTTCACCGTTCCGGCAACACTGAACTGGATGTGACGACTCATCCCATCAATGACCCAAGCCCACTTCAGACATTTAGCTGCACTGCCCTCAAATGGTCAGATAGTGCATTACACCCAACTAAGAGTCAATCTGTATCTTCATGCACAATGTTTTTGTACATTTTGTATATACTGCATCTGAGTGTCTAACATCTTCCAACAAGGCGTTTATATGAACATAAAGGGCCAGAACATAACATTAAGGGCCCTAATTTAAATGGTGGGCAAAATGTGAAGTCTATTAAAAAAAAAGACAAAGTTCTTGTGCATGAACTGCTAGTGTATCACCACTGGTCATGTTTGCGGTTAAGGTCTTGTCCATAGTGTTAAATTAGCAAATTGATCTGCTTTGTTATTAAATTTGCTTTGGTTCAAGTTCAAGTTTGCACTTAGCCCATCATTAAAAATCAGAACCTTAAGTGATTCAAGTCAAAAGACTTCCTGTGCAGAGCATTACGGCAGGTGAAGAAAAAGAACTGTCTGTCTGTGAAGCTGCACAGCTGTTGAAGGCAGTAGGCAGCTTCCCAGAGTGCTTTGGGGCAGGTGACCTGACTGAGGGAGGAGGTGCAAAGGTTTTTTCATTATCTTTTTTTGCGGTTAATACCTGCTG
This sequence comes from Sardina pilchardus, assembly GCF_963854185.1. NCBI lineage: Eukaryota > Metazoa > Chordata > Actinopteri > Clupeiformes > Clupeidae > Sardina > Sardina pilchardus. The sequence continues at coordinate 25,741,354 of NC_085005.1, forward strand.
GCAGTTTTTAACGAGCAGCTTCTACGGTGCCCCCGATCTGTCCTTGAGTCCCAGTGCAGCTTCAAGTGCAAGCAAGTACAAGCACGTGCACACACACACACACACACACACACACACACACACACACACACACACACACACACACACACAGAGACAGAAAGAAAGAAAGAAAGACAGAAAGAATGAAAAACAAAGAGAAACATTACAAAATATACAGATATAGTGCTTTACGAAGACAGAGTCTAGCTTGTTTCAGTAGTTTGCTTATTGTGTATTGTCTGTAAAATATTGTGTGACCATGAGATACTGTACAATGTGAATATGATCGGCAAGTCATACAATAACTGCTAACTCATCAACTGCTACTACAGAGCTCACAGAAACATAGTTGTACAGCACATTTTAGAAAGACGACAACATGTCACTGACTGATTTAAATGAGTAAGTACTGAGATGAGATACTGGAAACTAAGATGGCATCTCACGCTCGTACCTGGCTATGGTCTCTCCTGGAGGCTGGATTAAACCAGGGTCTGCTGGAGAGAGAGAGAGAGAGAGAGAGAGAGAACAATAATCAACAACAAAAAAAACACAACAACAACGCATTGCATTTTCAATCCACCTCCAACATAAACATCTTTTAATTCATTTTAATTACATTACCCCATCATGGTCGCTTAAAATAATTAAATCAGAAACACTAGCATAATCAACCACTCCATCATTATCTGTAAAACCTATTGGTACTTTGGGGTTAACTGTAACCATTTTCTGAGGCTGTTGAATGGTGCACAGGTGGCCTGTTGATTTGGTGCGTTTTAAACAGCCTCAAAAAATACCAACCTATTAACACCAAGTACGCATTGTGGCTGAAAGAGGAGAGAGAGGACTGAGAGCAACTCACTCATGAGGGTCCTGGGACAGCCGACCCAGTCTGTCCATACAGCCCGGTCCAATAGAGCCGCCCTACAGAGAGAGAGGGAGGGAGGGATGGAGGGAAGGGGGAAGAGAGAAAGAGAGAGGGAGGGAGGGAAGAAGGGAACAGAGAAAGACAGAGTTGGGAGGGGGGGTCTTGTTTGATCTTGGTCTATATTATTAAGCATTAGGGTGGGCTGGTGGTGGTGTACAATTGATTGAAGTTTAATATGATTCAATATCACTAGTTAAAGGAACACGCCAACGTCTTGGGAAATTAGCATATTTGTTGAATGCGTACCCCTGAATTAGACAAGAGGACACGTATCCTTGTCTTCACTGTGCGCGCAATAACCCAGTCGGACACCGTTAGCCTAGCTTAGCATGATTCACTGGAAGTACACCAATTAGCTTACAGTTAGCCTGTTAGTTAGACCATGGGCTCTTCTCATTTTATCTATCCTCCCTTCCTTCCTTCCTCTGTCCTCCAGCTCGTTCCCACTATAAAAAATGATGGGGCAGCAACAATGGGATAGTCTATCCAGTGTTTCGTTATAGATCAGTGGGAACGAGCCGGAAAAGCGAGGACTGAGGATCGAGGAGAGAGGTTGAGAAGGGGCCCATTTAGTCAAGAGGAGGCCTTACCTGTGAATGCTGAGGCCCTGACGGACCAGATGCCCCGCCCTGCAATCGACTCAACCTGGCCTGGAACCCTGGGGAGGGGACAGCAGAGAGACAGTGGGGGTGTGGGTGGGTGAGGGAGGGGAAACGTTTTGGAAGGAGTATGCATGAGCTGACAAGGTAAGCTATGTGTTCAATTCAACTGTTTGCTGGCCTATAGACAAAGCAGAGTGGAATTCAACATATTTACACAAACACACTACGCACATACACACGTGAGTTAACTAGCTATGTGTAAAACTTCTAACACTGCATGTGTGCGTGTACGCACACACACACACACACACACACGCGCACACACCTCTCTGAGCGTCCTTTGACATGATGGGGAAGGATCCGGTGAGGATGCTGTTGAAGACGGGGTCATTGAGGTCGAGCTCCGCCGAGTCCCTCTCCCACCAGGGCACGACGCCCGCAATGCCACACGCTCCGCCAGGCTCACCGTCATAGAACCAGTCGCTCTGCTCGTCATCGCCTAGACAACAGAGGTCAAAGGTCAGGGGAGAAACAATGATGTCACAATGAGATGGAACTGTTTTCACCGAGCCGAAAATCAATAACTTTGTACATGAGAGAAGCATCAATCCATTTCCATATCATATCACCACATATCACAACATACAGGGGCAATAAGGTGACTGCAGACCATGATCATATATATAAATCATTTAGGACACACACATATACAGTATACAGTGAATTCACACAGATACAGATATACACAGATGGAGAGACAGACCCAGCACACGCTTACCTTGCCTCCCCTCGTCATTGGTGAAGAGGCCTCCATCGCTGCTGTTACTCACGCTGCTTGTCTCACTGAGGAGAGGGGGAAGGAGGGAGAAGGAGAGGGGGGTTTAGTTAAGGTCAACACAGCTCATTTCTAGCGTGTGACTCAGCTGTGAGGGCTAAGTCCAGGAGGTATGTATGTCCTTTTTTTCCCTCAGTGATTCTTAGTTGGTGGAATGAGTTACTTCATATTCTAACTATTTTTTATGAAAGTTTTGTTAACCAGTTACTCTCAATGTTTCTTTTTTTTTTTTTTTTTAAATACTCATCTGTTAACCTTGCACTTAATGAATTCATTCTAATACAAAGTTATGGTTTGTATGTTTAGACCTACAGTGTTTGTTAATGATATTGCTGCTAGTATTGTCACAAGAATCCGGTTATAAGTGATGATGGGATAATAAATCTCTTTCTGGGTCCAACGGCTTTCAGACTTTTTCTCCATAGACCGTTTTTTTGCTATTCTGAATAGGCTTTCAGAAAATTGTCATCTTGCACTAAATTGTTAGCCTGATTACCATCGACTTTCAAAGGCTCTGCGAGACTTTAGTCTGACCAACAGCCTGTGCTAAAACGGTTTCTTGCAAGCGCTGGTTGACGCGCCTCCTTTCAGTGCCTCGATTTGCTACTGGTAGATGTCAGAAAGCGGTTTGCCGAGTTTAAACCAATAACAACACTCTTTCCTCTGCCTTGAACACGCCTCTACCCAGAGCCGTTGGAGCTGCTCAAAGTTGATTGGTTCTCGACCAAAGGGGGCAGTTCCGCGGATTTCGGGAACTCAGAAATCCTTCTCAATGAGCAGTTGACCAGACCAGCAGCAAAAGCCTGAAGGCGTTGCGTCACTGGGAGGGCGTGCCAGGCTACTAAATTGTTGCCTCAACCTAAAAAAAATCTTATTTTTTTGCGGAAGCCAGGATGTTACCCTTTAAGATATCATCTGGCTACACAGCTACAGTAATTACCCTGTTGAAGTTTAAAGTTTTTGTTTTGTGCGCGCTAAAACAGAGGTGATGATGACAAAGTTAACAAGTTGCAAAAACCGTCTGGCTGTTGGGCCCGTGACGTCGGACTTAAGAACCGAATAAATGAGAGAGAGGATGAGGGCAAGAGGGAAAGAACTCTGCAGCACACACACACTCTGCTGTGTCAACGGTATCAGAATACCCATAGACAACCTTGATCGACAGCCAAGCGGTCAGTTGATGGCTCCAGTTGGCTAGGCCATATAACCTGCTTTAAACTGTGGGCCTAATCAGTTGCGGAGCTAATTCTAGCAGAACAAATGCCAACGTAAACAGAACAGTTCCCATGGAAACACTTCCCTGTTGGGAGCTGGTCAGGGTCAGAGTAGCAAAGCTGTTCAAGAGCACGAGGTACAGCGACAGGAACAGCAATAACACTAATGACCAAAAAATGTGTGATTTTCCACCACAGATATGGCTCTTGGTCTCTATTAAAACCCACTGTTGCCTAAATTTGGTGTGAATGTTTTTATCAGTCAAATTCACGAACCCTTCGTTGTACCCCTACTGTACATTTTATGTTCGTATATATTGATACTTATTTAACTTACCTAGTTTAACTTTAGGCATTTAGCGCTTTTACCTGAATAAATCTACAAAATAGTTTTGTGTCTGGGCCGGGCTTTCATTTATTTATGAGTTGACTTTTGCTATGTTTTGGGTATATGACTTCAGTTATACAGTATTTCACTTGCAGAAAATCAAGTACAGCTATGTTGGCCCCTGTTGGAACCTGCATATGGGGTTGTTTACAAGCAGGAGGGATAGTTACGTGAGAGTAACTCTTACCTCAAAGATGCCTGAGCTGCAACCACCCACCCAACCAGTTAGACAGAGACAAGAGAGATGCACAGGAAAGGAAGACAACAAAAAAAAAACACTAACCACCTGTCACTCATGTCTTCTCCAGAGCCCTTATGCTCCTCAAAGTCCATCTTGTCCTTGGCCTCGCCTGAGGCCATCCCTTCCTCGCTCTCCACCACCACGCCCTCGTCGGCCACGTCCGACACCAGCTTGTGCGCCGTCAGCTTCCTCTTCTTGACCCCTCCCTTGGCCGCCGCGCCCCCCATGCCCTCGCAGCTCATCGCCAGCAGCCCCCTGGGCAGCGCCATCGGCGGAGGCGGCGCCAGCATGCAGGTGGCGGCGGAGACGTCCTGCGGCGGGTCCACGGCCATGCGCTTGACCTTCCGCCGCCGCCGCAGGCTGCGCATGCCGAGGCTGTCCACGCAACCCCCTCCTCCACCGCCACCGCCGCCGCCGGGCTCCTCGTGCCACAGCGGGCGCTTGCCCCGTCCGTGGGGGTCCCCCCCGAGGAGGGGCGTGCGGCGCTTGGGCCCTAGCTGTTCGTCGGAGTCGCTGTGGTTGTTGTGCGGGTCCCGGGCGTGGTGATGGTTGTGGTGGTGGTTGTTGTGGTGGTTGTTATGGTGGTTGTGGTGCCGTCCGCCCGCCTCGTCGAGGCTGGACTCGGAGCCGTCGCTCAGGTGGCAGGCGTCCCAGGGCGGGTGCGGGTTGTCGGAGCGGCGCTTGCGGCCGCGCCGCTTGCGCGCCTGGCGCTTCAGCAGGCAGCCCACGGCCAGTGCGTGCTCCGCGCCGCCGTCGCCGAATCCGCCCCGCGCCTGCTCCGAGCTCTCCTCCAGGGCCGACACCAGGTCGTGGACCAGCTCGTCCATCGTCCGACCAAAGTGCCTGATGGGAAGAGGAAGGAAACTTATACAGGGCCATCATTTACTTGGCGGGTGCAAAGGGCGAGTCTGTCAACAACCAAAGTTCTTGTGCATGTAATACAGCCAGCGAATGGCATATGGGAGCATTGAGCAGAGCTCATCAATGTTCAGTGCGCTTCAATTTTTTTCCCAATATGTTATACTAGCAAATAGATTTTTTCCAGTAATTAAACTAGCTTCAGTTAAAATTATCACTTTGCCCATCATTCAAAGTATACCTGCTTGTTCTCTCATTGTATGAAATTCATACTTTTTTTACTCCAGTAAAGTAGTACACTTCTGTTCTGTTCAGATGTTAAAGTTTGGTCTAACAAAACACATTTAGGGTTACATTTGTAGCGTCTACACCAGATGGATGACATGCTAACGCGTGTTTAAAATAATCCAATATGACTATCGATACAGAGCAACAGCAGCTCTCCTGAGAGGCTGTGTAATGATACATCTGACACATGCACATAAAAAAAACTCCAGCCAAATAACTTTTCTTTCAGATATCTGTCTTGTCAATGCGAAGAGTGATATCAGGGGCTAGATGAACACCAGCTGATACTACTAGTTACAAAATCGCATAACAGCGGTCTTTCTTTGTTTTGATCCGAGCCCTGTGTCCAAAATGGCTATTATTGCCAAGTCCTCTTCCCTGCATACGACAACACTAACACTCTCAAATAGCGTTTGTAATTTTCTCTGCTGAAATATTTTTCGTCTAGCATAAATAGCATACGAATACTAATTCTAATCTAATCAAATCCATGTCTGAAACTGACCTGCTTTAGAATCCTTTTCATGTAACATTAAGCTACACTGCCAAGCAGTTAGCTAGCTGGTTCAGTCTACAGAGGCTAACTTATAGCTAACAATAACATTCAGACGACAATGTTCGCCTTCAATAAAGACCTACCATTCTTTTTGTTTTAAACCCCGAATATGAAAAATAGTGTTTTAACAAGTGTTTACAATGTCACATAACCAGCCAGTCAGAAAGTGACCTAGTTTATCACTTAAATCCAGACTGAATAACAAGCCAACTTATCGAGAGACCGAGGTTCAGTGACAGCTTTGCCATCACGACAGTTGTCAAATAGTCATTAGCCTAACGGATTTTAACTTACTGGCATAACAAACAAGATTGAGCAGAATGTTATGGAAATTATGTTTACATGATCGTAGCAGACACAAGCAAAATACACAAAATGGCTAACCAGCTTAAAAAAAAAAAAAAAAAAAAAAAAACCTTACGGCTAAACTACACTTAAAATTAACCTGTTCACCACGCGTGAAAAAGCTGATTACCTACCAGCTGGTTCCCGCTTTACCAAGAGTCTTTATGTTTGCTGCACGGAACATTAAAACACAAAAAACCTTATGGTTTTCAGCCAAAAACAATAGACATACAAACAGCTACGGAGGCCACCATTGTGGCTCAAATCTACCTTAGAGGACAAGACATGGCGGAAATGAAAAGTGCAAATTAAAAGTCTTTACGACATCCTATGACGTAACTATTTTCCAAAACAAAAGTATTTTCTGCTGTATAAATCCATAAATCATGTAGGCCTACAAATAGCCAGAAGTTACTGCATATAAAGCACGGATTTGTGTCGATTATAGATTTTTTTTTATTTTTTTATTTACATTTCACGACGGAAATGAAACAAGTGGACTCACTCACGGTGCGTTTTCAGAATTTCTAAGTAGGCAGCCGCCCAGCAGCCAGTGCTTCAATTTGAGAAACCCTGCTCATCCAACACGTTGCTGGCATCAAAACGGCAAAGAGAATGTATGACCATTTTTGTTACTTGTTAATAGCGTTGAAGAAGTAAGGTAATTTAAACACCGGCAGGATGTGTTTCAGTCCGATACATGTGATTGTGATGGTCTACATTTTTCTAAATGTTTGTGGGCAAGCTGGGGTCCTATACACCCAACTACTCAAGTTATTTTCTTGTAGGCTAGCCCCATGCCAGAGTAAACGAACATTTATTTTCAAAAATGTTTCAGCTACTTATGCCTACTTTCATACTATGAAATTCGAGAGATTAATGATTTGATTGTTTTGTGTATTTTCGAGTAGCCTAAAGTTTGGTAAATTGGTTTAATTGGGAAATATGAGCTTTGCTAGTTAGCGTAGTGAGCTAATCACAAGATTAAGCAGAGAATGTCTAATAATACGGGCTCTTTACATTCATGGGTTTCCTCAGGTCCCCTTCCATAGGTGTATAATGAATCAAGCACCTAGATTATGAATGCAGACTGCATGGTGCTTGATTAATGTGTCTGTGCATGTCTCTCACATACCCATTAAGTGCAATTCATACCAGTAAAATAGCTTTTGATACACAGGAAATGTCTTCCCTAAATTAATGTATGTTTCACATCTATTGTAATCTGATGTTTACACATTAAGTATTTGACAAAGGATAACCAATTATAGTTAGAAATCATCATAGTTTCAGTATATCATAGTAAGAAAAATCAAATAAAAAGAGTAAGGAAGAGGCTAAAACACAGGGATGCAGCAAACTTTCATATGTTTTATTAAAATAACATTTTCTTACTTCACAGCGGCATCCTAACCCCAGGCGTTACTGTCAGCTGAACGCATCAGTACCACTGCTGGCACAATATTTTGACGGCCACAGTGACCTGTGGGACGACTTCCATCTCACCAGGGAGTCCTTCAACGCTAATGGCTGTGCTGGGGAGGGAATGTTACCACGGTTGGGGCCCGGAGATCGACACCTTGGTATTTCTTTTTTTGGCTGGCCAGTGCTACTGCTTACCGTGTTGTTGCCCAGGCTTTTGATATGCCCCGGGCAACCATCCACCGGGCAGTGCACAGGGTGAGTGCGAAGATCGCTGCTCTCCTCAATGACGTGGTCCGCCATCTCACCGCGGAGGAACTCCCTCGCTTGGGTGCCCGGCTGCCCGCTTTGCTCGCCTAGCCGGATCTGCTGCCTTCAACCGGGTGGTCGGAGCAATTGACGGATGCCACATCCGTGTGAAGCCCCCTGCAGAGGTCGCTCCTGTTACTTTAACAGGAAGCTATTTTACTCCGTCCAGATGCCTGTGACGACGGCAGAATATTTCTGGATGTGGGATATTGTGGGTCAGTCCACGACACCGGAGTCCTACAAAATAGACCCATCTACTATGAGCAGTCCTATCCCCCCGCAGGATTAGGGATGGGTATTGATAAGTTTTTATCAATATCGATGGCATTATCGATTCTGCCTATCAATCCAATTCCTTATCAATTCTCTTATCGATTCCCAAAAAATGCAGGTGCACCCACATTTTTCATTGCATCGCCTTTAACGCCAAAATAGGTCACCTTTTATCGCTCTCCTTTCATATAATGTGAATGATTTTTTAACAATAAGGCGTAGAAAAGCTTGTCTTTATTTAAAACACAATAAGGAATATACATATTCTTTATAAAGAATTATAAAGATGTATAGCCTACTGTGTGTATAGATAATATAATATCATTCTTCTAATCTATACTACTGACATTTCTGATATTCATGACATTCATGACTATTCATATTACAACTCTGCCTCTTTAATTCAGCTGTCGGCTTGAAGCCTCAAATTGTAAACAAAGTAGCATAGTTGGCTAGCTTATTATAGTCTACTGGTTGGACTGTTCAGTTTCCCCACGTGTGTTTAAGTTGCAAGGTAGGCTAATACTTTTTCTCCTTGGGACAGGCCCTTTTGAGTCTTAGAGTTGGAAAACACTGAGATGATCAGTCAACTTGAATACAAGAGTTTGAATCAAATTTGTGAAGTAGCCTACGCTATGATGCTAACCGAAATTAATTATAATGTCGCTAGTTGTCTTCTATGCGTCATTGATTTCACGATTGTGAATGTGCATGTCGAGAGGCGGGTGTCCATTGAGCGCGTACGGGAGAGGGAGAGAGAGCGGACCAAGGGGGTTACTTCTATACAGTTGCACGCATAGTCTACAATTAAAACTTGTGAAGTAAACGTATGGGGTGCCTCTCATTATGCCTCCTCGATCCTCGATGCTCGATCCTCGAGGGGCGTTCCCACTGATCTATAACTAACACTGGATAGACTATCCCATTGTTTCCCCCCCATCATTCTTTATGTAGATCAGTGAGGATCGAGGCATCGAGGAGCGAGGGAGGACGTATAAACGCTACATGAAACGCACCCATGCTTTCGCAGCGTCAGGCGCCAGTGCGACCTAGAATTATTTTCAGGCACACTCTTAAACATTTTGGGCGCATACAGTGTACTCTGGAGCCTTGGACCGGGCAACGTAGCACCCCTCCGTAGGCTGTCGAACACATGACACTCTTGGAGCTTAATCCCATGCTTCACGGACAAATGTTTTAACATATTGCTGGTATTACTACCGATAACAATACTGTACTGGTTGCAGACGGCAGAATATTCATCACGTTTAGTGAAATGGGGCCAGACTTTGGATCTCTTCCTCCTCTCGGGGTTGACTTGTAGTAGCCTATGAGTCGTCGCAGAGGGCGTGTAGTAACAGAACATTTTAGGAAAACCGGAAAAAGTCCGACGTCATGCAGGCTGAGGGAATCGTTAAGGGAATCGATAACAAAAAAGACGTACGATGTCGATGGAATTGATAAATTAAACCCGGTTCCAAGACGGAACCGGTTATCGATGCCCAACCCTACGCAGGATACTGCATCATTGGAGATGGTGGCTACCCCTGCCTAGTGCCCACATATAGGGCACTACCCCTGCCTGTCACGCCCCATCTGCCTCATGACACCCTTCAGACAGCCTGTTAGAAACCACCTCCAAGCAAGATACAACTGCTACCTGTCAAGGGCGAGGTGTGTGGTCGAGAGGTCTTTTGGGGGTCCTGAAAACAAGATGGCGGTCCATTTTCCTCAAGGCTCTGGAGGTGGAGGTGAAGTATGTGCCGGAGGCCATTGTGTGCTGTACTGTTCTCCACAACATCTGTGTGAGCAACGGGGACATCCTGGAGCCAGATGCTGATGTCGATGTTGGGAGAGCATCAAGGGACCAACTAGGGTTGCCAACCGTTCCGTATAATACGGAATCGTCCCGTATTTGACACCTAAAAGTCTTGTTCTGTATTTTTGAGAAACTGCTCAATGCACACATACTACAATTAAAAAAAACACATAAAACACACACAAAAAAACTCCCTGACACAACGTGGAGCCTGCTGGTCCGCAAGGCATGGAGTGAGGTCCGGTGCTTCACTTGATAATTAGCTGCGCAATTGATCTGGATCAAGCAACCGCGGCCCGACAGAAAAGAAAACAAAGTTTCTGCAATTAGGAGGAAATGCTGGCTAGTTTGATGTAATTAAACAGAGTCATACAAATAAGTGGTGGTATGAGCGTTCATTGAATGCATGCGGTTGTGCGTTTGCGCGACAGAAACTGAAACTACACAATAACGTTGTTGGCAAAGCTCCGTTTCAACCTGGAAGACTATTTAATTAGGCTACGTAACGACATTTAACAACGTGGATTCTTGCAACTTCCATGGAAACAGAGCAGAGACTGTACAATACATTGTTTAGCATTGAGTATTGTTTAGTCGAATTTCAATATAACATTGTCAAAAGATTGTACAGTAGCTTTAGTCTTTCATTTAAAGATCTCCAGATAAGTGATTTACGCCTATATGCTCGGCCGTTTACCATAGACAAAAGTTGGTATTATGTTTCCTGAATCTTTACATTCAGGCATTCAAATGAAATTTCATTATTTTCCTCCATTTGCCTAACAGAGTAGGCCTATGATGCTTGCATGAGGGAAACATCCCAAAACAATAGCACCCATATAATTGCTGTTGTTTTCAGAAGTATTTCTCATGCAACCATGCAAAAGCAATGAACTATTGTAAATATATCTTACATTATTAAAGCAGGCCTCTGATGTGCATAGGACATGTACACACATGCATAGCACTTTAAGCACTTCAAATATTGACTGCTTTGAAGTGAAGTGCATGTCTAACAATATAGCATAATAATAATTGTGATAATGATAATCATAATGATAATTTGATGTGGGGTGGAGGTACGTGTAGGTGGGCCCCAATGACCCCTGCCCGCCGCAGTATTTTTGTTCCGTATTTTATTTTCTCAGAGTTGGCAACACTAGGACCAACCCGCACCAGGACCAGCACCTCCAGGAAGTGCCTCTGGGGCTGACAACAGACAGAGGATGGCAACAGCATGTTACGCCCCTGATCACAATTACATCTATATGATCCAAGTCGTGACAAACTTCATTTAGATAATAATACATAATTTGGCTGATTGACAAACATTGTGTGTGTGTGTGTTACTTTTTCACCTTTCAAGTGTTAACAATGTAAGTCACTTTAGATAAAAGCGTCTGCTAAATGCATAAATGTAAAATTAGACCCAGCTAGTGTCTTCATTCATTCAACACCTTACACCCATCGCCATATGAGACACAGCCACTGTCTGATTCAAACAACAATGGCGGCACGCAGCGAGGAGTCTTGTGCTAACATTGATTCTCTTATTTCAACCGTTTTGTCAAATCTATTGAGTATTCATTCTTTAAAAGATGAACAGAGAATGGTTTTGAAGGCATTTATTGGTGGCAAGGATGTTTTCACTCTTCTTCCAACCGGGTTTGGCAAGAGCTTGAAATAGCCTAGCACAGATGGCCAATGAAGAACTGACTTTGGAACTACCGACAGTGCGGGGCACCGGGAGCAGGAGGGGCCCATGTTGATGTGGATCCATGGGCCCATAGACCTGCGCCGACCACTCCTGCAGGTTCTTGCCACAAGTCCAATCCGTTTCGTCCAGCTCTATGGGCCCTTTTCCACCGACAGAGAACCGGCTCCGTTCCCGTTCCCGAACCAACATTTGAACCGTTCGTCGTGTTTCCACCAAACAAAATCCGGTTCGGAACGTGGCACCTTGGTTCGGAAGTCGAACCAAAAAATACTTGTTTTTTCCTGCGAACCGGAGTGGGCGTGTCATTGCGCTTTTCAGAGGGGAGAAGGCTAAAAGCATGAGTTTTCCGTCCATATCAACTGTTGCTATGAGTAAACAAAACGATTCAACTAGCATTGCACTGCTGACGTTGACTAGCATTTTAAATAGCTAGTTTCTGCCCTTTTTTATGGGACAACTGGAAACAGTACTAAATATAATGGCTCGTTTGGCATTTACCTGTTGCAGTGAAATTTCTGTTTCAGAATTACTGAAGGTTTTTTTTTTTATTTGGTGTTTGATGGACCACCACAGTCTGTGCGTCTTTTGGACATTCTCCAACTTTTTTCTACGACCCTGAAGTCTCATGCCCTTATATGGGAATTTGCGGGCCGTTTTCCTATGCTAATTAGGAACAACTGGCATGCGCTTTTAAGAAAGACATGGATTAGGATTCATCAATCCTAAGAATACAGATGTGAACAATTCTGCTGCTTAAGAACATGTCATGAATCCAACATAGATTTTTCTTATAAGTTTATTATGAACAAAGTTTTTATTTTTATTTTTTTAAATCTTATTATACAACAGTTAGGTCCGGTCGAACGATGCACCTCTACTGTTGTCCACTGCACTTTACTTAACTGCTCTCTGCCTGCATATCATCAGCACTTTCAACATTAATACCTCAGCTTCTATTGTCACTATTGTCATGTCTATGTCTATTTTATGTCTGTTGCTGTCAACCATATTCATACAGTACGTGAATTGGCTGTAAAACATTCCTATTGTGTATCTTCACTATATGGCAATAAATCTAACCTTGACCTTGACGATTTAGCAATATCTGATTGGATGAGACACGTTCTATCAGTGTTTATTTAAGCAATATCACCACTGGTGACTCTTCACAGCTGATAATCACTCCGCCAATGATACAATGCATCCAGAGACGGTTGATTCTTCGCATTCCATGTTCTTTGATTTAGCAGTTTAAACCAACATTCCATTCATTCATTCATTGAAAGCAGAGGCAACAAACAAGCAAAATGTCCGACGACATATTTAATATAACTTTCGATCTAAAATATTCATCAGATGAAGAACAGGAGAGGCAAGCACATAGATGCGCCCCGTTAAACCCCGAGGAGCTGGACAGCATTGAGAAGAGCCGACGCGAAAGCAATACAGTCAGGCAGACGTCGTGGGCCGTAAAATGTTTTGAAGCCTGGCTGACCGAGTGTAAAATGAACGTCGATTTTAAAATCATCTCAAAGATGGCATTGGCTTCAACATTAAGAGAATTTTATGCGACAATTAGTGACAAAGGGTGACATGTATGGCGTCTGGAACCTAATGAAGGACACGGAATTCACTGCTGCCAACAATGTTTTCAAAGGTGTCCTGAAGCAGCTTCGGAGGGCCGGGAAAGACACGTCAATGCATCACCCCGCAATTTGCCCTGGCGATTTAAACACCCTGAGGACATCTGCTGCGTTACAGCCTAACAGCCCTAAAAGTCTTCTTTACAAAGTGTGGTTTGACATCCAGCTATCCTTCCTAAAAATGTACTCTGGTATCTTTTTTTGTTGCCAATGGAACAGTTGTATAAAAGCGCTCGTGGTCATGGTGTTGTTGGCCTGTATCGTCACGGCTGTGGTTACCTACGGCACTCAGCCTTCGGCTTAGATGACCCCCATTGACCTTTTCTCCTTATTGCAGAATCTCTGTGGACAGCAGTAACGTCCAGTCCCTGCTCAACGCTGCCAACCAGCACCAGATCAAACCTGTGAAAAGGTGTCTGGACTTCCTCAAGCAGATGAAACCAATTGTCTGAGTAAGTGCAGCACTGAAACAAGAACCCATTGAACACAGTGCTGTATTTTTGTCCAACTGAAATAATTCTTTTTTGTGGTCTAAAGAAACTAGATATAATGATTTTTTTTTACAATTGACCATTTCAGAAGTCCTGCCCTCTGTACAGTAGTTACTGTTGCTAGGCCTGTCAAGCTTTCACACCCTGCACGTCTCTTACATAGGAGGAATAGTTTTGTTTTGGTTCATTCATACAACGTATATATTTTTAGTTCTCTAAAAATCCTCGTCAAGATCATTAACTCCCTCTTGTGGCCCATGTCACCTCCAACCTTCTGTCCTCCCAAAACATACAGTCCTCCTCCAGCTCTGGTGTACATTCCCAATGACTTAAATTTGTATAGCCCATCCCAGTTCATACTAAGTAGCTATCCTAAGCGCCCATTTGGACAGGCTCTCAGGTGTTTCAATGCTGGCAGCCGCAGGCATAAATCTCGACCATGGCTCTGTCTTGGATGATGCCAGCTTTTGCTTTTCCTGCCGTAAATTTTGTCTTCAAATTGGAAAGAGCTGCCTACCAACCACCTCAAGTACCTTAGCAACAGGCTAGCAACCACTTCCATGATTGCATCCTAGCAACCGACATATCAACCCACAAGATGAGCCCAGCAACCAGCATAGCAACCAACTTAACTACCCTTGCAACTGCTTAGCAACCACATGAGGTACTACCAACCATCTAAACTACCCTAACAACAGCTTAGCAACCTAACCCTAACCCACTTCCACAGTTGCATCCTAGAAAGCTACATAGCAACCAACATGATTTGCCTAGCAACCACTTAAGTACCCTTGCCACTGCTGAGTAACTACCTCAAGTACCCTAGCAACAACCTAGCAACCATCTTAAGAACCCTAGCAACAGCCTAGCAACCACCTTGACAGTTGTATCCTAGCAACCAACATAGCAACTGACATGATGCTTTTATTGTAGGTCCTGTCCTGTCGTGTAGGTCAGATTTGTGGGAAACCAGGTGGAAGCCTACTTGAAAAGGAAGATGATGTTGAAAGGGAAGAAGATGTTGAAAGGGAAGATGATATTTGTGAATTTGATAACCTTGAATTAAGTGCGAGTGAGTTCTCCACTGTCCAGAAGTGTTCAACGCCCATCTCGGGGCGCAACATGGGGCACCAAGATGGGAGTAAGAAAAGTGAAGCTTCTACCAGTTGCACATGCAACTGCGAGTACTTTGAAGGGAGGTTACAACAGCTGGAGGAGAAAGTGGAAAAGTTGATGATGAAGCAGACACCCAGCAGCACAAAAATCAAAGCACCCTTGTCAGTACAGAAATGGCAGCACGTGGGCTTGGGGAGGGAGAAAAGTCATTTGTTTGGTAGGTTTCCCTCCTTTTTCATGCACATTAAATCAATTTCTTATTTTAGCTTACTTTGCAGTTTTGAAGCTAGCTCCCCCTGACCTAATCAAAGTGTCCTTGAGCAAAACACTAGCCTTGTCCAAAATGTCATACAGTTTTGTTGCATGCTGCATGTTCCCCAGTACACAGTGCAGCACACTGCTGCCTACCCAATTAATTCAAAAGTTAAATCAAAAGTTTAATGAGCCTCAAACACTACTCCCCAGTATGCAGCATGGTATACAAGCAGCAAAAGAGGCCTATCAGTACATCATTAATTAATGGACTGTAGATGCTCCTAATTGAGCCCCATACATTAGTCCTGTGCTATTTGTCTGGTACTCATACCACACTCTGCTCTCTGCAGAGATCAGTATGTCAGCAGTATGTAGTAGGTATTTTCAGAGATGGCAACTGTTCCCCGTTGCTTCCAATGTGCACAATGGTGACTTGCATGGCATCGGTGTGTGATTGGGTGAATTTGAGGCAAACTGTACAGCTCTTTGGAGGAGAGCACTATATAACTGTAGTCCATTTACAATTTGATCTTAACTTTGCTGTGCTGCAGACAAGGTTCTTGATGACTTTTACAAGTTTCGTCTGGGGGCACGAAAAGGGACAAAGGACCAAGAGAATGCTCGGCAAAATGCAAACCATGCTCACCGCTTTTGCCTCTACATGGCGGCCGATCATCCATTGTCTCTCGTCTCCAAAGGCCTAAAGTTCTTAGGCCAGATGGATAGGCTTTCAACGCAGGTATTTTGTCACTTCAGCCGTGTTGCACTAACTGGCTGCTACACAAATTGCTTCTATATTTTCACATGGCTTCCAGTTGATTTAAGATGTTTTAAATAATGAGAATCTGGAAGTTTTATGGAATGTGGAAGCTGGTGTTGGGTGAGCATGTTTACCTTTTTTTTTTTTTTTTTTTTAATAGATGGCCAACATATTTCCAACAGAAGGGATATGCCCCAACAACGATTAAAAACCAGATGAACAGCGTCACCTCGTTCATTCATCATATCCAGAATTCATTTTTGGAAGACAGGTACTACCATGATGAAAAATGTAGGCAAATTGGCAAAGTTTTGTAAAAGCACTCAGTATTACAATGTAACAACTGTATGTAGGTACCCACAAATACATAATGCAAGTACAATGGTAGTACCTGATAGTGTTCAGGACAGCAAAATGGCTATTGTTAAATGAAAAGTTGATAGAGAGTGCAGAGGTTTCAAAGAACAGTTGACCAATGATTATTTTTTTTGTTCAGTGTAAGGACCGTAGCCTGGAACCCTGGAAGATTCAGATTAAGGGTCTGGTCACGAATAAAAATGGCCTAACTCGAGGGGCGGCACCCATGGAGGTATTATAAGAACTGGAGAAAGTGAACAAGGCCCGCCCCCATTCATTTCAATGGGAATGCTAGGCTAGTGAAAATTGCCAAAATTGAACGATTTTTTCAGGCTTCAACATGGCGTTTCAAGGGGCTTGTTTCCGGTGCCGTTTTACTTAGCCAACTAAGTGCCAGGTTACTGATTGACGTTAGGTACAGAAGGAGAGCTTGTGCCCACACTAAGCTCGTGCATGAGCTGAGAGTGGAACAGCCACCAATCAGCATGAGGAAAACGGCACCGGACATGATGTATTTCTGGAAAATGGCGACGAGGAAGTGCCTTGCTAATCGGCGAAGCTAATCAGTCAAATCCTGACCCCCTGGCGGCACCAAGCATTTGAAAGTCTCACTGCACACAATTGGATAACACTACGACCAATGTTTACTCTGACTGATTCTGGACTTCGACGCAATTTGATAACACTACGACCAAAAACAAAAGTTGTAGCGCTGTCGTCATCAGTTAAGCTTGCCCACTCCTTTTTTGGTTTCCCCCGATTCCTGCGGTAAAAGTAAGGTGCATCATTGCCAGAGTATCTTGCGGACACGCGAGAATTCTGGATTTCCAGGGTATAAAGACCGTGCAGTTTGTATATGTAAAGAAAGTGTGGCGGTTTTCAAAGAATCACCACGAAACCTAGCTTGCGAGGGCAAACAAGAGAACAAGAGAAGAAGGGTTTCTCCAAAACTCGTGTCAAACTCAGGTCAACCAGGCTGCTGTCCGAGCTAGTTATAAGGTAAGCTACCCATGGAAAGCCCCTCATCACAGTCAGGAATGATAATGGCCAGGTTTCCCAGATTCGTTAAGAAAC
Source organism: Sardina pilchardus (assembly GCF_963854185.1). NCBI lineage: Eukaryota > Metazoa > Chordata > Actinopteri > Clupeiformes > Clupeidae > Sardina > Sardina pilchardus. Next base: position 25,758,887 of record NC_085005.1, read on the forward strand.
TCTTAAGTGCTAAGAACTTTTTCGCTCTAAGAACGCTCCCAAGAAGTTTTTAGCAGCTAAGAGCTTCTTAACGAATCTGGGAAACCCGGCCAATGTCCAGTAGGGGTGATGCTGGATTAAAGAGGACATGAAACAATTTCATTTTTATGGGTTTGAATCAAAGTTAAATAGAATTGATTTGGAGAGAAAAAAATAAACGTAAGGTAATTGACTATCATTTAAAACGGCATGTCAGTACAACGGTAACAAGCGTTTTATTTTGGCTCGCCGCCATATTCCTTTTACGCCAGCTATGACATCACCGGGTTGGTTGGTTGATAGCTGGTTGACAGTTGACACCTGGTTGACACAGACAGTGCATGGTAAGATGCATTTTGATACTGCCATACTTACCCCTTAAATATGGCATAAGATATACGATTATTCTCCTCACTGGCACAATACGCATTTGAGCCAGTGAGGAGAATAAGACAAGCGCAAGTTGTTACAGTGGGTGATGATGAGCCTCGTCGACTATCACAGGTGTGGAGAGGGTGGGCAACACCGACTGGTGCAGTTGTGGACACTGCACAGCAATGCCGACCCCAGGGGAGTATATCTGTTGCCAGGAGGCTAAAATAGGTCACTTGATCGGGGAACAGTCCATCACTCAGTCACAGAGTTACCAGATGTTGTGCTGTGAAAGAGACGTCTTGGAAGTGGCTATGCTCTCACTACGCAAAGTTGGTGCAGAAACCTTGGACCGGCCCATCAACAGCAAGTAAGATCGCTGTAGCTAATTTTTTTTAGCCCGAGATATTGGAGTGTTGATTGATTACTCGCTACATGTGCATAATTATCTGTCGTTTGATTTGCATTTGGGAGGCTACTGTTAGCTTGTAACTTTGCCTGAGCTTGGTTAGCCATGCTAGCTTGCTAACGTTAACGTTATAGTGTCCACAGGCAGATGATTTTGATGTTGTTCATACTGAGAGCTATTTGGGAAAAGAAATGTGTTTATGATTTGATTAATGAATATTATTTTACTTGGTGACATAACATACAATCTAAGATGGTCCATGTGCCTTTTTCAGTCTGTTCAGGTTAACTGCCTCCAGACAGTTCACTCTCTGGGCCAGAGGACATCTAGGGCTATGTACACACGTAGCCGGGTATTTTTAAAAACAAATATTTCCCCCCCTCCGTTTATAAAATAATTTTATCCATGTTACCTCGTTTTTGAATAAAAAAAAACCTTCCACACATAACCGAACATCTCCGTTTTCAAGGCACTCAGATCCATGCTTCTGCAGTGAACAAAGGTAGCATGTTTGACGTCAGAGCAGATTTGTTGTTTTGGCGCATATTCTGACGTTCGAAACCGCAGATCTCCGGTTATCTCTGGCTACACGTCAATTTACAAACGGAGAATTCGCAGATCCTCACTTTGCCCGGAGTTTTTTTTAAACATTCGTTTATATGCGTTGTCATGTGGATGACAGGTCCAAACGTAGACAAATACCTTTGTTTAAGCAGATACCCGGCTACGTGTGTACGGGGCCTAGGTAGGAGGAACAGACTCCCCATACCAGCTTGTGCGGTGACCACAATCAGGACTAGATTTCCATCGTTACATTATCACAGCTTTGAATACAACTTTTCCATTCTGAATACATTTTCAAAGACTTTTCACAGTATGTTTGAATCAATTCATTTAATTGTTTTGGTAGCCTTCTAGCAAGTAGAAATATATTGAAATCATCCATGTGTTAATTTTGACCAGGACTCCCTGGCAGAAGAGACACTCAGTCTCAATGGGACAATCCTGGCTAAATAAAGGTTAAATAAATAAATAAAAATATTCTTTGTACTATTCTGATTTAATTAATTAATTAATTAATTAATTCAGTGGGTTCACTTGAGAGTTCCTGGTGCCAATCTGCTCAGATAAGATGCTTCTCAACTGAATGAGCCTTGTCAGGTTTTACTGCTGACTCAGAGGTATACAGTACTGTACTGTCGCAGTGCTGCTCGGATCAACACAGACTTGGACCTGTGGAGTGCGCCAGATACAATGACCTTCCTAAAAGTGTGGTCTTTGTCCACTTTTCTGGGAGTGATGACAAATTGATGTTTGTGTTGTTTGTGACCCAGCCTTGTTGTTGCGGTTTCTCTGTCGACATTAGAGTTGTGGTCTAAAGCAGCTACAAGTAGATGTGCCTCAAAACTCTCCCTCAGAAATGTCTTTCTCTTCGTGTCTTATTTGAAGAGACTCAAGTTGTCCTGTAGGCCTATGTATACCCTCTGTTGTTTTTTCAAGTTTCTTTAGGAGAACCTTGTCAAGAACCACCTTTTGAAAGTGTTCAAAGGCAGCAGAGTGTGAAGCCAGAGACGTTTGTTTGCCTCTTCAGGTGTGTAAGGAGGATGTTCACACTTTGTCATTGTCCCCCCCATATGTCCAATGGTGCACATTGGTGATATGATGTAGGATGGACGTCCACTTCTCTTTCAGTCTGGCAGCGCTTACCTGCTGACACAGTACCAGAGGTGGTTTGTTATCATTCTCATCCACTCATATACAGTAGCCTATATATCATATAACATGGTTCCATATTAATCTGAGAAAAGAAGATGATTACTTCCTACCGTTTCCATTGGGTAAATTCAACCCTCAAAATGAGAAAACCGTTCGTTTTCGGACGGCCACACATCGGTTCTGACAGCCCTGTCAGCCATTTTAGTTTTTGAAGTTCTAACAAGATGACAGGCTCAGGAAAAGTTGAGAGGTTTTGTTTGGGATTGCCATGGCAACGGCGATCTCTACCAATCAAAGGCTCTGCTTTCACCAGCTTTTACACGTTAGGATGTTGGGTAGTGTAGTACTCCCTCGCGAATAGCATGCTGTAGCTGGTTGTAAGTCTACCATGGAGGGGTTACGATTTTATGGCTTATTCTCAATGGAGAAATTGTATTGGATTCTAGCTAGCTAGCAATTATACGGTAGCTACTGTAGTTTAGAAGAGTATACACCGCCCGTCCGAATGTGTTAGGACACATAATCTGACATAAGTATACTTTTTTGATCCCATGAGGGAAATTCAGTCTCTGCATTTAACCCAATTTAATCAAATTAGTGAACACTAATCGCACAGCTGACTTGTATCTTGCATAAAATCAAGACTATTGGATAGTGCTAGGCATAAGGCAGTTGTTTGCTACGCAGACATTATGTGTATAATAAGGTCGTAAACCGCATACAGCAACAAATATTTTTTTTTAAATATTGTGTAATGAAAAGTTATAAATTGTGCGTCCTTTATTGAAAAGGAGCAGAGGCGGACATTCCGGGTTCCGAAAGTAAGGCCGCGTTCAGACTGCAGACGAATCTGATTCAAATCTGATTCCTTCTCATATCCGATTTTTAGGGCTGACTGTTAAAGGAATAGTTCGGAATTTTGGACATAGGACCTCATTTCCAACTTTACCGAGGTGATATAGGTCGGTGGAGACCGTTTTTATCGCGTTTAACCCCTTCCTTCAGTTGCAGCGTCCCCCTTTGCTAACGCTGGTTCTTAGCTAACGCATTTCTACGGTAACATCAGTCTGACATCAACAACAATCTTACTCACTCCACATCACACCCGAGACAAGTCAATTAAAACGTCAGACTATCGATATACGTGTCCGTGTTGATAGAATAATTTTAGAAATAAAACTAACCTTGCAACTCAATGATTTATTACATTTTGAGGGACTAGTTTCTCAATATCAATCCGCCACTGCCATACAGGGAACAAAGTAGGCTATTGCAATGCGATGCAAGGTTAGTTTTATTTCTAACATTGTTCTATCAACACAGGCACCTCGGTGAGCACGAGATGAACGCTGCAACTCAAGGAAGGGCAGAAATTCACTGAAAATGGTCTTCACCGATCTATATCACCCCGACTAAGTTGGAAATAAGGTCCTATGTCCAAAATTCCGAACTATTCCTTTAACACTGCCTTTAGCAAGTGTCCAAATCGGATATGGCTCTGACTGGGTCACATTAGTAACAGATCTGACGAGTTGCTGTAGCAACGAAAACAAACATTTCTGCCATCAGGAGGAAATACTTGCTAATTTGGTGTGATTAAACATAGAACAATACAACCAGGTGAGTGTTCATTGAATGCATGCATACGTGTGCGCATTTGCGCGACAGAAACCGAAACTATCTGTGGCAAGCTCCGCTTCAAACTGTTGGAAGGCTATATAATTATTTAACGGCATTTAATAGAACAATGTGGATTCTTGCAACTTCCATTTAAACAGAGCAGAGACTGTATACTGCTCTATTTAGCATTGAGTATTGTTAAGTCACGTTTAATATAACATGGTCAAAAGACATAGCCGTAACGTTGCTCCACAACTCGAAATAGGTGGGCGGTCACGCACGTAAAGTCACGTCAGGGACAGTCAAATCTGATCTGAGTGTTGGGAGCTGTTCAGACTGAGACGCATCTGTCCATATCCGATATGAATGCGATATGAAACTACCTCCTGGATGTGGTTTGCAACCGTTTCGTAAAAATCTGATTTCATGTGACCTGTCACTGTTCAGACTTCAAAAGCGACATCCGATACAAATCTGAATGGGCTAAAAATCGGAATTTGGCTGACAGTCTGAACGCAGCCTAAAAGTCCTGCCAAGTACTTGATCCAGCCAATTAGGGACCAATCTCATCCTAATTACCTGCCAGGTAGATCAGATAATTAGTGATATCACCTGTTTTAAATACACTGGTATAACCAATTACCCAGAATGCCTTGGTTTGACATGGGCTGTACAGAGCCCCTTTAGGGAGAGCCGGTCCACTTCCTATTAACTCCATTGTACCGGATTGTTCCTGCAATCTGTTGAAATTCCGCTAGGGACGTTGCCGAGCAAGTGATAAATGAATTGTGGTCTATGGGGCTAAGCGTCTAGAACTCGTTTTTTTCACAGTTGACAACTTCATTTCTTAATGTACATTGGCGTAGTAGCTACCTGAGTATAGGTTTTCCACTGGAAATGAAATAAAAAGTCACTCATGTCCTTTCTGCTTTTCATAGGATGGGCCGTTTTCCCTGTAACATGCTAGCATTTAGCTCATGGATGCTCGCGACACTCGCGACCGATTACGACCGTCGTGAAGCTGAACCTTCTTTTAGGTCTATGGCCGTAAAGTGGTTCGCTTGTGTCACGTGACATGAACACTTTGAAAGGGTTTTTAGGAATAACAACACATATTGAAAATTGTATTGGTCAGCTGATTGTCAAGTCAAGTTATCCTGCATCGCATGCAGTAATGCAATTTTAGGAGAAAAAATTATATAACGACAAATGTGGTACTGGGGGGTTCAGCTCCATTGCTACACATTCATTCATCACTTGCTCGCGATCGCCTTCTAGTTGCAGTACCATGCGGAAGTATTTCGCTAGTGGTCCTTCTCCCCTTATTAGACATTCTCTGGGCTGTATAAAACCACTGCTTGCCTGTTCCATTGAGAAAGCTTGATAAAGGCCAACTGACCCGAAATGTTGGTGTCAATAATATGAGATTGAGACTGAGTGTGCGGCAACATAATCTTTTTAATTAAATGCACTGGTAGAAAGAATTTATGGCAGGACTTTAGTCTTTGGAACCAGGAATGTCCGCCTCTGATAAGAAGACAAGCTGAGGTTACATTGACATAAGCAGGGATGCCATGGGCTCGATCTAGGATCCAGATCGGCTGCCTTGATTTCTTGTTGATCGATACGCTTGGTGACATGCACAAATACAAATCGTTTTGCACCTCGGCTAGGTGGTATACTGTAATTGGTGCAAAAGAATCCGTCCGGAAAACAACAGCTGAAACTCGCAGGCTAGCTAGCAGATTCGACCACTTGTATCAATTGACTTGTAGTCATGCAAGAATGCTCAATGATCACAGCGATCTATACCATTTTATTGATGAAATGCATTGATGAAATGCATTCGAAATCTGCTGATAAATGTGCTCGTGACTTTTGCACCAAAATATACCTTCATAAATAATCTACTCACATTCACTGTTCATATTGAATTGAACTTAATTGAATGCCTTTATTTACCTCCGCCATGGAGGTGTATGTTTTCATCGGGAACCGGCGTTTGTTTGTTTGTTTGTCTGTCTGTCTGTCTGTCTGTTTGTTAGCAAGATAACTAAAAAAGTGATAGTTGGATTTCGATGAGATTTTTAGGGATGGTCAGACATGACCCAAGGAAGGAACGATTACATTTTGGGACTGATCTGTAATTACTTGTGTACTTGACACATCAACTCCAGAAGAGGCCAGATCAGCAACAGTCATCTTGGCAGATGTCCGGGGATTCTTGCTGACATCTGACTATTTTCCTCTACAGTGTTCTTGAAATTTTGCGCAGACTGGCACATCCAGGATTGTTTTTACCGAGTCTGTGAAATGGCAGTAGGCTATAACTATCAGGAATCACGATAAAGGACCCAAGCGCAAGACTCGTTCCAGGGACAAACACATTTATTAACTTAGACAAACCTAAACTTATTTAGAATTTGGACTTATTAACTTACAAACTGGCTGAACAGAGAGCACAAACAAAGAGACGAACCGACAGAGGAACAGGGGGGTTGAAATACACAAACTAGTGGGTGGAGGGGGTCTGGAAGGTGGGACTGGAACAGGCGTGTAGGAACTGGCAGGCTCGGGCAGGGCACAAGCAGACAAAGATTGGGCAGGAAAGCAGCAGACTCGGGTAGGGCGACGCAGACTACAGACTCATAGGGGACGACAAACTCAGACATGACAGACTCCGGACTGTGCTTCGGAGCAGTGGTAGGAACAGTAGTAGGGATGGGGACATAGACAGGGACAGTGACGGGAATGGTGACTGGGACAGTAACAGGGACGGTGACTGGGATCCTGGATGGAGGCTTGCGGGCAAGAATGGCGACTCCTCAGGGTTAGGGAACTGGAGCTCAGCAGGCTGGGGTTCTGGGCGTGGAGCAGCTGGCTGCAGCTTAAGTAGGCCCACCCCAAGCCCCTGGCACTGGGCTACAGGGACCGGGTCAGGCTGGAGGCTAGCAGCCTCACAAACAGGATCCATGGAGGGCTCAAGGAGGGACTGCAGAATCTCTCCCAGACCTGAAATCTGAAATCTGCAAGGGCACGCTGGAGGCTAGCAGCCTCACAGCAGGATCCATGGAGGGCTTAAGGAATGGAGGGACCTTTTGTTGGTCAGGTCTTAGGTTCACTTGTTTTTTTGTTTGTAATAACATTTGTACCCCCAGGTGTAGAGAAGACACCCAGATTCAACGGGGAGGCACTGGCTGGTTAGGGGCAATGAAAAATCCGTGGCCCGTAGGGGAACATGATTTTTTTAAGGAGTAGAGCGACTGTGGGTGCACGGGCCGATTGGATCCAAGCACGCAGTGTGCGGGGGTGAAAAAAAAGAGTGATGGAGGCTGTATTTATTAATGACAAAATAAGAAATAATAATAGTAATAGTAATAATGCATCATTTTATATATGTAAACTATAAACCACAACAGGAAGGACAAACGAGAGGAAGAAGTGAAAGTAAAACGTAATACAAGTTCTGAATTGAGCCTGCGTAGCGCGTACTCCACCTTGTGCAGCTCCTCCAGGCGATGGGAGTCTGCTGGGTCCATTCTTGGTCGGGTCATACTGTCAGGAATCACGATATAGGACCCAAGCGCAATACTTTTTTGTATTTTTCTCAAACTTACAACCACCCTACATTTTGTATGCACTCTCTGCGTGGTCCTTTTAAGAACTGTATAGTTTTGTTGGCCTTTTAAACTGCCTTTTTCCTTCTCTTCCATTTTTTAAGGAAAGTATATGCACTCTCTGCATGCTCAGTTTTATGTTTTTCAAGTTTCTCTTTGAATGTAGCTTGTGTTAGCTTAGTATTTTCCACTTTTATAGGTCTTAGGTTTACTTGTTTTTTTGTTTGTAATAATATTTGTAGAAAAGACACCCAGATCTAAGGGGGGAGGCACTGGCTGGTTAGGGTCAAAGAAAAATCCGTGGCCCCCGACCGAAGTCAAGGACTCATGTTATGCACGGTCCATCCCCCTCTTCACTGAGGCTCCCCTACACCCACCAAGTTGGCATGATGTTAGGCTAGTTAGCCATAGGGGTTAAGGTTAGGGCTTAGTTTACATGTAGGTTTAGTTCCGTCAAATTGACCTTAAAAAAAAAATGAGGTATAGGCAAATTGCCTTTAGAACCATGCCAAAATATGGCAATGAGATTTTTAAAAATTAGGGTTAGGTTAGGGGAACATGATTTTTTAAGGAGTAGAGTGACTGGGTGCACGGGCCGATTGGATCCAAGCACGCTGTGTGCGGGGGTGAAAAAAAAGAGTGATGGAGGCTGTCTGAAAAATATTTATTAATGACAAAATAAGAAATAATAATAGTAATAATATTAATGCATCATTTTATATATGTAAACTATAAACCACAACAGGAAGGACAAACGAGAGGAAGAAATGAAAGTAAAAGGTAATACAAGTTTTTAATTGAGCCTGCGTAGCGCGTACTCCACCTTGTGTAGCTCCTCCAGGCGATGGGAGTCTGCTGGGTCCATTCTTGGTCGGGTCGTACTGTCAGGAATCACGATATAGGACCCAAGCGCAAGACTCGTTCCAGGGACAAACACATTCATTAACTTACAGACAAACCTTAACTTACTTACAAACCAGCTGAACAGAGCACAAACAAAGAGACGAACCGACAGAGGAACAGGGGGGTTAAAATACACAAACTAATTAACAGAAGGACAGGACTGAATTAGACCAGACAATAACTGAGAACGGGGAAACTAACGAGACAGGAAGTGCAGACCAAGTAAGGGAAAGGGTGGAGACAGATGAACACCAAGGGAACACTTCCATAATGCATCCTAGACATGAATTAATGCATATTTGGTATCAATGGAAGACTATGTTTCTCCTCTTTCATTTGATATGCGCGGCATGTCTGTGCGATGCTGGGTTCGCGAGTAATTCAAGCGGGAGTAGCCTAATGGATGCACGGGTGAACGCAGAGCAATATAGACTAATATATTTTGATTTAACTTTTTTTTTTATTTTCACACTTGATCGTACGGACAAGTGTCTAGTCTCGTTGGAAAGCCCCGCTTCTGCTCTTTTTTGCAATAAAGGTCTCATCTCGCTGCAACTAATAATCTCGGAGCAATGTAACAGAAGAATGGGTGTGTTTTTGACACACTTTGCGTAAACGATTTCGGGCTTTGCCGTCGAGGTCATTAAGCGCAGAGATCCTCTCTCGCATTCTGCCGAAGTACAGTAGGTAAAACGTGTTGCCTGCGATGACGAGTTTCTTCAGGCAGTACTCTTGACCCTTGCATTTTAAAGTCCTGATACTCCTCGACAGCCTGCCTGGTTGGCCCCCTCAGACAGTGATTTCGAGCAGAGTAGTGCCCTGGCCAGAACTAAGGGGGCTGGGCACTACCGAGCCCTATGGTAAATCGAACACTGGTGGCAAACGCCAATCGCGTTGCACGATGTTGGGCTGTAAGCACAGGCCCCACTAGAGGATGTCGGGCCCTCATACCTCCCTCATGGAGTCTGTTCCTGACTGTTTGAGCAGAAACATGCACATTAGTGGCCTGCTGAAGCTCATTTTGCAGACCTCTGGGAATGCCCCTCCTGTACCTCCTTGCACAAAGAAGGATAGCGGTCCTGCTGCCGGGTTGTTACCCTCCTACGTCTCCTGTTGTACTGGCCTGTCTCTTGGTACCTCCTCCATGCTCTGGACACTGTGCTGGGAGACGCAGCAAACCTTCTTGCCCCAGCTCGCATTGATGTGCCATCTTGGATGAGCAGTACTACCTGAGCGACTTCAGCGGGTAGTAGACACCGTCTCATGATACCTCAAGGGGTGGGACACTGCAAGCGCAAATGTGACCAAAACAACAGCCAGAAAGGATGAGAGCGGAGAAATGGTCTGTGGACATCACCTGCTGAACCACTCCTTTATAGGGGTGGGGGGGTGGGGGTTGGTAATTGCCTCTCATTTCCACCTGTTACCTGTTCCAATTGCACAGCAGGTGAAATGGGTTCACAATCAGTGCTGCTTCCTAACTGGTCAGTTTGATTTCACAGAAGTGTGATTGACTTGGAGTTACATTGAATTGTTTTGAGCAGTGTATATTATACTATCGACCTCCCCAGTGGGGTATACTACAAATCTCGCTGAGCATAACCAGGCTTTCCTTGGATAACCTGGATCGACAAATACGATAGTCGCAATCAGAGTTGAGTGGTATCACGAAACTCTCTCACGGGTGAATTTGTCAAACTAGGCTTTCAGCTCAGATCTGTGCGCGTTCTTGTTGTTTGGGTAACTGGCCAATCGTGAAACGTGGAGATGCACAACACTGCCTATATTAAAATAAGATTACGTCCGCATTTCTGAGCGGCAGCGTAATCTATGGTGGTCATTTTTAGTGTCTAACCCATAACTCCAAATATCCGATGGTCATCAGATATTGTATGGTATGCATGTCCATAGTAGTGATATATCTGCATGGGAGACACATAGTTAAAAGCGCCTTCGAGTTTCAAAATCAGTAGGATTGGTCAGAGGGCGGTAGTTTTTCACGATTTGAGCTATAACTTAGCACATAACCTGCTCCCGACCAGGTTTGGTTGCGAGCATAAGATACCATGGTGATACAGCGACGCTAAAACAAATCCACTTTTGTGTGACCGCATACCCTGGCTTTGAGTGCAACATACCTCGCTAACCCACTAATTGAGGCTCGTAGTACACCCCACTACTCCTGAAAAAATTCAAAGCATCAAATCATACTTCTATTAGTTTTACAGTAAATTTCTAAATTGACACTAAACTAAACCTAACCGAAATTCACCCTTTTTCACATTCCCACTTTTGTACATTTCATCCATTTCATGGTAACATTCAGTGAAATGGAGATTATAATACACTGCTCAAAACAAATTAAAGGAACACTTTGAAAACACATCAGATAGATCATGGATATCTACGCTGATATGGACTGGTTAATGTGTTACGAAATGAAAGGAGGGTGTTGGATGGACCAAAACATAATGTCCCGAGAGGCGTTCTATTGCATCTAAGTCAGGGAAGTGTGGGGGACAGTCAATGGTATCAATTCCTTCTTCCTCCAGGAACTGCCTGCAGTCTCGCCACATTTGGCCATCGTTGTGCACCAGGAGAAACCCAAGGCCCACTGCATCAGTACAGGGTCGGAACATTTCTTTTCTTTCAACAAGCATTACACAAATTGCTTCATACTCACTTATAAAGGAAAGCGATACAAATGGCTAGATTTAAAAGCTGACACTTATGCATATACAGAGATGATACTACAACACTATATCAGACATTGTAGAGTAAAAAAACTTACAACTAAACCTGTAATGTCCCTAGAGATCAATATGTTTTTTTCTGTTTGTCCAGCCACATCCAGAATATACGCCTACATAACTTACTCCCTGAAACACATTTTTTTATCTGACTTATTGTTGTAACCCCATTCATCCAGCAAGTGGCGCTAGATGACCAGTATAAATTCACTCCACTACTAACGGGTTCATCTGAGGGACAAGGCAGGTGGGAGCATGGTCCATAAATCCGTTCAGCTGAGCACTGAGCGCTTCGACATCACATCAATTACCACATGGAGATGCAGAGCTATCTCTCCTGCTCCCTGTACACATCTTCTTCACAAACTATCTATCTTATTTAAAAAGCACACCTGGATTGTTGGTCTGATTGGTTGAAGGACTATCCAAAAGCATACAGAGTCACTCCCCAGACCAATGTTCATTCTTAAAAGATTGAGCTAGTATGGTGATAGCCAGCCTAGGTCCTACCCCCAATGCCAGGGACTCCCTTCTCCATATTTTAAGACAGTGAAGTACCAAAATGAGTTATAACATCGTTATGTTTAGTTAAAATAACCACATTGTGCTGCTTGAACTTGATCTGTATCCGGACCTGATATGGTTCTACAGTAATCTTATCTTGGTCTGGATCCAAACTCAATTAAATTCAGATGCATTTTATTGATCTGGTGCCAGTGTCCAATGAAATCATCTTAAGTGAAACTACTAGAGCTGTAAATACCCAGGTAGGGGTTCTCTTAAGCCTACCTTACACTGACAGACTTTCACCAGATTTGGGAAAGATTGCTGTAAGATTGTAGTCTTTTGAGTAAAGCTTGAATGAGGGGCATTAGTTAAAAGACTACAACCTTTCAAGAATCTTTCCCAAATCTTGTCATGTCTGTCAGTGTGAGGGAGGCCATGATGCTACACCATATTGGTGACAGGCACTTTGGCATGGCCATAATGTTCTTGTTGTGTTGTGCTTTTAAACCTACAGTATAAGACACATGAATCAGAATGATCTTGATGAACCATTGGGCACATACAGAAAACTTTCAGAGTTGTACAGAGTTCAATACACACATAAATTAGGCTACATACCGGTAGTCATGTTTGGTTTCCTTTGCTGCCTTCACCTTGGCTACAGTCATAGGCCTATTTCAAAACAATACCCACTCCGCAAGGAGAAGACCAGCCAGCCAGTACCCTATAAAACTTTTGGAGATTGGTTTGCTCTCTCAATGCCTGCAAGTCACCTAAAAAAGCACAGATCACAGTGTTGCATTATGCCTTAAATAATTGCATATACTGTACTTGTTATGCTTCATCCGTGCTGTGGAATTGGCTGGCAATGTATATTAAGGCTTACGTAGTGAAGTAGCGATGAAGCCGGGACTCATCCATTTTTATGAAGCTGAGGTGGTCAGCCACCTTCAGGACATTGTCTGGAATTAGGTGCAATACATATGGAGAAATTCATTGGCAACTGATCCTTGGGAAACTTCTGATATTTGTTTATTTATCCCTCTGAGACCGGGGGGACACATTTGAATGCATTTTATTTAATAATTTCTCTCAGTTATTTTGGTTTATTAATTAGGGCTTTGTGAGTATACAAAATAAATGTAACTTCTGTGCATCAAGTAGTTTTTGAAAAAACTGATTCATTTGAGGATATTTGGCCAATTTTCTGTTCAGACTAAAGCAAAAGCACCACATGTGTGCTTGTGTGCATGCTTGTATGTGTGCATATGCTACACACTTGTACATGTGCGAGAGAGTAAATGTGTACATGAGCACAATGTGCACTCTTTTGATACACATTAAAATGAGAAAGAGTAGCAAATCACCTAATTTAGTCATTTTGGAACAGGTAGGGGCCATCCCCGAGCTGGACTTGGCCCCTTAGTTCCAGTGAAGGGAACTCTGAATGCTACAGCATTAACCAATAGATTTTGGACAATTCCATGCTCCAACTTTGTGGCGTGTTAGAAGCGACCAGACACCTCCATGTTTTCTCTATTAAAATACAGTTACACAAGTAGTCACACGACCAAGTATGGTGAGACAAAATAAAATGTGGTGCATTTCTAAGCAGGTAAGAGGGATAACTATATTGTGTGGCGCAGTAATATCCTCACTCTTGCACTTTCAGTTTTACTTTGGAGTGAGGATATTACTGCGCCGAGTTTAAGTGCTCCCAATTGTTATTCTGCCACACAATATAGTTATTTCTATATAGTTATAGAAATTCATATCAATTCATATACATAGTTTAAGGGTGTTTTTACAATGAAGTTTCACAAAATATGTCAGATATGATCGCAACAAACACACAACTTATAATTGAAAACAGTAATCAATTACATTTCCAACCTTCCCAAAACTCTGAATATATGTGAGATTCAACCCATTCTTCCTGTAATGTGACTGTGGAATTGTTTTGAATTGCCATGAATTGAATTCCATTTCCCGTCATTCCAATTTAAATTCAACTTCCTGTGGGGTGGGGCCAATTCAATTCAAATTCCAATTCATGAATTGAATGGAGGCGAATTCTAAAACTCGGAATTGTGCACATGACTGTGCACCAGTGTACAAAACAAGGTCCATGAGCACATGGATATCAGAGTCTGGTGTGGATGAACTTGACTGGCCTGCACTGAGTGCAGACCTCAACCGGATAGAATACCTTTGGGATGAATTAGAGCAGAAACTGAGAGCCAGTCTCCTCGCCCAACATCAGTGTGTGACCTCACAAATGCGCTTCTGGAAGAATGGCCAAAAAGTCCCATAAACACACTCCTAAACCTTGTGGAAAGCCTTCCCAGAAAAGTCAAACTTTTGTTTTCATGCTGAAGAAGTTCTCATGTAGAATAATTTAATTGGTAACATTCTTCGATAATGTTCACTTGTTTCAGATTCTTATGTGGGCTATCCTAAGCTATGTTTGTACTCGTATTCATAACTCAACATATACCTTTGACACTCGCTACTCGCGCCTCTCCAGTGAGTGCTGCAATGTCATTATGGGCTACTGTAGTCATGCTTTCACTGGTGCTAGAAAGCGCACTTGTGTAACAGTGTGGGGAAAGTGTCCGGGGTTTGCCATTAGCGCAGGGGGGCGCCATACTGCTGCGCGGCAGTGAGAGTACATCAAAGCTGTCCGCACATACAGTGGAGTTATGTAGAGGGGCGTGCAGAGTTCCTCACTTACCTCCTTCCTCTCATCACCCGTCAGTAGAGACCAGCTCGCGGTGCATGTGCTCGTCATTCAGAAGCTCCTCCACCGGTAGCCACAGCGCAAAGCACACTTTACGCACGCGGGATGAGGCTTCGGTGCCAGTAATGTTTTCGCGCTAGCCGTCCTGGCCTATCGTCTCGTGAAAGGAGTTCTACCTTGGTTCCGAGTCAGCTGGGACTTTTAGCGGATCTGTCTTTCCCCGGTACATCGAAGGTCTCCACGCTTTGGAAATGGCAGGAGCACAACCGGGCGTCCACGCGTTACAACTCAAGCCTGTGTCGGTGTCCGACAGCCTGAAGAATGGGAGCAAATTCATGAAATGGGATGATGTGAGTGCGCAGCGCAATTACTTATTTCAAACAGCGGTTATTTGGAAAGTGTAGATGAAACTCGGGTGATAGTAAAACGTTGGACTCTCCAAAGATACGTGAATAAACTCTGGTGTTGTTATGTTTAGAAGTGTATTGTAATTAATACACAAAGAAAATGTAGCTGTCAATAGTAGATGGAAGGGCATTAGTCAGTGTGTCTTGTCACTCACTGTTAATGTACATTAGAAGTGGATGACATTTCCCCTCAGGATGAGCGTTAGCTGTGATTATTAGGCGCAGGTACATTTGATTCTCATTGACATGATGATGTGTATTTAGCTCAGGGTACCGGCACAGCATGGATGAGTAGGCTATCCATTGGTGCCATTAGGCATCATTTATGACTATTGTTTAAGCCCTGACAGCACATATAAGACGCCACATTAAGTCTTACGTGGTTTGTGTGTTAACCAAATAACACTTCAAATAGCCTTAAAACAATTTATGTTGTTTTCTGTTTATTTGTCTGCTGTCATTCCAAAGTTTGGGGATTATTTGGAGTATTTAAGTCATTGTTTGAGGAGAAATTAGGTCTATTCACTGTTAACGTGACTTATTGGACTCTGCCCGACTTGGTGAAACGCTGTTTGTAGGAACAGAATTAACGTTCACAGACCGACAGTAGCTCATTCAAATGACCTGACAACGCACTCGTAATGCCGGCGCCAGGAAACAACTGCTGCTTGTTCGTGTGTTCGTGGGAATGTCTGTTGTACGTCAACAAGTAGCCTGGTATCTTGCGACCCCTTGATTCGGTAATGGGAATTTTCACTCGAACAGCTCGTCTGTTTGGTAGGCTACAGTAAGTTTCTTTTGGAAAGAACCGGTTTGGCGTAGCGGTCCTTTGAACTCCCTCCTTCCCCCGAGCTAGCCGGGCTCCCTTCTCCAGTAAGGGCACGGCTGAAGCCGCTTTCTCTGCCCCGCTCACCCGGAGCGGCTGGAGCTGCCCGTGTGCGCCATTAATAGTATGGAGCTCGGAGTGAAAACATTGACTTTGAAAGGCGTGGTGCGCCTGGCATACTGTTGCTCACACACATGAAGCGGACGGCAACATGATCGCCTCCAAGGAATCCTAAACTCCTGCGCTCAGTCCAGTTAAAAACACATGCTGCGCGAATCTCAAGCGCAAGTCGGACGACAGTGTGTGTGTGTGTGTGTGTGTGTGTGTGTGTGTGTGTGTGTGTGTGTGTGTGTGCGAGCAAGCGAGAGATGAGTTGAATTCAGCCCACCTTGAATGTGGAATCAGTTGTTTTGTTTTTCTAAATATTTCCCTAGGCTGTAATCACACCCACTGGAAACG
>NC_085005.1:25780230-25782730 GCF_963854185.1 Sardina pilchardus
CGTAGTGTTATCCAGTTGCGTGCAGTGAGATTTTCAGATGCATGCCTGGTGCCGCCCCTCGAGTTGGACCATTACATTGTTCGTGACCAGACCCTTAGTTTAAAATATTACCAGGGTCTGGATTTTCCAGGCTACTTCATCATTGTAAACTCACACAACCCATTTCCCTGGAAAGGCTTCTTGCTTGCTAAAGGCCAGTTCAAACCAAAGATTCGCGACGGTCTGAGACGGTTGCGGAGAGCAGTTGCGGCGGTGTGAATCAAAAGTTGCAAGCAGTTGCAAGCAGTTGCAAGCCGTCGCTAAACATTCAACATGTCAAATCTTAGTTGCAGAGTTTTAGAACGTCGCTGGTTTTTAGAATGTTGCAGCTCGTCTCGTCGCGGATCTTGTGTTTGAACTGGCCTTAACACACCCTTCTCTCTCTGTTGCTAGGACTCCACCGCTGTCACCCCCGTGACCCTACGGGTCGACCCCCAGGGCTACTTCCTGTACTGGACCGACCAGAACAAGGTAATGCTTGCTGATGTTGCTGTGTGTGTTTGTGTGTGTGTGTGTCTGAGAGAGAGAATAAGGTAAGGTAAGGTAAAGAGAGTGGGAGCGAGAGAGAGAGAGCGAATAGGAGAGAAGAGAGAGGGAGCTTCCCTCATTCTCACTCTGCCCTTATGTATTGCTAGAATCACTACCATCACATTCCAAGACATCCAGAAGGTGATTTTGTCTGTGCAACAGGCAGCAAAAAGCTACTCTGTACTCTTTGGTCTGTGTAGAGTACTGTAGTTGGTAGGCTGTGTGAAAATATCCTTGAATCATCGATTGAACGTCTGAGATTCTACTACACTGTCTTCCAAGTAGCCTGTATAGCAATGTCTCCCGTGCTCAGTGCATATCAGTGTGCTTGCATATCAGTGTGTTTAATAGATGAATACGTGCCAAGATTTACAAGTCTTGTGATCTTACATCAAATAAACTGCTTATCAAGGAGCATATTCAAACTATAACCACAAAACCATTTGAGCTCCCTCTGGTATCGTCTGGAAAAACGCATTCACAGGCCAAGAACAGGGCTAGTCGCAGGCTTGCATGCGCTGTCTTTATTTGCTGAAGCACATTAAAATGGAGTAGGGTGCACGACACGTTGTCGCGTGAGAAGTGCATAAAGAATGCGCACGACTGTGTGTGCAGAAGCTTTCCAAGGCCTTAAGAGACCTGTGGACTGCCTCTCTAGTCGGGGTTGGGGGGGGGGGGGGGGGGTGAAGGGGGTTGGGGGGGGGGGGGGGGGGGCGCGCTCTCTGGAGCATCTCCAGTTTATCAGCGGACATAGACGACAGGAGAGTTGGTAATGTCCAGAGAGGAGCCTGTGTGTGCGTGTGTGTGCGTGTGTGTATGTGTGTATTTGTGTATGTGCGTGTTCGCGCTTGTGTTTGTGTGAGGGCATGGATGACAGGAGGGTTGTTAGTGTCCAGCCTCAGAAAAAGAAAGCAATAGAGAGGTGTGTGTGTGTGTGTGTGTGTGTGTGTGTGTGTGTGTGTGTGTGTGTGTTTGTGGATATGGCTGACAGGAGCCAGGAGTATTGTTAGACCAACTATGGGTGTGTGGGTTAGGGAATGTGAAGTGATTTTGTGCTCATACTGGAGAAGAGGCATCAGTGTGTGTGTGTGTGTGTGTGTGTGTGTGTGTGTCAGGTCAGGGTAGAGGGCCTCCTCATTAGGGGAAGTGCCATGCTGGGTGAGTGTATAGAAGACGGCATGTCCTGTCTGAGAGCTCACAGCTGTGTGTGTGTGTGTGTGTGTGTGTGTGTGTGTGTGTGTGTGTGTTTCTCACTCTCTCCTGCACTCTCTCTCTCTGTGAGTGTCGCTCTCTTTATCTATCTCTCTCTCTCTCTTTATGTGTGCGCTTGCATGCATGTGTGTATATTGTGTGTATATGTTTAGGCTAGGTGTGGACTGCGTGTGTGTGTGTGTGTGTGTGTGTGTGTGTGTGTGTGTGTGGACTGTGTGTGTGTCCTGTGTCCTCTTGTAATGAGTTACGGGTTCAGGAAGCGATTGATTATGAGCAGGAAATGTCTGAGGGTGTTTCAACAAGCAGGGGGGCTACCATAGAATGCTGACACCAGGATCAACCGCCTGGTCACACACACACACACACACACACACACACACACACATAGGGTCACATGTATGCACACACATACACACATACTCATGCATGCATGCATGCTTGCACACATACATAGACATGTACACACACACACACACACACACACACACACACACACACACACACACACACACACACACACTCACACTCACATAAACACACATACATACACACACACACATGCATGCATACATAAACACACAGACAGGTATGTGACCCACATGATATTTTGCACAACCAAACAAAGACATGCACACACATAAGTGATTACAGTGACAGGATGTTTTGTATGTGCTTGTGTGTGATTGATTATGTCTGTATACTGCATGTGTGTGTGTGAGAG
>NC_085005.1:25787730-25790230 GCF_963854185.1 Sardina pilchardus
AACACCACCTCACACAGCACCCTATTACCCCTCAAACACCACCTCACACAGCACCCTATTACCCCTCAAACACCACCTCACACAGCACCCCACTACCCCTCAAACACCACCTCATACGGCACCCCAGTACCCCTCAAACACCACCTCACACAGCACCCCACTACCCCTCAAACACCAGCTCATACAGCACCCTATTACCCCTCAAACACCACCTCACACAGCACCCTATTACCCCTCAAACACCACCTCACACAGCACCCCACTACCCCTCAAACACCACCTCACACAGCACCCTATTACCCCTCAAACACCACCTCACACAGCACCCCACTACCCCTCAAACACCAGCTCATACAGCACCCTATTACCCCTCAAACACCACCTCACACAGCACCCTATTACCCCTCAAACGGTAGATGACATCATAACGTCATCAACGTAATCATTGTAGAATGAAAATATATTTGAAAATACCGAGTGAGTGAACGGCAAGGAGAGAGGAGGAGATACGTCACAAGAGAGAGAGAATGACAGAAAAGACCAGTCAGTGGGGAGGAGAACGAACGTGTGAGGCAAAGAGGAAGAGAGATGGAGAGAAACGTGAAAAGAGGACTGGAGAACATTTCTGTAGCGACAGGCAATCCATTAATCCAGATGTGCCAGCACTTAGAGGCGTCTATATAGGGAATTCAGTTAGGGATGGAGAGAGAGAGAGAGAGAGAGAGAGAGAGAAGATGAAGTGAGATTGTTTATCTGTCTGTGTATACAGTTAGAGTAAAAGAGACAGAGGCAACAGAAATAGATGAGAGAGAGAGAGAGAGGGATGAGGGAAGGTATCGAGGTGAGGAAAACACTGAGCAGTATCAACAGTAGACTGCATAGAAGAGGTGGGAGAGAGCGAGAGGGATGGACAGAGAATCTCACAGATGGAGAGATAGAGAGACAGATACAGAGAGAGAGAGAGAGAGGTGGGACAGAGAGAGCGGGATGGACAGAGAATCTCACAGATGGAGAGATAGAGAGACAGATACAGAGAGAGAGAGAGGGGGGGACTATAAAAGCTCCCCAGGTGAGAGGTGTGAGTTCTGCACCAGTGTGTCTCTCCTCCTGCCCCAGACGCTGAGTGGGGCGCTGGCTTCCTGTCGCCGCAGCGCACCTCCGCATCACAGACACACTCACACTCACAGCCCCCGCCTCCTTCCACTCGCAGATCAACACGGGGGGTGGGGGGCGCCAAGCCAACTCATTAGCTTAATGGCATCATTTCACACAACATTAATACATTTTTGGGGAACGCCAGGCGCACTAAAGAGAGAGAAGAGAGAGAGAAAGGGTGGGAGAGAAAGAGAGGGAGAGAGAGAGAGAGAGGAGAGAAAGAGATGGAGGGAGGGAGGGAGATATAGAAGAGAGGGAAAAATAGAGGGAGAGAGAGAGGGAGGGAGGGAGGAAGATAGAGGGAGAGAAAGGGAAGGAGGGAGAGAGAGAAGAGAGAAATAAAAGTTGAAGTGTTGAAGCCCTGCCTGCCTGCCTGCCTGCCTGCGTATCCAAGCGAGCGGCTCGTTCCCCGGTAGTTTGATTGCTCGGATGGTCTCGGAGCGGTAATGGAGGCGCTGGCTGCCGTTTAATTTGGCGCTCGTTTGAAGCAGTGCCCGCTGGAGCAGCACCAATGATGCCCAATCATTAGCACTGTGAAATTGCCCTGACAGGGTCGAGTCATGCCAACGTGGCCGTATAGCGAACCCACCAGTGCCCAGCGCAGATATATACGCCAGGGATATGGCCCTCGTACGCCACAGGTCGCCAGTGTGTGTGTGTGTGTGTGTGTGTGTGTGTGTGTGTGTGTGTGTGTGTGTGTGTGTGTGTGTGTTTGTGTCTGAGGACATGATCAGATCTGTGCTTTAGTCAGTGGACATTCGGCCAGAATCTAAATTGATGTGATGTAGATGTGGGTTACATTACATTTGGGTGAAGACCAATCTGGAGTTGTCTAATGAAATTACATTTTCACTTCATAAATCTTCATGTTCTCAGGTAGAATATACAGTCATTTATTGTTTTTAGTCTCACAGGCGTTCAGTTGGCACAGTAAGGCGGTCAGTCAGTTCGGTCTTCACACTGTTAGTCAGTCAGTCAGTTACACAGGAAGACGGTCAGCCGGTCAACCGGTCCTTCAGTCTGGATCACTCAGGCAGTCACGGAGAAAATGTATGAAGGTGCACCATCATATGCACACTTCTACTCACCACAATAAGGTTTCTAGAATAGCAATCTAGTTGCTTTGTGATTGTGTGTGTGTGTGTGTGTATTTTTGATTGTTTCTGGCTATTGCATTTGCATGGCGCTCTTTTCACTATTTGGTTGCTTCCAATTGAAACGTTTGGTGAGCTCAGCTGGCAGTGAAATGACAGCCTTCCCTTCCGTGCCGCTTAATCACCGTGTTGATTGGCTGAGATTGTTTCTGGCTCAGTCCAAAGGAGCTGTGTTTGCTTTGCATTTCCAT
>NC_085005.1:25800230-25810230 GCF_963854185.1 Sardina pilchardus
ACCATGAGATGTCTAAAGGTTAACTATGAATAGCTGTGTTGTCCCAGTGGCCTCATATCCACTAATGGGATGGGTGTTCACACTGCATGTTTGTGCCATGCGACCAACCGTACTTAAGGAGAAGGATGCGGCCCTGCCAAGGCGTTGCCAGCGGGCACACACACATGCTCGCCGCGTCGGGCAGCGACTCTGGGGAAATCTCGAAAAGTACACTACAGGCTTTGTATTGGTCAAAAGATTACCTTTTCCGTAGCGGCACACCACCTGTGCAACCTGTTTGAGCACTCTCTTTATACCGCTTAACCGTTCGACTGTTTGATCTAAACCAATCTTGTCGTGGGGACGGCGGTAACACAAAGAAATAAAAAAGGAAAGGCAGCCGCAAACGGGTTTATCGTAATAGTGTCAGGTTGCGCTTTCATTTATCTGTGGTCCGTGAAATCCAAGAGGAATCTCTTCGGAGAGGCACTTTGATTTGGTGAAGGGGGGGCCATCATAGAGCATGGCGACAGGGCCAAGAGGGAAATATCAGCCACGCGCAGAGATCCTGGCCCCCCATCACATTTACCACCCTACAGAGACAGAGGCCGAGACGGAGCGCTCGATCGTATCGCTGCGCCTCTCCGAGCGCCTGGCGCCTGCTGTGTATGTGTGTGTGTGTGTGTGTGTGTGTGTGTTTGTGTGTGTGTGGAATACCTGTCCCCTTCTGCTCCTGTGTGACCGGCGGGCGAAACCGAGGCGGCGGCAACGTCAGCATCCGTCATCCCCGATGCGACCGTGGGGCAGAATTGGATGCGGCGGTCGTGCCGTTCGTGCCGTTCCTCTCTCATCCCTGCGCTCCGAGGAGGGATTATCCGGACTGGGCTCCGCTTCTTATCTCAGAGCTCCAGGCCATTATATCCAGCCGGAAGAAACTTGGCCTGCCATTCGGTGCGCAAATTGCAGTGGGACTCTTGCGGCTCGAGTCAGCAGACAGCAGAGGTGTGTTCAAATTCAACAAGCACTGGCGAACGTTCGTGACGAATGGAATTTCTCTGAACAGTAAAATTCGTTGCAAACATTCCATTTTAACGGTAACCTTTTGTCCAGCTCCACTGTATGTTCGCGGAGAGCTACCTCTTCAAACTGTTTGCGAGCGTTTGTATACGTTTATGTTGAACTCAAGGCAAAACTGTTAGCAAACTTTCTGGAACTATGGCTATGTTTACGACACACCACAGCTAGATTTGGGGCTGGTTCTGGACGAGTTCTGCTGTGGAGGGTGACCGACACTGGGCCAGATCTGGGCCAAACCTTCAGGATTTGAGAGCCGACTACCATGGCAACCAGCCATATAGGCTCTACAGACAGAACCACTTTGGCTTCTCCTGCCCCTGCGTCTCAGGGAAAGTGTATGAGTTGGTTTGGGCCCAGGCATTACAAGAGGAGACATTTGAGCCCGATCCAAATGGGAGACATACAGTACGATGTGCTGCCAACTTGGCGGTGCCAAGAAGGGCAGGAAAAGGAAGTGATGTCGAGATTAGTGCTGGGATCAGTTTCCTCCCTCCTGGACCATATCTCCTCTGTACGTCATACCATAGAGAGAATGGCATTCCATAAGGCAGATCTTACCAATGGAGCGTCATAGGGTTTGGATTATAACACATGTAACTCATTCTTAGGTATACAGTGTAAAAGTGGACAAAAATGAAGTGATAAATAAAACAATAAAATGAATATCCAAACCCCTTTTTGACAGTTCTCTTTCAACATAATATGTGAAGGTTAATGGCGGCGCCCATGGAGTCACTCATCATGAGAGATAAAACTTCAACGAATAGGCTATAAACGTTACTTCTCTACGTGTAGGGTTGTTTTAGACACTGCAATTTTAACACAACTTGTTTTTTCATATAATGGCGTGACATGTTGTCATTATTACCTGTTAGAATTAAAATATATGGGTAAAATTATACCCAGTTACCCTACATAGCGATATGCAGTGCTTTTACGGCTCCAGAACAGTTGGTGAAGATGTTTTAGAAGACCGCTATGTGTCAACCAATGTTACCCAGTGCGTCCATGCTTTTTGTTTACATTCCACTTCAATTACTTGGAACGCTTTATAGTACACTTCAGGTAGGATAAGTCCCACATCCCATTGCCCTCGAACGCAGCATAAAACCTCAAATTCACTTTCGCTTTGCCTTTTCCTCATGATATGCATAATGTCTGCATACAGGCAATTTGCATGTTGGTGAACCTGAAAATGATCATGCAAAATGGAAAATATATCTATACATGTATCTGTCTGTCTGTGTGTCTGTCTGTCTGGGTGAACTCTGCCTTACCTGCCGGTGAATTTGGATTTCGCCCGGCAACTCAGGCTGGAAACCTGCACATTTATCTCCCCTGCTTCCTGTCCACAACCTTCTGGGTCCAATCACACACTAGCTTATCCAGAAGACGCACCGGATCATTGGTCTGATTGGTTGAAGGACTATCCAAGCGTACGGAGTCATTTGAACGATGCCCAGTAGAAATAAAGCGCAGACACCCCAGACTAATGTTCGATCTTAAAAGACTGAGCTTAGTATGGTGATAGCCAGACTAGTCTAGATGAGCTCTTATGTCCAGACCCACGGAGTGACCCACTCCTGCAGAGGATGTGTCTGTCTGTTCCCATGTTACAGATCCAGGGTGGAGGAGAGCCGCTTTATGCTACTATGAGATTAGAGAGAAATTAGGAGAGAAAGCAGTAGCCCAGTAATGACGACAGATGTTTGCACTTGCTGTCAGTGTACAGTACATGTGCCTTACTGATAACCACTATCAGGTCTGCATACACACACACACACACACACACACACACACACACACACACACACACACACACACACACACAGTGTCTGGAAGGTCTTTATCCTCCACCTCCAACCTGAGCTCGTCTGTATGATCGTACTGAGACCTGAGGCTGTGACTGGCCGTATGAGACCTCTGTTATCAGATAGGCTGCAGAGAGAGAGAGGGATGGGATGGGATGGGAGAGAAAGACAGAGGGGGAATGAGAGAGAGAAAGAGAGAGAAGAGATTAGTGGAGGGAGAGAGAGGGACAGAGAGAGAGAGAGAGAGCGCATGAGCGCTGCAGGCTGTGGGTTGTCCGCTTGAGACCGAACGGGCAGTAAAAGAGCGCCGGCAGGCCACACTTAATCACAGGCTCACCTTAATCACATCCCTCACCCAGGGACATGGCCCTCGGCCCCCTCTGTGCTCGGGGAGCGGATTTCAGAGAGAAGAGGGTAATAGCTCTCTCTCTCTCTCTCTCTCTCTCTCTCTCTCTCTCTCTTTCTCTCTCTCTCTCTCTTTTTATGTCTCTTTCTCTCTACCCCCCTCTCTTTCACTTACCCTTTTTCATCACCTGAGGGATATGGGATAGGGATATCATATGTTTTTTTTTGACATAGGCCCTCTTTGCTTTAGGCCAAAAGGTTGGTATTACAGTGACATTACTCTGGGAGATCCGGATCTAGGAACTTCTACTTCTTTTCACTTTCCTCAACCCTGCGAATATGCGAGTTAATGTATATCGGCATTGGCGGAAGTCTGTTTCGCCTGAGAGACATTTAGTTTAGTTGACTATTGTATTTTGCTGCAGCTAGTTTGGTGATGTTGGTGAGTTGGCTAGTTTGGTGGTAGCTGGCTTGTGGGCTAGTTTGTGGGTATTAGTTGGTAGTAAGCTAGTATGTTGGTGTTAGTTGGCAAGTATCTTGCTGCGGCTAGTTTGGTGATGTTATTGAGTTGGCTAGTTTGGTGGTAGCTGGCTTGTGGGCTAGTTTGTGGGTATTAGCTAGTTAGCTAGTATGTTGGTGTTAGCTGGCAAGTTAGCTCGTTTGTGTATAGGGTTCTTAAGTGTGTTGACAGCCTTGTTGCTGGGCCCGGGTGTGTTTGTCCAGGGGGAGGGCTTGGTATGGGGGGGTTGGAGCCCATGATGGGCTGCTTGTCAGGGGTTATTTCAGACACGGCACAGGGGAGCAACACGGGCTTCTGTGACACCACTCAGGACCAATATAGAGCGTGATGCATGGATGTGCCTATCGCCTAACCCACTTTACCCCTCCCCTGCGCTCGCCTCCTCCCCTGCACCTCCCCTGCACCTCCTCTTCACCCCCCCCCCCCCCCCCCCCCCCACCTGCCCTCCATGCTCGCTCACTCGCCAGCCAGCCAGCCATCTGGGCTTTATGGGATGGCTGAGTCAGAGAGATAAAACACTAAAGAACTGTACAGAGAGAGAGAGAGAGAGAGAGAGAGAGAGAGATCAGAGGAGATGAGAGAGAGTGAGGTATGGAAGAACAGAGAGAGAGAGATGGAGAGAGAGAGAGAGAGAGAGAGAGAACTCCAGGGTGTGTAAAACCAAAAGGTGTTTGTTGTCGGGACTCACATCCAACCACAGTGGTGCGTGTCCTTGAGGTGTCAAAACAAAATCACAAAGAGTCCCATTGGAGTTGAAATACTGTAGGTCAGATAAGAGCCTTTTTCTTTTACTTTGTCATTGACAATGTGGAGGTTGACACATGTAATCCAAGACATATCAAAGTTACATCTGACAGTTCACTAGAAACAAATCTGGACCAACAGTGTGATAAGAACGGCTTTGTTGTTTTATATTTGATCCAGGTTTTCAGGCTGCCTGTGAAATGTAGTGCTGAGTTACATTTCTAAAACACCACATTACATAAAGGAATCTACCTTTGGAGGGATGCTTTATTTGCATGTTAGCTTAACTGTTCATATTCCACTGGGCGAAAGACAGCATTGACAGCAACTTCCAATAGTAGGCTTGAACTTCCCTCACGTGATCTGGGTATGACACCAACATCGAGGCGGCATCACGGGTGAGATCAGAGAGGGTTAAAGCGGAGCGAGAGGCGCAAACGTTCGATCATTTCCGCGTTCTGTCTTGGCAAAGGGGAGGGGGGCTAAATCCCCCTTTAAGCAGACCTGTTAACATTCGAACTGAACTGCTTGCCAATCTGACAGAGATCGATATCCCACTATGACGTCTTTGCGACACGCCTCTTTAAGCAGACAGAAACTGTTCGAATTTTGCTTCCATAGAGATGCATTACGTTGCTCTATCTTGTCAGTAATTAAGGATCTTTGGTGAGATGGATGGCTGTCAGTCTGATAATGGAGAAGCAAATGTGTTTTTGATCCGGGCGATGTGAAGCCCCGACCGTCATCGCCTGTGAGCTGGAGCGAGGCCTTATCTCCGCCTGGCTCCATGGAGGGTTTTGCGGCTGTTGAGTGATCTGTGGGCTCTTCCTGGAGCTGTGGTTCCTGTGGTTTCCCCCTCGTCTGCCTATCACCATTCTAAGCTCAATCTTTTAGAGAATCTATGCAGGTTTGGCGATTTCTTCGCCGGTTTTGCTTTTCGCTTTTCGCTCGTTTTATGCTTGCAGGTTTCTCTGCAGAGCTTCCCCCTACAGCTTTAGCGTGTATATTTTACAACATCGGTCAGTCTGTTTTTACATGAGCATGATCGCGAGGCTGGAGACTTTGTGTTTGTCAGTGTCACCGGGCCCGTTGGCACAATCTTGCAAGCGTAGTTTCCCCGCTCACAGGTGCTAAGGGGAAGCGAGACAGGCATCATTCAACCCGAAATAAGTCAAATAACCATTCCAGTGACTCCGAGGCTGATCAGTTAAGGCAACTTAAAAAAAACTTGCATAGTTCACCTTTAAGACTGAGAGAGCCTGCACTTTATTTCTACTGCTCAAGAGGCATGATCAATGGGCATAGTTCAAGTGACTCTGTACACTTGGATAGTCCTTCAACCAATCAGACCAACGATCCGGGTGCATCTTTTGGATAAGCTAGTTTGTGATTGGACCCAAAGGTTGTGGACAGGAAGCAGGAAGATATAGATGTGCAGTTTTCCAGCCTGAGTTGAGCTGAGAATCCAAATCCACCAGCAGGTCAGGCAGGGTTCACCCAGCCTGTTTCCCCATGCATCTGTGGCAGCCATGAGAAACTGCCCATCACTTCCTTGTGAACCGGGCTCTCCAGCGAGCCTCAGAATGGCACGCTCCTCTCACTTCAGTAATCAGAGCCTTAGCACATCCAGCGCCCTGTACAGTGCCTAGCTTATGGAACTGATAAGTGTAAGTCTATGGCAGTGGTTCTCACACACACACACACACACACACACACACACACACACACACACACACAGACAGACAGACAACCACAGGCAACTGTAGACTCTCTGTTGTGTTACTCCGGGAGTCTCCAAGATGTTTTGTTTTCATGAAGATAATATAATCACTTCAAATGATACAAAAATATATATAATGAAAAATTGGAGCGGCAATTGTTCTCTGAGGTGTTAGTCATCACTCCCCAGAGTCTGGGTCAGTCTTCTGCTCCAGGGTGGACACTCAACACCAACGGTTTCTGGGAATTTGCATCTCTTTTCACTCCTGTCTGTTGTGTAGTGTTGAAATACTGTAGTGATTTAATCTGCTGCTTACAGAGAAAGTGTCCACACACACCCACACACACACACACACACACACAAGTGTGTATGGGAGCTGCATAGGGCCTCTCTCTCCCACTCTTTCTCACTCACACACAAGTATGCGCGCACACACTCAGACACAGGCACACACACACACACACACACACACACACACACACACACACACACACAAACACACACACGCGCACACACACGCACACTCATACAAATGCATACAGAGGCAAACATGCGGTCAAACACGCCTAATCATAGTCCATGCACAAAGGCCCACATAAACAAACACACCCACACACACACACACACACACCGACACACTCTTGTATTATGATCATTTGAATTTAATTATTGCTATTTTTAGCACACATCAGATGACATTTGGATCGTGGGTGTGGAGTCGGCCTGCACAGGTGTAGCAATGAATGAGTCCTGGTACCACACACACACACACACACACACACACACACACTCGCTCACTCACTCATAGACAGCATCATACTTTCCACACAACTTCAACTTTATTTGGATTGGAGAGGTGTGTGCGTGTGTGTCTGTGTGTGTGTGTGTGCGCACGCTTGCAATCGTGTGTGTGTGTGTGTGTGTGTGTGTGTGTGTGTGTGTGTGTGTGAAGCCGCGACGGTGGCGGCGGCGGCAGCAGCCCAGTGGGGTGGCGCACCCCTTTAAAAGACACTTCAAAGCGCAGCTTTACAGCGGGCCTGGAGACATTAACCTTTGAGTCAAAGCTGCGCCCTCCGCAAACAGCCAGCCGCTAAATTGATTTCAGTGTGGAAAAGGCACAGGCTCACTCAATTCCCCTGCTACAACTTACAGAGAGAGGGAGGGAGAGAGAGAGAGAGAGATGCAGAGAGAGGGAGAAGGAGTGTGACAGAGAAAGAAAGAGAATGAAGGAAACAGAGCAATGGAGAGACAGAAAGAAGTGTGACAGAGAGAGAGAGGTGGAGGGAGAGAGTGAGAGAGAAAGAGAGGTTGTGTGTGAAGGACAGAGAGTGAGACGAGGAAACAATGTTTTGCCCGAGGGTATAGCCTTTGACTTGAAATCCTTTGTAATCAGTCAAAAGGAAACTATATCAGGAAGTAAAAACAACCCATATTACCACCCCACCCCACCCCACCCCCTTTTCTTTGGAAAAGAAAGCGCGGTTGTTTGGAAACGGCCCCCGAGATTTGCATGCAGACCGACCAGGGGGCTTCAGCGGTCGTTTCCATCCTCTCATGTCGTCTGTACTTCCTGGTTCCCAGAGTAAGGCCGTGTGTGTATGTCCGTGTGTGTGCCGTGTGTGTGTGTCCGTGCCACTCCACACTTGGCTCCACACAGTTGGCTGCTGTCAGTTGGACTTTTGTTTATCTTTGCTTCGCAATAAACTTCACAATAGCCTTTTGCGTTTAAATAAGCAGTTTATAGTTCCTTTTTTTAATGGATGATAATATTACAGACTAAATAGAATTAGTAGAATAATAACAATAGTCATAAACGTATACAAACTACGACTCTGGGGGAAAATGAATCATTTATTTATACATACATCTACTCACCCATCAAGCCATCTCTCCTCCTCATTCACTCACTTCAGTATCTTCACGGTCTTATTACCTCCGCCAACGAGGTTATGCTTTCATTGGGGTTTGTTTGTTTGTTATTTGTTAGCAAGATAACTAAAAAAGGTTATGGATGGATTTAGATGAAATTGTCAGGAAATGTCTGAAATGACCCAAGAAAGAAACGGTCAAATTTTGGGAGTGATCAGGATCACTGTCTGGATCCTGGGGGCATTTGTTTGTCTGTTTGTCTGGATCCAGGAAGCACTTGGCAGTTGGCAGAGGTCTGCGCTCTCAGAGTGCTTTTCTAGTTCATTCATTCATTCATTCAAGCATTCTTTCATTCATTCTTTCATTCATTCATCCAGATAATGGTATTCTCTCGTTACCTCCTTCTATGGAGAGAACAGCACACGGGGGCAAATCCAGTTCTGGACTGTGACACTCTCCAGAGCCATTGATCGCTTTACTATGAGATTTCCAAATCATACAGTACACTGCACACGATGATGTGGTTCGCCATAATGCACTTACAGCCACATGCATTAAATAAGGGAACACAGACAGAGATGCAAACATAAACAGTATGGACTACCACAGTGAGACACACACACACACACACACACACACACACACACACACACACACAGACATTTGTCGGTGGAAACAGATATGCTACGGATAAGGTCGTTTTTGACACAATGTTTGATCTAATTGCATTTTTTTCTGAGCCTTTTCTTCCCAGACAAAATGCCCGTGTAGTGAAAAGTGGACACAGTACTCCTGACGTCCCCCGTCTCTAAAAACTGACCTGCCTTTGACCTCACGATGCTTCCAG
Organism: Sardina pilchardus; assembly: GCF_963854185.1. Classification (NCBI taxonomy): domain Eukaryota; kingdom Metazoa; phylum Chordata; class Actinopteri; order Clupeiformes; family Clupeidae; genus Sardina; species Sardina pilchardus. The sequence continues at coordinate 25,809,143 of NC_085005.1, forward strand.
CCTGGATCATGCCCATTCACTTCAGCACAGATCTAAACAGGGCTCCAGCAATGCAATTCTGGAGGAGGCTGTGAAATGTCAGATAGGGGCCACTACTGCGTCATGCGTCGGGCCAAATCAGATCTGCGGTCGGCCGCCAATCCCATCGGCTCGACCAGGCGGAGAGGGGCCTGGACCAGGGAGCTCGTTATGTCCACGAGAGAGAGAGAGAGAGAGAGAGAGAGAGAAAGAGAGAGATAAAGAGTGGACAATGAGGGCAGAGCGGAATCAAATCAAACATTCAGCTCATCTATCTGACCATTGACTGCGAGACACACCCTATGCTTTGATGACCATCAGTATCCCCTTCTGTTTGAGGGTTGTTGTTGCTCCCAGGGCTTCGGTGAGGACGGCGGGGAAGCCCACTGAAGAGTGAATTCCTGTCCCCTGGGTTGTTGTTTGTTGTGCCGTTCCAGCAAGCTCACACCGACCAATGATTAGAAGGCGCAGCAATCAACATTCCAGCTCCAGCCCAATTGGGTCGGATTTCTGGCATGTCCGAGAAAGAAAATTGTGTGTGTTGTCCATGTGTTAGTTTCCATGTCAGCGTTTTGCGTGGGGGTGTGTGCATGTGTGTGTTAGTGTCTGTGTTGTTTGAGCTGTGTAGTGTGTGTATGTTTGTGTTGGTGTGTGTCTGAGCTGTGTAGTGTGTGTATGTGTGTGTTGGTGTGTGTCTGAGCTCTGTGTGTGTGTATTTGTGCGCTGGTGTCTGTGTTGTCTGTGTGTTAGTAACTCGATGTTTATGATACACCAGTGACCCGGATTCTGAGTGGTCAGTCAGTGATCATTCAAAATCACACACGCGGTCAGTTCCTGCATTTCCTTCTGGTCAAACAAATCATCTCCTTTCTTGGCACAACTGCATTTCCGAAATACATGTGGTTTTGGACACAAGATTTTTTCCATTCCACTGTCACCATAACAACCAGCTGATGTTTGCCCTGTTTTTGTTTGAGGCGGTCCCGGGTTGTAGTAGATAACTGTGGCGCTGGACCACCAGATCAGGGCCAGAATTGGGCCCGAGTCATGCCAGATCCGCCCCGTGGTTG
>NC_085005.1:25815230-25842730 GCF_963854185.1 Sardina pilchardus
TGCTACCAGGTCCAACGTTGTGTGACGCTGGCAGTGTGCCACTGGTGCACACACACACACACACACACACACACACACAGCAGCACTGAATATAGACTGCAGTTGTGCAGTGATTAGTCTTACTGTAGCGAGGCAGAGAGGGGGATATCTGCTATGAGTGTGTCCCATGTCATCAGATCTCATGCTGTTTCCTGACAGCACTGGCCACAGTCCAGGGATGGCCAGCACACGAGTGCACACTCTCTCTGACCCCTTTGGTCACTGAAAGTGAAAACAAAAGCGCCATTTCCTTACTGGTTTATGTGCAGCAGGAAAAATTACCATGGTGCTTTGCTGATCTGCGGAGTGTGTGTGTGTGTGTGTGTGTGTGTGTGTTTGTGTCTTTGTGTGTGTGTGTGTGTGTGTGTGTGAGCCAGCTCTTAGCATTGCTACACACACTCCTTATAGTCGACAGTTGCTGCTCAGTGAACTGTTGGTGAGAGTGTGTGTTCTTGGCTTGGAAGTACAGTATGTGTGTGTGCGTATGTGTGTGTGCGGGTGTGTGTGTGTGTGTGTGTGTGCATGTGTATGTGTGTGTGTGTGTGTGTGTGTGTGTGTGTGTGTGTGTGTGTGTGTGTGTGTGTGTGTGTGTGCGCGTGCGTATGTGTGTGTGTGTGTGTGTGTGTGTGTGTGAGGTCCTTTAAGGTCTCTGGGTCTCACCATCTCTCCTCCAGACTTGGTTTAATGAAGCTAATCATTAACAGCTAGCCTAAGGCAGGGCAGAAGTGCTGAAACACACACACACACACACACTTGACTACTACACTCCTTTAGATTAACACCAAAGTCACACCTCAGCTCAGCATAGTGCTGTTTGTGTTGGGTTAGTAGGTGTCATGTTATTGTCAGTTACTGATGCTTATCTTGGTGCTACTGTATCTATTTCATTTTGGTGAATATCCATTATCTGCCAATGCCTCAGTGAACGCCATGAAACCACGATCTGTTCGGAGATTATTATCATACCACAAAAATCTCATACAGGTGCAATCCTAAATAAGGACACGGGCAGTATTTTGGATAGTATATGTCCAAAAATTCCATCCCTGTAATGTAGTATGGCTAACATTGCAACAGAGTTGCTTACCTTTGGTAAAATGAGTGAGTCTGGTTACAATGCTTATGTAACATGATGTAAATGTGATGTTTAGCCAAAATACAGTTGGCTTTTCCCTTCTTTTTCAAAATATATTTTTTAATTATTATTTCTTGAAAATTAGTCAACCTTTTATACTGTAGAATGTTCATTTTTCAATCTGTTCCTAGAAAGATTCCGGTTTAAGCACTGAAAACAAACACAAATACTTTTATGATTATATGAAAGTGTATCGGACTGCCAGGGGCTCTAAGGAATGTCATCTTTTAAACATGTTCATTTTATGTTTGTTAACTGCCGAGTTACCGTTAACTCAATGTTGTTTGCTGTGCCACCGGAAACACCTTGAGAACGGACGAACAATTTGGGTCGTTGAAACGGCCTATACTGACTCGGTTTGTAGTGAACATCGTTTGCACCCTTCTATGTACAGTAAGACGCCTTTGTAGTGCACCATATAATAAAGGAAGTGAACGGGTTAAATTCCAAACCACACTATGAAATGTTCACTACGCTCACTAAGCTCGACAAAGCTGAATGAGGACAGGTTTAAATCCGCTGCTGGATAACGACCCGATAGCAATCAGTCATTAAGTAATCACAGATAGCAGCCGTGAAATATGGGCACGATACGGATCAGCCATTAACTGCTGCTGTGGGATCTTCATGTTTTAGGGCATTAGGAGGAAGATACCTGAAGCAGTTTGCGGTTAGCTTCGTGAAATACATGTGTCGCGACTTTATGAACATAGGACATTGTGGGTCCCAAAGCCAGACCAGTTAAGAACCACTGAGCTACACTATCCATACCCTTTTCCCATCTCTCGACGACTCATTTCTTTCCAGAAAATATCCGTTCATCCGTAATCCGTAACTCCATTAACAACGGGATATACTGTACCTCATACACATTTACTATACACCTCTTTGCTTGTTCTTCTGTCACTTTGTCCTGGCACTGTAAACAGAGTTAATTCCTGCTGTGTAGTCCAAGATCTCTGAATCTTGATTTAGTGAGTGTGACTCACCCACTTGAAGTCCACTTACTTCAGCCAATCCATCATTTGCATAAGAAACGGATACAGTACTTGATAGAGGTGTGTGTTGAAACAATAAAATGCGTCAAACTGTGTCATTATAATGGGCATCAGTGAATATGTGTTTATAACAAGACACATCCAAGAGACTGTGTGTGTGTGTGTGTGTGTGTGTACTGTATGTATGTGTGTGTGTGTGTGTGTGTGTGCGTGTGTGTGTGTGTGTGTGTGGTGTGTGCTTGATAGGCTTGGGGAAGTTAAATAATCGATCGATTCATTTAATTACTCAGTTGACATATTTAAACAGAATCTGGAGCGATGGGCACAAGTTTGCACCATGCTGTCTTTAGTTAGCCTCCAGTTATATTTGTGTGTGTGTGTATATGTGTATGTGTTTGTCTGTGTGTGTGTGTGTGTGTGAGTGTGTGTGTGTGTGTGTGTGTGTGTGTGTGTGTGTGTGTGTGTGTGTGTGTGTGTGTGTGTGTGTGTGTGTGTGTGTGTGTGTGTGTGTGTGTGTGTGTGTGTGTGTGTGTGTGTGTGTGTGTGTGTGTTCTTGAGTGTGGGTGTGTGATTGAGTGCTTTTTCATCTTTTAGAAAAGCCTGTTGGCCTGAAAAGCTTATCATTTTATTTGCTTGGCCAGGGCAGCCTGGTTCCTGTGTGATATCTCACACTATTCAAGTGTGGCAACATGAACAAGACATCTTTTAATGGAACCCCAAAATAGCAACAATCTGAGCCAGAGAGGGAGAGGTAAAGAGATAGAGAGAGAGAGAGAGAGAGAGAGAGAGAGAGAAAGAACAAAAGTAACAGGGAGGGGAAGGGGATTGAGAGAAAGAGAACAAAGAAAAAGAGGAAAGAGGGAAAGAAAAAAGACAAGAATAAGAGAGAGGCAGATGAAAGAGAGAGTGAGAGAAGTGAGTGTGTGCTCTTGTTTTGTGTGTGTGTGTGTGTGTGTGTGTGTGTGTGTGTGTGTGTGTGTGTGTGTGTGTGTGTGTGTGTGTGTGTGTGTGTGTGTGTGCGTGTGTGTGAGTGTGTGTGCGAGTGTAAGTGTGTTTGTGTGTGTGTGTGTGTGTGTGTGTCCTATTGGAGGTTGGTGCTGTGTGAGGAGCAGCAGGGTGACAACAGAGAGCTGGCCTGCGGCGTTTATCCAGGAGAACATCACGTCCGCATTCCACACAGGACACAAGGAGCCCTGTTCTCCTCCTCCACCTGCTCAGATAGAGAGAAGGGCACACACACACACACACACACACTCACTCACATGCACACACACACAGACACACGCATACGCACACACACACACACATGCACACACACGCACACACCAATATGCACACACACACACACCAACATGCACACACACACACTGCAAGAATAGCCACAGAGACAGGTGTCATCTTACATGGCAAATGAGAGTTTGCCCTGAAAAGGACTACCAACCCCAATAGAATCCTGCTTTGCAGCTAAATCCTAAAGTAAGCTTTGAGCCAATAGCAGCCCTCTTTGCTCCCGACAGCAGCCAGCTCTGTCTCATCTCCGTGCCAGATCCGGGCCTGCTCCATGCCAGATCCCATCTGAACCCAACTCCCCCACCTGGGAGTCCCCTGCCGTTCTGTTACCTGTCCAGCAGCACAGTGAACGCTGACATCATGGTGGACTTTGTCTCCAAGACTTTTTGTTGTACTTCTGAGAAAAAGTCAGTCCTGCACTTTGCTCTCCGTAGGGATCAGCTTATTTCTGGATAAGGGATAAGACAGAGGTCACAGAAGAACGGGAAAAAAAAGCACTTTTGTTTGACTTCACAGCTCGATCATTCTCTAGTCGTTTGACATTTTAATCAATATCACGTTTCTAAGTAGAGAATAGCCATCCATCCGCCCATGCTGATATGACATAGCACAGAGACAGTGTAAACAATAAAAGTCTCACTGAAGTGATAGAAGCAGGTGCATTACTCTCAGGAGCGTCAGGAGACTTTGCTCCCTATCACTTTATGGCCGGGCGCCCACCGGACACGGCGTTCAGCGATGTGGGCTTGACACGCACATTTTAGAACAGTTTTCTAACCCTGTGCGGCTGCAGCGCGGCAGACTTTTCTAGTGGGCTTTACTTTGTTAAAAACAATAGAGTTCTCATTTTTTTCTTGTCGCGTCATGCCGCGTACGTTTCCGGTGGGCGCCGGCCTTTACTCTTAAGTGTAGATAGTCATTAGTCAGTTAATATGGTATTAATATGGTTTTGTTTCATGCATAGAATACTGTCCTGCGGCTTATACTGTATGCAGTGCGGCTAATACACAGGAGATGACTGTTAAGTATGTGAGCTAGAGAGACGCAGAGACCATGCGCTGCTTCTTGCCCACTCCAGCGCTGGGTTGACCATCTTGGCCCGTGTGATGCTGAAGTTAATGTGATTGTAATTGAGCCACACAAAGAGTGACCTTGAAATGCCCTTTCATTTCACAACTAGACTGCTAGCTATTCATTACACTCTGGGAAAATCCCCTTGTCACTTCCTCCCTGTATGGTTGGTTGCACACCAGGAGCAGCCGCTTGCTGAAATATCAGTCAGTCGGATTTTGAAATGTCATCATTACAGTGCATGGGTAGTGATTATCTACGGTAGTGATGATACTTTTTCTACAGTGACTGCCCGCAGTAACCAGCTCTTGCCCGCTAACTTCGTCTCAGTGTTGGATGAGCCATCTGCTGGCAACCTTGTCGTGTTAAATGTCATTAAAAGCTGGCAGTGTGCACTGTGTGGAGTCAGCAGTAGCCATGCCCCGTGCCAATCTCTGGGTTGGCACGGTGGAAAAGTCAGGGGACTTAGCTGCCTTAGCAGAACTGGAGCTCATCAGCCATAGCGGAGAGAGAGAGGTATCCAGGTCACAGTGATTTGGAACCCTAGTGTCGGCAAATGGGCATGTCGCATGCGCTCATGTGTCCAATCACACGTCAGGAACACATTCCGCAATGGTTCTGGCTAACGTCAGGCCTGGTGATGTCACAATGGCATTGTGTGGTTTGGAACTCTGATGTCAGCTAATGACCTCTCTGCTCTCGTCAATGTTTCAGCCAATCAGGAACAGGTAGCAGACAAGCCTAGGCCCCTGCATAATATGCTACATATGCTCCAACATCAGTGCGGTGCACTTTGCTTTCGCCATTCAATCGCATTAGATTCCACTGTTTCCAGAACAACCCTGCAGTCGTGGCCTTCTGGTTAGGGCTTCGGGCTCGTAACAGAACGGCTTCCAGTTCGATCCCCGACCACCAGTGGGGAAAATGTGGGTGGAGGAAGCGGTTGAGCACTGCTCCACGGCTGAAGTGCCCTTGTGCATGGCACCTAACCCCTCACTGCTCTGGGTTAGTGTGTGCTTCATGTTGTGTGTGTTCACTAATTCACAAATTGGGATAAATGCAGAAACCTAATTTCCCCCCACAGGATCAAAAAAGTATGTATACTTATACTTATACTTATACCTAACACTGCTGATCCCTTTTGTAAGGGCTTGTTGTTTATTGAACGCTGTCATTTTATCATCTCGGTGCTGCTGTGGCTGCAGTGAGCAGAGTGTAGAGAGTAGAGTCTTTATTGTCCTATAAAGGACATTCTTCTTCACACGCCAATACATTCCATAAAAAAGACAGCAGCATTTGATGTTCACATCACAGTCTCATACATATAACATATCACACATCACATATAACATATAACATATAACATATAACATAAACATAATGTGACACACACCATACACCCCCTCCCTTCTAGTTCCCCTGCCCCTCAACACAGTGCAAGCAAAAGTGGACAGTGCAGTGAGCAAAGTGGGCAAAGCTACGGCTCCATACTCATCGTCCTCCATCTTGGAAGAGCACTCGCACAACGACTCCCCCGGTTAATGGTCATCTCTCCGCTCTCCGCTCTCCGCTCTCCTGCGAGCCTGAGGAGCTGTCGCTCTTAATTGCCGCCCACATGTGTGTGTGTGTGAGGACCCGTCCTCCTCCCCCTCTCGCTGACCACACTGAGGCGGGGATGGCGCGGTCTGGGCTGAAGTGGACGTGGCTCTAATTGAGACGGGTCCTCTGGGGGTAGTGGGCGTAGCGTGGCCGGCCGCAGTAATCAATCACACTGGAGCTGCTCACACACGGAGCCACATCCATGGACCCCCATGCAGGAGGAGAGGAGAGGAGCTGCTCTCTCTGACATTGCACTGCTAGATTACTATCAGGCTCTCTCTGTTTGCTTTTCAATTGCTACACCACCAATGCACCAACTGAATTGGGATGTGTGTGTGGGAATGTGTGTGTTTGTGTGTGTGTGTGTGTGTGTGTGTGTGTGTGTGTGTGTGTGGCCATCTTGTCATCTTAATGGAAACTCATCTTAATGGATGATTTGGTGCATTCGTGCAGAGATGAGTAATGTGTTTGCACTGTATCAGGGGGATTGTGTGTGTGTGTGTCTGTGTGTGTGTGTGTGTGTGTGTGTGTGTGTGTGTCTGTGTGTGTGTGTGTGTGTGTCTGTGTGTGTGTGTGTGTGTGCATGCATGTTGAAGTTGTGTTTGTAATTATCCAGGAGAAAATGGCTTCTGTCACTCTGACTCCATCTTACTGTGTGTGGGGGATGGAAGTGTGTTCGCGTGTGTGTGTATGGTGTGTGAAAGAGAAAGACTGTGCATGTGTGTGTGTGTGTGTGTGTGTGTGTGTGTGTGTGCATGCGTGGGAGAGAGAGAGAGAGAGTGTGTGTGTGTGTGTGTGTAGGGGGATTGTTTGGAGACTTGATGGCGAGTTGATTTCAGGAGCAATTTCAGTCGAATAAGGAGAGTGAGAGCTGATGACAGTGAAACCCTTGAGACAAAGAGAGAGGGAGAGAGAGAACAGAGAGAGAGAGAGATGGAGAGATATATTGAGAGAGAAACTGAGACCATGTGAGAGAAAAAGAAAGAGAGAGAGAAGGTAAAGATAGACAGCCACAGAGGAACAACAAAAAGGGAACAAGAAAATAGAATAGAGATACTATCACAGAGAAAAGAAAAATGAACAAGGGATGAAAGACGATCAGTGAAGAGAGAGGGAAAAGACTGGATAGACTGAAGAGAGAAGAAAAACTATTGAAGTGGACTGTCACAGAGGAGAGAGGCTGATAGTGTGAGTTTGTCTAGTCTAATGATGGAGAGACAGTCTCACACACACACACACACACACACACACACACACACACACACAAACAGATGGAAACAGGTAGAATATATGGAATATGGAATATATATAATATACTTTCTGGACCCTGGGATGTCCGCCTCTGCACTCACACACACACACAGGCACACACACACACACAGATGGAAACAGGTAGAAAGAATATATGGAATATATATAATATACTTTCTGGACCCTGGGATGTCCGCCTCGGCACTCGCGCACACACACACACACACACACACACACACACACACACACACACACTTCTTGCTTTCCTCTCTCTAGGTACAGTAGCACAACAGCATGTTTATTTAATAAGACGCGTCCTTAATGTTAGACATCACTATCCGCCCAGCGCGTCGCCTCCCTAATGTAGTCTCATAAATCTGGACTAGTAGGCAGCGATGTCTGGCCATATGCGCAGAGGATGGGCATGATTAGTGGTAGTCTATTGTGCCTTTTGTTTGTGCATTCATAATTGGATTATATTTGATATAAAATTTGACATTTGATGTTTATTTTTTAGTCACATATTTTTTGGGCTTTTTGGACAGTAAGAGAGACGAGGGATGCACTTAATCGTCTGTAGGACATCATTGTTGGCAGAGACCAGCTTTGGAATGGTGTTATGGGCATCATTTAAAACCGGTGTCATGCTGATGGGATAAATTACAATAGCCTTAGTTTACACACAGGAATCCATTTGATTATGTTTTGTGTGTTTTTCTTTTCTCCAAACATCAGAGCAGCTGTCAGAACCGTATCCTATTACTGGAGCTGTTTTCATGTATTTAGCCTTTCTAAACAAATCTCCTCTTTATCTGCTCATTTACAGAGCACTTTGAATCACCAATGTTTATGATTTGCACTCTATAATTAGCTTGCCTTGCTTGTAAACAAACAGACAGCTGGGCCACAAGATCTCTTAAGCCCAATTCGCACCAAAGATTCCCGACGCATCGAGACCGAGTTGCAACCTTGTGAATTAGAAATTGCACGTAGTTGCAAGCCGTCGTTAGCCGTCACAAAGCATCCAACATGTTCAGTCGCAGTTGCAAGGTTTTAAGTCGCGGCTCATCTCGTCGGCAATCTTTTGCCTGAACCCTGCTTTAGGGGTGGCTCTCAAACTCTCTCCTCGATCCTCGATGCTCAGTCCTCGAGGCTCGTTCCCACTGATCTATAACTAACACTGGATAGACTTTCCCATTTTTGCCGCCCCATCATTCTTTATCTAGATCAGTGAGGACGAGGATCGAGGAAGGAAGGGAGGGTGTATAAAAGGCCAAATGAGAGGCACCCTAGGTGTGGGTGAGTGTTACTGCACATACTGTAGATCACTAGATTACTCAGTTTAATCTGAAAAAGGTTTGTTTCAGATTATATCTTCGTCAGAGTCCACTGAACATTCTGTGAAGCACCAGATTGTTGTCAGTAGCATGGTGGAGTTACCACCCATGTAACCATGTGTGTGTGTGTGTGTGTGTGTGTGTGTGTGTGTGTGTGTGTGTGTGTGTGTGTGTGTGTGTGTGTGAGTGCAGAGGCGGACATCCCAGGGTCCAGAAAGTATATTATCACCTGTGAGCATGTGTATGTGAGACTGAAAGAGAACGGGGATCTCTGCATCCCCAGAGTTCCACAGGTCCCCGACCATCTTGGCCAGACTCAACACTCTACTCTCCACCGGGCGTGAGTGGAGTTTTGAGCGTGCGGTGGTCCGGTCGCATGCTGTGTCACCGGCGTCCTTGGAGGGGCGGGAGGGGGGGGTGAAGCTATTTGCATGCTGTGATCTGTAAATAGAGTGGTGGTGTACTCCTGGTTGGAATGGCATAACGTGGCCACTGGCGCACATCCCCAGAATAGAGCCAGCCAGTGCAGTGGGGTCAGTCAGCTGTGCCCAGCCAGAAATCTCAAAACTTTGAGGCCTGACCGGCTGTGTCTGCAAACGTGTGACTAGAATTTATTCAAATGTATATAATGTGTGGAAATGTGTGAGTGTGTGTCTGCATGTGGGTGTAGTTGTACAGTATGTGGTGTGTTTAGGTGAAGAATGTGTATAGGTGAAGAATTGAGGTCAATTTATAGTTCAGGTGACAAGTGTCTGTCGCTAGACAAATGCAGAATGATGCCGACAGATGTCGCAGAGCTGCAGGCTTTCATAGTCCAACACCGGCGACAAAGTGACAAATAGAACGTCACCTAGTTTCTATAGCAACTTGGGCGTAAAGTCAACAGACACACATCATGACCACGGTAACACGCAATAGAACTCGAACTCAAGGAGAACTTGGAGTTGATATCCAATCAGAGCATGCGATAACGTCTGCACTGTTTACACTTCTTGGATGTAAGCGACAAACTCCGACACCCTTGCGGACACAAATGTTTTCTCTTTCCCGTCCTGTTTCGTCGAGCAACACTTCGTCACCTGAACTATAAATCGGCCTTTACGAGTACACACTGGAATGAACCGAACCCTATACGGGAGGAGGTGAGAGCAACACGAGATCCTAACTCAAGAGCCGTCCGTCAGCAGCCAACATAAACAAGACAAGTAGCTGAGACAGAGAGAGAAGGGAAGGGAAGAGAGTGGGGAGAGAGAGAGAGAGAGAGAAAGAAAGAGAGAAAGATAGAGATAGAGGAAGAAAATAGGAGTTCCTTCTTAAGGTAAGCTGCTGGGATCCGAGAAAAAGAACTAGACAGAGAATGAGAGAGAAAAAGGTAAAGATAGAGGGATAGAGAGAGAGGGACTGAAAGGACAAAAACGACAACAGCTGAGGCAGACGGAGAGAGAGAGAGAGAGAGAGAGAGAGAGAGTGAAACACTCATCTGAAACAACACAAGCAGCAGTAGTCTGAAACATATCAAGATGATGACACACAGAAAAAAGACAGGGGAGAGAAAATACTGAGCCGCCAAAAGAGAGCGGAGTCGACCGAGAGAGTGACTGAAATCAGACCTGGACACCAGTGATGTAAGCAGGGGACATTTAACACACTCGGACGTCCAGATAAGGGAACCTGACACTGTCAATTCACATCAAAGTGCACGAGTGTCTTGTGTCAGCACAAGTGTGTTTTCATCTCGGGAGCTGTCAGTCACTCTGGAACCCACAGCACTCGCCTGGCCCCACAGTTGCTATGAGTCGAGGTTAGAAAGGTTGACATGACACAAACACACACACACACACACACACACACACACACAGGCTGCTACTGAAAATAGTATTTCATTTTAGTCAGCAACTCTCTTTCCCATACACACACAGAGAAACACACAGACCCCCGCCCCATCGCCCCCTTCCACAGACACACACACACACACACACACACTTAGCACACTGCCAGTGTATTCCCAAGAATGCCATCAGCAGTTCTGCTTTAATTGACGCCTCCCTGGCATGTCTAGCGTAATAATCATGTCTGGGCTGCTCCCACATCCTCTCATTAGCCGTCATGACCATTAATGGAAGATCATGTCCTAGTGTCATTTTACAATTACTGCTAATTGTTAGCGCTCCTAATGTTACAGCTAATATTAGGTTGTGCTCCTAGTGTTACACGCCGGTCCAGGCTGAGTGCTATGTGATGATGGCTTTCGCTCTTGGTCTGCATCCAGGCTAGCTCTGTAATCAGCTTCAAACCCTCCAGCACTGAGCTTGGGGTGGTGGGGGTGGGGGTGGGGGGCAGGGTGGCTAGGCTAGGGTGACTAGACATCCCCGGTTTCAGGGGACAGTGCCCCTTTTTGGTTGCCTGTCCCCCGGGGAAAATACAGAAAAAACACCTATGTTCCCCCGTTTTTAAGATAAAATGATAAAACTTGTGTGTATTTCAATCAGATTGATAGTCAAACTGAAAATGTCCCTGTTTTTTTTTCTTCACATTTTTGGGATCATGTCCCCGGTTTCTGTCTCGGACATCTGGTCACCTTGCTATACTACAGTATAGGTGGCCCCCGGCACACGAGTACGGTGCGGTCTGCTTTCGTTAGATTCCTCCGGTTTCTACAGAACCAATGGCACACTGGCGTTGGACTCTTCAGCCCCCGCCGCGACGATTAGGATTCAGTTCTATTTTTGCAGGCGCCGCTCGGCTGCTTGCCAGTTAAACATGTTGGCGCTGTTGGACGTGGACTGAGTGACAGAATGGGTTGGCGTGCCGTGCTCACGCCGGTGCCAACATGCAGAGCTCTCCAGGTAGCACGGAAGTGGACCTGGATAGTACAGTAATTTCCCGCATATGAGCCGCGTTGTGTAACATAAGCCATGGTATTTGACTGAGGGGCCCTATTCAGACATAGTCATCCTTCCAACTGGGATCTGAGGAAGATCCTTCTGGGCTCCAAAGTGTCATTCAGAGTTAATGGGAGCTATCTGGTGTGCAGATTTGTCAATCTTTCATCCTATAATTTGACAGTCTCATGTAAACATTATTAGGCTAATACCAGAACTTATGATGTGAAAAAATGTATTAAGCTGTCATAGCATACTACCATCATGACACATACCAATATTGAAATCTTTTTTTACAGTCTTTGGTTGAAATGGCGCTGTAGACTGATGGATATACTGTAGCTCACTCGAAAGCATGTGACATCTGCCATGATAATATTATGACAAGATTGTGTTAGCCATATGAAGCAGGATTCAAGTGGTAGTGTTTCCGCTCCGATCGGGCCCAGCGCCAACTCTTCTCACTGCATTACTCACTTCAGTCTTCAGCCCTCCCCAGTCACCAGTGCCATGATTTCATCAGGCACTTACAGGGACAGCTCCAAAACATGCCCCCCCACCCCTGGGGTCCTGATGGCCAGAGGAGTGCTGTGTGCAGCAGCAGGGTGCCTTGCTCATTAGCTCCTATCACGCTAGCAATAGCAGCGCTAGCAGCGTTAGCAGCTCCAGTGACCATCACTTCCTCAAGAGTTCTGGATGCCTTCCAGGCCAGGCCTGCTTGGCTGCTCACAGGAACCAGAGGAAGAACAGAGAGGCAGAGGAAAAAAAGAGAAGAATAATGAAATCTGTCAGCGGAGAATCCTGAGTTGTGGTGGAGCTTCCTTTTAAAAACACTCCCTGAAGGAATTCCATCGTGAGTTCACAGTCGCGCATCCCAGGCCTCCTCTACACTTTTACACTGAAGAATGCACTTTAAAAAAATGTACAGCCTATAATGCGGCATTGTTGTTATTTTTTTGGCCTTTGGTATAATTTTCAAAGTTATCCATCCACATCAAACCAGATAAAAAAAAAGGACATGAGGGGGAAAACCTGTTTAAGACTGGGCATGTGCCTTAATTGCAGGCTGTCTGAGACAGGAAGCACAGTTCGGAAGGTTAAGACGTGAACCCTTCAAAGCTACCTCTCTAAGACTGGAGCCCCTGTCTGTTACTGCAGCAGACTTGTGTTCTGTGGTGGACTCTGAATTAAAGAGGAGCTCTGCAGGTTTGGCGATTTCTTCGCTGCGTTCTCGTTTAATGCTTGCAGGTTTCTCTGCAGAGCTTCCCCTTCAGGGTTGGCGTGTGCATTTTACAACACTCCTCAATCGGTCAGTCTGCCTTTTCATGAGCATGATTGCGAGGCTGCGAAACTTTCTGTTTGTCAGTGCCACCGACTCGGTGCAAACTTGCAAACATGTTTTTTCTGCTCACAGGCATTAGGGGGAAGCGAGACAGCCGTCATTGAACACGGAATAAATCAAATAACTATTCCAGTGACTCCGAAGCTGATCAGTTAAGGCAACTTAAGCTAATAAACTTGCATAGTTCACCTTTAAGGTTTATCAAACTGGTCCCAGACCAAATGTTGTCCATGACAACGGTGGTTTTGCAATACAGAGACTTTGCAATAGAAAATACTGTAATCTATAATGCATGATACATTTAACTGAAGAAGAAAATGTACATCAAAGTACATAGCGTCAACCCTGAACATTGAGGTTAAGAGAGTAGTGATTTGGCCCTTGCACAGAAGCTCTGCTTCAGATGTGCGTGTGTGTACAGTATAGGCCTATATACAGTATGTGTGTGTGTTTGTGTGTTTAAGAGGAACATAGGGAAGTGTGTGTGTGTGTGTTCTCTGTTGACGCATGAATGATTTATCGGTGTAGTACGCCACAGTCATCTCTCCTGCCCTCCACACTTCTTCTCTTTCACTCTCTCCCTCACCATCCATCCCTCTTGCTCTCTGTATCCCTCTGTGTAGTACTCTACATGGTCTTTTCTTCTGTCCCTCTCTCTCTCTCTCTCTCTCTCACTATCCATCCCTCTCACTCTCTCTGTCTATCCCTCTGTGTAGTACTCTACATGGTCTTTTCTTCTGTCCCTCTCTCTCTCTCTCTCTCTACTCTCTCATTCACAGAGTACTTTGTAATAATTGAAGGGCACATTTTTGCTGCCCTAGTTCTCTCCCTCCACTTCATACTGTTTCCCTCTGGTGTCCTGTCTTTGATCCAGAGGCAGAGAGAAGAGCCTTTAGAGTCGAGCCTCATTACTGAGCCTGCAAAAAGGCCGCTGCAGACATTTGCGGGCTCCACGCCACACAGCCCCTGTGTGTGTGTGTGTGTGTGTGTGTGTGTGTGTGTGTGTGTGTGTGTGTGTGTGTGTGTGTGTGTGTGTGTGTGTGTGTGTGTGTGTGTGTGTGTGTGTGTGTGTGTGTGTGTGTGTGTGTGTGTGTGTGTGTGTGTGTGTGTGTGTGTATGTGTGTGTGTGTGTGTGTGCGCGCGAGTGTGTTTACCATGTGTGCCAAGCTCTCTCTACGAGACAGTAGCTCATCTACAGACCTGAGGTTCTCCACAAGGCCCCTACAGCCCTATGCATTAACCGCGTTGATACTTAGTTAGCGCTGAGCGCAGAGTATCGGCATCAAGCTGAGCTTGTCAGCAAGGCCCTATGCTGCCCTGTGCGTTTGACATGCTAGTCCTACAGAGCTCAGTAGCCAACCATGGGGTTTAGCACAAGCCACGTGTGGCCTTATGCATTAACCATGTTACAGTAATGGGCAGAGGAGATGCAGGGTGCTCTAGTTAGCCTGAGGTGTGCCACCACCTCCACACAACCTGGTACAGTAGGCCAGTTGAGTAAATAGATAGATAGGTAGATAGATAGATACATGTAGATAGACAGATAGATAGATACTGTACTGTAGATAGGTAGGTAGATAGATAGATAGATAGATAGACACTGTAGATAGATAGATAGATATATACAGTAGATAGATACTGTAGATAGATAGATAGATAGACAGATAGATAGATAGATAGATAGACTTTATTCATCCCCAAGGGGAAATTACAGTGAGTATCTAAATAATTAGAGTAATTACAATTGCAGTGAGTATCTAAAGGGGGCGTAGTGCTTTGCCTGAGCCCTCTGAGTAGAGGGTATCCAGACAGCTCAGTGTGTTAGTAACGCCAGTGCTCTGAGGGGTGGCAGGCAGCCCAGCATCTACTGTAGTGTAGTGTTGCTTCACTCAGAGTCCGCATCATCTGCAGCCTCACTGCAGCCCAGCATCTACTGTAGTGTAGTGTTGCTTCACTCAGAGTCCGCATCATCTGAGCATCTACTGTAGTGTAGTGTTGCTTCACTCAGAGTCCGCATCATCTGAGCATCTACTGTAGTGTAGTGTTGCTTCACTCAGAATCCGCATCATCTGAGCATCTACTGTAGTGTAGTGTTGCTTCACTCAGAATCCGCATCATCTGAGCATCTACTGTAGTGTAGTGTTGCTTCACTCAGAATCCGCATCATCTGAGCATCTACTGTAGTGTAGTGTTGCTTCACTCAGAATCCGCATCATCTGAGCATCTACTGTAGTGTAGTGTTGCTTCACTCAGAATCCGCATCATCTGAGCATCTACTGTAGTGTAGTGTTGCTTCACTCAGAATCCGCATCATCTGAGCATCTACTGTAGTGTAGTGTTGCTTCACTCAGAATCCGCATCATCTGAGCATCTACTGTAGTGTGGTGTTGCTTCACTCAGAATCCGCATCATCTGAGCATCTACTGTAGTGTGGTGTTGCTTCACTCAGAGTCCGCATCATCTGCAGCCTCACTGCAGCAGCCCCTTGTGTGACACACGGGGAAGAGAATGCAGTGTAGCCTTTGCTGTTGTTTAATGCAGCAGTACAGTAGGTTGGGGGGCGTCTCATCGGTGGGTTGGGGGGGACGTGGGGGGGACGTGGGGGTTATCATTAGCCTCCATAAAGCCCTCTGTAAGCTATCTCTGACAAGAGGGCCAGAGGGGCTCTCTAGTGCTGCCTCTCATTAGCCTGCTTCAGTGCAGCTAAGGATAGCGCTAGCCAACAGAGGCAAGGCAACTTTATTTATGCAGCACATTTCACAAAGGGGGTAATAACAAAAAGCAAAGAATGCAAGTAAATAAATGCATAAAAGGGCAATGGTCATAGAGGAGAAAGCCTCTCTTGCAGAGTTGAAAATATACATACATTACCATGTGATAGCCATGCCATCACTTAAAGAAGAGGACAGATCTAATAATAACTCAAAGGGGGTTGATATTGAATAATCATATAATCAATCAACCGGCACTGTTGAGCTTATCAACGCTAGGAATCAGAGGAGATTTTGAATATCTTCAGGTGTGAAGCCTGTTGCTCTTGGTGTTGTGGTGCAGTTAGCTGAGCTGAAGTTAACCGTGCTTATAGGGGGGGGGGGGGGATTCTGAGGAACTTCTGCTTATAGTGGCCTGTTGATGCCCCCAGAACCTCGCTGTGTAATTAGACTTTAATTATTTTCACTTTCTCTTGCTTCTTCTGTAACCTGTGCTCTCTCTCTCTCTCTCTCTCTCTCTCTCTCTCTTTCTCTCTCTCTCTCCATTAATCCTGCTGTCCTGATGGCTCCTGGCTGCTCTCCTGTTCTCCTTTCATCTGTAATTACTCCCTCAGATGCCCCTGTGGTGGTAGCGTCCACACAGACAGCATCAGTGCACCCAAAGGCAGGGAGAGATGAACCTGTGTGTGTGTGTGTGTGTGTGTGTGTGTGCGTGTGTGTGCGTGTGTCTGTCTGTGTGTGTGTGTGTGTGTGTGTGTGTGTGTGTGTGTGTGTGTGTGTGTGTGTGTGTGTGCGTGTGTGTGTGTGTCTCTGTGTGTGTGTGTCTCTGTGTGTGTGTGTGTGTGTGTGTGTGTGTGTGTGTGTGTGTGTGTGTGTGTGTGTGTGTGTGTGTGTGTGTGAGTGCATGCGTGCGCGTGTGTGTGCGTCTGTGGGTGTGTGTGTCATATGTGTGCGTGTGCGTTTGCGTGTGCGTGGATTTGAGGAGAGAGATGAGCTTCAAGTGTGTGAAAGATCAAACTGTACTTTATGCTGTCAAGGTCTTCGGTGGGGGAGCTCAAGTGAGCATCCTGCAATTTCCACCGTTGACATTAAGTGTGTGTGTGTGTGTGTGTGTGTGTGTGTGTGTGTGTGTGTGTGTGTGTGTGTGTGTGTGTGTGCATTTGCAGTCATTACAGATGCTTTTTACTGCTCCAGCGCCTACATGAAATGGATGTCCCACAGCCGCATGTGTCCTTTAGTGTGTGTGTGTGTGTGTGTGTGTGTGTGTGTGTCTGTGTGTGTGTGTATGTCCCTCAGCAGCATGTGTCCTTTCAAACAAAAATGTCCATTTTGCTAGATGTGCCGTTTACACGCATTTATGCTGGCCATTAGTACAAGCCAGTAATGACATAAGTGTGTGTGTGTGTGTGTGTGTGTGTGTGTGTGTGTGTGTGTGTGTGTGTGTGTGTGTGTGTGTGTGTGTGTGTGTGTGTGTGAGAGAGAGAGAGAGAGAGAGAGAGAGAGCAAAACCATGGTTTTCTTGTCAGACTTTTTATATGGCTAGACTGTATAGACTCTCTGCCAATATCTCTTTCTTTCTCTTACTCGCTGTCTTTCTCTCTCTCTCTTGTCTTTGCTCTCTCCATCTCTCTCTCTCTCTCTCTCCATCTCCCTCTTTCCTGTAGCTCCTCTCTCTGTTCCCTCCCGCTCCCTGTTAGCTGTAACCTGGCTGGAATACAGTATGTATGGCAGGGCTGTACGCTAAGCTTTTTCACTAGGAGCACAGGTGCTCCTAAATGAAAAAATTTAGGAGCACTATGAAATTTCCTTGAAAACCTTCTTGCCTTAAGCAGGATACAGATCATTCACAGCAGTGGCAATAGTCTCTGCTCAAACACAGAAAATGGCTTGTCTTGTTTCTATTTCATATTTTGAATTCAGAATTTGTATACATTTTGTTATCAATTTATAGCATTTTAGGATCTGCATAATTACTTATAGCTTAAAATATTCAGTAAACTGAATACTTCATATTGATTACACTGTAATGATATTACAGGGGTGGTGTGTAGGTCTAATTGAGTGCCTGTCACTTTAAGATGTACGTGAACATAATTAGGTTTCATTCGGTTTTAGGAAAAGAGTCAAGCATAGTTCAAGGATACATCATGTTTTCATTAAATAACTTAAATGTTCAAAAAACGAACAAAGGTAAAGAGAAATATTTCTGGTGTAATAGAAAAGATGAGTGTCCACTGTCCAGTAACGTTAACTTCCATGATTTAGGTAGCCTACCATGGCATGGCATCATGAGTTGTCACTTTTTCCTCGGTCATGTTTAATTGGCTGGGTGCAACTTACTCTACCATGACTCGTCTTGGAGTTTGGTAGGCTATATCTGTTATATCCAATGAGAGCTCAAAATAAAACGTTACGGTATTCTCCTGATAACGTTAGTGGAATGGAATTAATGTGAATGTAACCTCCATACAAAGACGCAGAGTGGCTATGCGCACATTTGCAATGAAAATGTTCCGCCTTTTTAAAGCATGTGTAGCCAACATCAAATCGTAGTTAAATCCATCATTTAGACAACAGAATCAGTCGGATTTCTTTCATAGAAGTCAACCAGGCCTATGTCAAATGCAGGCTGGGGTGAAGCTACTGTAACACGGTTTCCACACCGTGTTTATCAACCGTGATAATAATAATATTTGAAATGAACACGGTAATTGTAGGCTATATAGTCAACATTCTTATCATGGTTTGCCGTTTCAACGGTAGGCTAATCGCTACAAAGTCACCAACTGATAACGAACAGATTGAAGAAAAAGAAGAATGGTATTGGAGTGACATTTCTTGCGTGTGTGAGAGACAGCGAGGTTGATGCTGAAAGCGTGAGTTTCCAGCCAGGAGCGTTAGAGTTGTCAACTATGAAATTTGTATACAGATGCACGAAAATTGTAGTAGCCTATACTTTGATCCACTTGGTGTGGATTTTTAGGAGCAAAATGCGAATAAAAGGGTTGAATTCAGTACTCGCACCTGTGCTCCCATTTCATATTTTCAATTAGCACTAATATATATTTACTCGCATTTGCGACGAGGTGCTCGCAGCGTACAGCCCTGCATAATGTATGGTGCAATGTGGTCTGTCCATCAAGCTAGAGGGATGGAGTGTACAGTACAGTATGTTAGGGTGTGTGCTTGTGTCACAGGGTATGAGGGCCTGAGGAACAGAGAGAGAGGGAGAGAGAGAGAGAGAGAGAGAGAGAGAGAGAGAGAGATGACGAGCAGAGAAATGGAAAGCAGAGCGATGAGAAGAGGAAGTGGTGTCACCAGATTGTCTTGTTACTAAGAAGAATCATAAAGGGATTTTCTAATGGAACAAAACGATACTACTTCCTGCCTCTTAAAGGTGTGTGGTCAGTGACAAAATAGTCGTGTTGGTTGATGAAAGAAGCAGTGTGTTGTTGAGAACAGGCGGCCTCTGCCTAGCTGAGACAGAGACAGGTCACAAACAAAGTTAACTGTCTATTTATTTACAGTACTGTATTTAGCTGGAAAATGCCATTTGCCACCGGACCTCCCAATTAACTGCTAAAGGGAAGTGGCAATTACGAATCCCATGTCACAATGACACCAGAATTTACCCTCTTATGAATCGTCTTGCTTTATAAACCGTCTCTGGTATCACCACCTTTTTCATTGTAAAGGATCATGGGACTGTATGGTTGGTCTGTGTGCAGAAATCACACCCCTATTGGGCTCATTGTCTTTGTCTACAGTGTCTCTGTGGGAGAGGGTGGTTGAAGGGCAACACCAGGGCAAGCGCTCAGATACTGTAACTATATGTGAACATTGTGGTTTGGGTTTGAGTTGCAATATATACACTGTATATATAATGTGTATAATGTATATAAAATAAACGTATTGCATGGTGTTTAAGATTACAGTATGTCCGCAATTTCATTTGTAAAATATAGATATATTTGTTGAATGGATGACAAGATAGAAATGTTAGTTAATATAATTTTTAATATATTTATTAATGCTGTTTTTAAAATGGATAAAAAAAGGAAAAAGGGGCAGTGACCAGTAAACAGTCAATGGTGACTATCTAATGAAGTCAGCGCCTGGCCCTCTTCCTCATTGGCTCCCCAGGCAGGGGCTCCCCACTGATGTCCACATCGATCTGTGGAGCGTAGCAGTTCAGGGTGGGGGTGCTAAAGGACTCGGTGATATGGACCCGGCCATCAGCGTCCACCGTCTCCTCAAAGGTGGGGCAGGACATCCTCTCCCAGAGACGCTGTTTGATGGCGCGGCCCATGCCGAGGTTGTATCGGCGGGTGTTTCCTGACCTGGTCCTCAGCATGGGGTCCACCACCGAGTGGTAGATGGCCCGGTAGTCCTGGACAGAGTGGCCGTGGATCAGCAGATCCTCACTCAGGGAGCTGCTCTGGGCTGAGGAGGGGGCCACTGAGGAGGGGGCCACAGATGGCAGCGGGCGGAGGTCCGGAAGAATGGCAGCGTTCTGGATGTAGCGCTCCTCCACAGGCTCGGCCATTTGCCAAAGGCTGCTCTTCTGGGCCTTCTCCCTCCTTTTCCGCTCTTTGGCCTGTACCGGTGAAAGGAAATAGGCCTTTAATTATGGTTCTGGTCATGGTAATTCATTGAAAAATGTTTAATCTAACTTAAAACACGAATGCTTGTGTGTAAGCTTCCTAACATGTGTGTGGCGGGATGTTTTTGTACCTCTGCCATGAGAGAGGAATCGCCTAAGTGGGGGAAGAACATGTCCTCCTCGTCCCTAGCGGCCGTCCACTCAGGTCCCACCGCTGGGCCAGTGTCCACAGAGCTGAGCTGCTGCCTCTTCTGCTCATGTCTCTCAATGGAGGGGTACTTCTTACAGTATCCGCCATGGTCATGGTTCACCACCTGATGGGCACGTGCCCTCACAGAGGCGTTTGGGTTCCCTCTGGAGCTGCATGTCTTTAGCAGGTTGAGTTGCTGCTGGAAGTTGACGGTGCAACCAACCTCCGGAACCAAGGCAGGGATTTGCTGGGCAAGCTCTAGCAGTATGGTTGCTATCTCCAGCCTCTGCTTCAGGTCATTGGCTGTTTGATTCACCTTTGTCGGTGATGCTTTTTTCAACTCAGGAGCCTACAGAATATAAAAGAAAAAGGTTACTTTCAAGTACACACACGATTGTGAGATGATCTCGTAGTGACATTTCATCCAAGATTGAAAATGAGAAAATAATCTCTACCTGTGATGTGGAGTCCAAGGGAGTTTGAGAACTCAGTTGAGATTCTCGGTCACTCTGACGGGAGCTCAGGCAGACTGAAGCAAGAGGTGCCACAGGAGAACCCAGCTTGATCACCAGGGGCCCACTGGAGATCACAAGGGCTTGTTCAGCCTGATCCTCTGGGGCAGTGGACAGGGTGAGCTCACATCCATCCTTAGGTAGAGCTGAAGACTTGTCTCCACTGCTGAGGGTATCTCCAGAAAAGATTAGCACAGGGAGAGGACTCTGGGAAGAGCTGGAGGCAGAGCCTTCACCAGACTTCCAGGTCAACTTCTCCCCAGTCTGAAGATCTTTCTTAGAGAAGGTCTGTCTCTCCAGATAAAAATCCTCAAAACGCCTCGATGGTCCAACTTGCCTTCTAAGGCTATAGGGGCCACGGGTGGCTCTCCCTTTGTTGCCCTGTAATATAAAGGTCATGTTATCCATATGTAAAAAAGCTGGATTTACTTTTACTTTACTCTTATGAATCTTTTAGTGGCTTAAATTCACATTAAAAAACAATTCTAAGCATACAGAAATTAGGAAATCCATCAGAAGTGTTAAAAGTACTGTTTGGAATAATGTCTTACCTGTTCCATAGCGTTTGCCAAGAAATTTCTCCAGAAAATGTCGAGTACAATGTCAAATATGGAAGAGCAATACGTTTCTGTGACCGATATCTCATGAAAAGTGGAGATTCTAAGTTATGTTTAGGTTAGGTTGCCAATGGTGAAGGTTCTAAAATTCTGATGTCATTTAGAATTTTCACTAGGAATGTGTTTAGAATGTATTTTATTTGAACAGATATAGCCTACATTTCCTGTAGTTTTTACCAGATTGTAGTACCAGAGATGGTTATAAAGCACTAGTAACTCTATTCTGGAGTCTTGATTATTATATTTAAATAAGAAATGTAAACTTAAATATTGTTTTACTACTGTAGATAGATAGATAGATAGATAGATAAATAGATAGCCGAGATAGATACTTTATTTGTCATTCACACAGCATAGGAACATGAAAAGAACGAAAGAAGAACTTTGGGGAACTCTCTCAGATCTTAGTGCCGACCAACTACTATAGTACAAGGATACAAGGATGTTTATTTGTCACATGAATATGATTACTAATGTAAAGAATGCAGTGAAATTGTCAGTTCCTTCGCCTATTGTACATATGGGGGGGGGGGGGGGGGATGTAGTAGGGAGGGGCAGGATAAGTATGTACTAAAAATGAATAAAATGAGACCTGTTCTGCGTATGACCTATCCTACTGAAAAACAGTAAAAACAACACGTCAGAGCATCATACCATAATAGCATCAAGTAAGTAACGTGCAGTAAAGTGACGTGCGTGCGTGCGTGCGTGTGTGTGTATAGTGAGAGATAATGTCTCTGTAGTCTTGGCATCATGTCCCATAAAAGCAGAAGGATGAGAGGCTGCCTGACAGCTCTCTCTGTGTGTGTGTGTGTGTGTGTGTGTGTGTGTGTGTGTGTGTGTGTGTGTGTGTGTGTGTGTGTGTGTGTGTGTGTGTGTGTGTGTGTGTGTGTGTGTGTGTGAGGGTGAGGGTGAGGGTGATTTAGTGTGGGAGGATCGAGGCTAATTCCAGCCTGTCCCCATCGCCTCCTATCCAACTGGAAGAGTAGGTACACTCTCCTCAATGTCGCTTGGCGTTGTCAATGAGACAGGGAAGATTTATCATAGCTTGTGTGTGTGTGTGTGTGGGTGTGTGTGTGTGTATGTGTGTGTGTGTGTGTGTGTGTGTGTGTGTGTGTGTGTCTAGAGGGAGGATTTATTATAAAAAGCGTGTGTGTGTGTGTGTGTGTGAGAGAGAGAGAGAGAGAGAGAGAGAGAGAGAGAGATTGAGGGAGAGAGAGGGAGAAGAATGAATGGCATTTTATATTCAATCATTCAAACCACTGGACAGTCATTCCCCACTGCATAGCATGGCAGCTATAGGCATCAGGGTCAGAGTCTGGAAGAGGGAGATATAGCAAGAAGAACAGTCTAGAACAGTGCTTCTCAAACTTTTTCCCTTGAAGGCCCCCTTGCCTGTGTCTAAGACAAACAACATACTGTACACACACAAGAGATTGTTTCATTCAACAATCGGGGTCCGGGGATGAATTACAATGCCTAGCCTAGCCTAGCCCGACCTGAAGGTTGCTTACGCAAGTTCAGAGGTCAGAGGTAATAAATAGCTTCATGAATTTAAATGTGGCACAAAAATATGTTTTAATTTGGATTTTACTGAGTTTTGATTATTCATTTGGGTGTGCTATTGGGATTTAATACATTTGATGTTCCCAAATATAATTTTGGTAACCTCACAACCTCAGCCCAGGCAACATTATGCGGACCCCCTGCAATCCCTGGCGGCCCCTAGTGGGGTCCCCGGACCCCAGGTTGGGAACCACTGGTCTAGAACTATGCCCACTGATCACACCTCTTGTGCTGTGGAAATAAAGCGCAGCCTCGCCAGACTAATGTTCAATCTTTTAGTATGGTGATAGACAGACTGTGCGGGGCCATAGAGCACTCCAGTTAAAAGATGGAAGATGTTCATCTCACTATGCACATGCCCCATGGGGTATGTACTGACCATGGGGCATGTGTGAGGGGGTAGTTATGTGGGCAGAAAGGGGAGATACAGGGGATGGAGGCAGTTAAAGGCGTCTTGGTGAAAAGCAGAATAAATTCCTCTATAGCCTGTGGCTCAGGCCACACCCACTTCAACAGAAATAGCTTTTGTTAAAGTGACATCATACCATAAATCAGCAACAGACAGACTAACTGGAGCGTTGCACACAAACATGAAAACAGTGGGGATGGGCTTGGCCTGAAATCACCCCACATGAATCCAGTTGTTTTCTCCTGTTTCTGTGGCACAGCAGGCAGAACAAGTTGCTAATCACTACAAAGTCAAGGGTCGGATATAGCTTGGCTCAGATGATAATGTATAACAGTAACATACTATACCATAAGTTGCTGAGGATGGAAGTGTCAAATAAAACAATAATATAACAAATATAAATATATTGAGTGTATGATAACCTGTCAGAACTTCAGCATTGAGTGGCTAGATTAACTGAAACACAGTGAGATAAACTCTTAGATGTGGAAGTGTCTGGCAAGTGGTTGGGCTCGTTGTCCTTCAGACTGACGTCCTTCTGCCCATCAGGGAGTGGGCGGCACATGGCCGCGGCCTGCCGGACGTCCACCACGCCCAAGTTAATTAGACGGCTTAATCGAAGGGTTTTGACGAGCGATCGTTAAGGGGCGTGAACCGTCTCATCTCCGTCTGCCGGCCCACGTTTGACGGATGACCAGTGAATGAGCGTGACCTTTTCAGGCTCACACACCGCCCCCTCACACACACACACACACAGACACACACACACACACACACACACACACACACACACACACACACACACACACACACACACCACACACACACACACACACACACACACACACACGCCACACGCCACACACACGCACACACACACACACCTCACACCACACACACACACACACACACACCACACACACACACACATGCCCACTGTCACATATACACACATGCACACATGTACACACACACTATACACGCATGCTCACACACACACACACACACACACACACACACACACACACACACCTCAACCACACTCCATCTTACTCATCTTCCAAGGGCATCACTCCATTAACCCCATCACACACACACACACACACACACACACACACACACACACACAACATGGTGTATTTATTTCGATTTGACATGATCAATTATGCACATTGACCCAGTTCCTCCCTGAAGGAAGCCATGCTTCCTCACACACACACACACACACATGCTCACACACTGTAGAGTAGTGTACTTGTTGTTGGTGTGGCCTGTGGACTGAGGCCACTAGCGGCCATGCTTCCTCACACACACACACACACACACACACACACATGCTCACACACTAGTAGAGTAGTGTACTTGTTGTTGGTGTGGCCTGTGGACTGAGGCCACTAGCAGTCCTGCTCCCTCACTGCCCGGTCAGCTGCTCTGTAAACGATCGCATTAGTAAACAACACATTTAGTGTGGGAAAGCAAACAAGCGAGGCTCAATCAGCATGAGTGCCGTTCAGTTCTCTAATCAGCCCTGTAACTCACTACGACACGCCCGGCCCGGCTCGGCGCTCATAGTCGTCTGGACTACAGTAGGCTGTGTCCGTACCGCGGGCACTTAAGAGTGCTTTATCAAACCACTTACGTCAATAAAGGACCATTTATTTATAAACCTTATTAGACTGAACCTCATTACTTTTGTTGAAATGTCTTTCTACAACGGACATGTATATTATAAAAGAGACAGCTGCACTTTAGTACGTGCATAGTAATACAGGTTTGTGGCCTTACAGTCTTACCCCTGCAGTCTTGAGTGAACATGCACCAATATGAAAAGTGTGTTGTCCTTATGTTAAGTATGAGGGATGTGGAAATGTGAGAGTTATAAAACAGTCTTTAGAGGACATTGAGGTTATGAAGGAATGGCCTGGGCAGTGTGCCTGTATGCTCCGTGAGGGTAGATAAATAGTTTGGGCTCCTGGAGTCATCTCGTGTCGGTTGGAGCCAGAGGCCAGACAATAACACATACCAGCCTCTCTTTAAGTGTTGAGTGCCATTATTTACGCAAAACATCCAAATGCAACAAAGCCATGGCCTCATGGGTCTGCACTCATTCGCTACGCTAAATGTGTGTGTGTGCGTGTGTGTGTGCGTGTGTGTGCCTGCGTGTGTGTGCTTGTGTGTGTGTGTGTGTGTGTGTGTGTACGTTTGTGTGTGTGCTTGTGCGTGTGTGTGTGTGTGTGTACGTGTACTGTTAATGTTTAGTATGCCACACCATATATGCTTTTCATTCTATAAATTACAGAGGTACTGAACATACAGACTCTCTCAGTGACTAATGCCGCTGTTTTGCAAATGCACTCACTTAAATAGAGCACTAGCAAACTGATACATACACACTCACACACACACACACACACACACACACACACGGAAATGCACTCACAGGCAGAGCACTAACAAACTGACTCACACACGCACACTCACACTCACACATACACACACAAACACACATACGCACAGAAATGCACTCACACAGACAGAGCACTAACAGACTGACTCTCACACACACACACACACACACACTCACACACACACACTTGTTGAATGTTTCCAGAGACATTAGCACTTCTCTCAGGACCGGCAGTCAGAGCTGGTGCCAAAGCAGTGGACATCAGGGGTCCCGCTGGGCCCGTCGCTCTCATCGCCACGGCAACCAGGCTCTCAGGCCGCTCCCTCAGGCTTCCCACAATGCAGCAGTGCACTAATTAAATCACTCTGAAAGGGCCGAGGCTGGCCAAGGGCCAAATGAGGGCTCTCACTCCGCAGAGGAGGGAGGGAGAGAGGGAATACGAGGGGGAGAGAGGGAGAGCAAGAGAGGTGGGTCTGAGTGTGAGAAAAAAAGAAGAGAAGAGAAAAACAGAAGAGGCCAGAGAGAGAGAGGAGAGAGTGGAGAGGTAACGAGGGAGAGGATGAGGAGGTGGGGAGAGAGAGAGACAGAGAGAGAGCAAGAGAGGAGAGACAAAGAGAGAGAACAAGAGAGATGGAGTGTGAAAGACAGAAATGATGAGGGGGAGGGGGCGGGGGTTGTGAAAGCAGTGTTAAGAGAGAAGAGAGCGATAGAGAAGGATGGAGAGGGGCAGAGGGTGTTTAGAGAGGAGAGAAGACAGAGACATGGAATGAGAGGATGAGAAGGGGTTTTCAGAGAGGAGTCAACAGAGAGAGGAAATGAAAGGAAGGAGGGAGAGGATGGTGGAGAGAAGACAAAGCAAAGAGAGGAATTGGGCAGAGAATGAGAAAAGAGGTGTACAGGACTGGATTAGAGAGGGGTAGTGAAGAAGAGGAGTGTGAGATACAAGAGGAAGGTAGAGTGATATAATAGATAGATAGATAGATAGATAGATACTGTAGATAGATAGATAGATTGATAGATGGAGGGTGGGAAGGAAAGAGAGTGAGTGGTGGAGCTGAGATATTTCAAATGCCAGGCTGGTTCAGCATCCCACAACAGTGACAATAGTGACCAATCAGCCTGCAATACTTTCACTTCAGCCTTTTTGTATGGCCTCAGCTCATTTGGACTTTGACAGAGATAATGCTCAAAATAGTACCAGTTTTTCCAGAACCTGTTGCTTGATTGATAGAGTATCTGCTAACTCCTAACCCTGTGACCCCAACATGGAGTTGACTCCCAAGGAACAGTCATAAGCCTCCGATGTACAGTAATTGTCCCTCTGCACTTTCAGCCATTTTGGATAAAGCCGGGCAGGCATCCGCTAAAGGGGGGAAAGTGAAATGTGGACACTGGAACCGTCCCAAACCTCAGTTCTGTTTAGTCATCCCATGCAGGTCCGATAGAGCTTGGATCTGCACCAGACTTCAGTTCCGTGTAGTCATCAGATCCTGGTCCAAGGATAGCCAGATTCACTCTACAGTTTCTCTCTCACCCCCCTC
>NC_085005.1:25847730-25850230 GCF_963854185.1 Sardina pilchardus
TGTGCCTGCATGTGTGCGTGTGTGTAGCATCATGTCATGTCAAACGAGGTAGACACCAGCACATCTTCTTCATACCTCAACATAAACCCATTCACATCATCCTGCAATACAAAATGGCATTAATCTCAGTCATGCCAACATACATAATATATAATAATAATAATACAATTTATTTATAGAGCACTTTTCAAGCACAGAGCATAGTGCTTTACAAGCAAACAATTAAAAACAAAAACATATATAGTGCATTTCACATGCACAGAGTGCAACTCAAAGCGTTCCACACAAAAAGACACAAATTGAAATATATTTCCTGAAAGGCAGGTTGGCAGATACGATACAGTACAGTCAATCTATAGTCGGTGCTTTAACGCGAGCTATTGATGGTATTATGTCGTATCAGACGGATTATTTGTGTACAGTCCCCGAGGCTGGAGAGAGATCTGTCATGTACTGTAGCAGCCTCCCTTGTTTGCATGAGTTTTGCATGTTGCTTCCTGCTTTAAGCTCATATAATACCTCACATAAACACCGGGTCTGACCGTCGTCCAGCGCGCTCCAGGTTGTCGTGGATACAGCCCCATTCATTCCGAAACATTTCAGACGTAATGTAAACTCGCCAAACACAGTTGAGCCGGAGCAAAGCTCCGTAGCCACTCTGTTGCTACCCCGTGCATAATGGGCGTGCCGAGCTTCCTGCTCTCTTATGGGCGCTCAGTTCAGTTTTAAAGCAACACTAAAGAGTTTTTCATACCTTAAAACAACGTTTCCAAAATCGTTTCAGCAGTTCATCAACTCGTAACAGGGTGAACGGCACTTCTGCATTCGCTTCGCAGCCCTCTATCGGCTATAACCGCACTATGTACAGCACTATGTAAGTTTACCAGATCGGGTAGCGGGTCTGTAGTTCGATGGAATGAGACATACAGTCAGAAACTACAATTTTAACTTGCTTCGATTTCGCAATACATAATACTCTCATAAAATCTTGCAACATACTCTATCTTGTATGTGTGGACATCGTTATTTGCTGGATAAACAAATAGTGTGCGTGCTACAGAGAGCTTTAGTGTTGCTTTAAGTGGGAGAGCTCAATCAGAAGAGAGGCCCTGGTTTGTTTCTCACGGTCCGCAGCTCAGCTTCACAAATTCAGCCATTCTGACGACATGAAATAACCCGAATCCAACAGAACTGACATGATAAATTACAGATACGGGGGACAATTTGTATTTGTTTTATTTCCGTATTTGGCATTTGACGACGCGTTTCCATTAGCGCGTTATTCGCACCGCTGCCATTTGAGGCCCGTGGTGGTGGTGCCACTGCTTCTGTGCTCCTCTGCTCAAAGATGAATCATCATTACAAAATGTTTCAGACATCATCTTAAGTCGCCAAGTAAACACCAAACTCCCACACTTACCGAATGGACACACTCACACACTCTCCAGCTGTGAACGGCCACACACACACATGCGCGTGCACACTCTCCACTCTCCTCTCTCCTCTCTCTGGCTGGGGAGTGGTGTGTGTTGGTGTGATCGCGAGTGTGTGTAGTTCGACTTAAACAGCCTGAGGAGAGTGAGAGATGAGAGGAAGGGTGCCAGGACAGCATGCGCATGCACGCACACAAACACACACACACAAGCACACACACACACACACACACACACACACACACACGCACGCACGCACGCACGCACTCACACACACACACACAAACACACACACGCTCACACACACATAAACGCACGCACACACACGGGCACACACACACGGGCACACACACACACACACACACACACATACACACACTCACACACACACACACACACACACACACACACACACACACACACACACACACACACACACACACACACACACACACACATACACAAACACACACACACGCGCACACACACACACACACACACACACACACACACACACACACACACACACACACACACACACACACACACACACACACACACACACACACTCACACACACACACACACAGGGGGATGGGGGATCATTGGTTGGGGAGGGGTATGTCACTTCCAGAAGTTGAAAGAAAATATTTGCCCTCAGGTCAGAGGAAACCAGCAGAGCCAGTGGCCCATAAAAGTACAGACAGCACCCCTCATCACACACACACACACACACACACACACACTCATATACTGCACACACACTCTTGCTGTCACCTCTTCCCTGTCCCTCTGTCTCACACACACAGTCAAACAGGCACAGACACTCAAACAAGCAAGCACACACACACACACACACACACACACACATCAGGCCCCTCTCTCCTGCTGGTTAACCATTAGCGTTGTGCTTTAGCCTGGGGCAGCCCCAGGGCCCTAGAGGTCATCTGCATAATGGACATTAATTATTAGCGAAAAGACACTTATCGCCAGCGCATAATGAAGGCTCAGGTTGCAGACGGGCTATTTTTAGAAGTACCGTTGTGCCTGGCCACTGTCGCCGCCGAC
>NC_085005.1:25867730-25880230 GCF_963854185.1 Sardina pilchardus
GAGTACTGCCGGTCAATATTTGGAGAAGCACTGCTCATAGATCCACTTGAGAAATACTCGGTGAGGTGATGTACACACACACACACACACACACACACACTTGCAGCCTTATTTTCCACCTTTTGCTGTGTCGATACGTCTTATCTGAGCTGTGGTGCAGTCACTTCTCATGTGGGTTAAAGTGAAATGAATTCCAGCTCTCTCAGTGCTTGGCCAGTTACTCAGGCTTATCTCACCACAACTATCCACTGTACACACAAACACACACACACACACACACACACACACACACACACACACACGCATACTCATGCACCACAGACGCTGCACACACAAACACAAATGCACACACTCACACACAAACCCTGTCACCCTTTCTCTCTTTGTTTATCTGTCTCTCTTTCTCAATTTGTTTCAGTTGCCCTAGCTACCAGTCAAAAGCCTGCATTGTGCTATTGTGCCCCCCCCTTTCAGTGCATGTTGTGTAACACTACCCCCCCCCCCCCCACACACACACACACCACCACCACACACACACACACACACACACACACACACACACACACACACACACACACACACACACACACACACACACACACACACACACACACACACACACACACACACACACACACACACACACACACACACACACACACACACACATTAGACAAACACTATCACACAAACACACATTAACAGTTCTGGCCCCTTCACTCTTTCTCTACTGTTCTCTCTTCACCTCTCTGTCTCTTTCTTTTACACTTTCATCTCATTCCTCCTTTTCCCTCCTTCTCCCTCCACCCCTTCATCTTTTGCTTATCTCTACTTTTCATAGGCATCAGTTTCAATGGAGTGCTTTCTGCGGTGTCTCTGTGGTGTGTGTTTGTGTGTGTGTGTGTGTGTGTGTGTGTGTGTGTGATAGAGAGAGAGAGAGAGAGAGAGAGAGAGAGAGAGACTATTTGTGTCTGTGGTGGCTGGCATGTGAAAACGCTTTTTTAAGTTTTTGATTGAATCCAATATGGTGGGAAGTGAACATGATGGAGTGTGTTGAACTTGGCTGGATCCAAGGATTCCAGGCTGGAAACCTGCACATCTATCTCCCCTGCTTCCTGTCCACAACCTTTGGATCCAACCACAAACTAGCTTATCCAAAAGACGCACCCGAATTGTTGGTCTGATTGGTTGAAGGACTATCCAAGAGTACAGTCATTTGAACTATGCCATTGATCACACCTCTTGTGCAGTAGAAATAAAGCGCAGACTCCCCAGACTAATGTTCAATCTTAAAAGATTGAGGTTAGTATGGTGATAGCCAGACTAAAAGATGCTCTACTTGGCCACCACTAATGAGAAAATGAAAGCACACAATAGGTACCTATGCAGCTTCACTGCTTGGCCCCCAGTGATAAGAAAAGGTACAGACACAAAGGTACAAGCTCAATTACTGCTCCAGGCAAACAACACTGAGTGGAAAGATCTTGTACAAAAGATAACGACAGAACTCTCTCTCTCCCTGTTTACCTCTCCATTCCTCTCTTTATCTACTTCTCCCCCTTCCTCCCTCTTTACCTCTCTCTCTACCTACCTCTCCCTCTCTCCCTCTCTCTATCCCTCTCTTTGCCTACCTCTCCCCATCTCTTCCTCTCTCTATCCCTCTCTTTGTCTCCCTCTCTCCCTTTCTCCTTTTCTTGGCCTGTTTGAGTTTGAACACACTTTACACAGACAGACTAATTCTGTTTCTCCTACCAAACTCAGACAAACACAAACACATGATCTTTTCAACTTCTTCTCCCTCTCTCTCATTCTAGTTCACTCTGTACACCATGGATTAAAGTTTTCCGTCGCTACGACGGATTTCCGTCAACCGGAGGCGCTGTCAATGCGCAAAATAAATAAATAAATAAGTGCGTTGGTGCACCTGCGTCGATGAACATTAGGCTGCTACTACTACTACCACTATTAGGCTGCTACTACTAATAATAATCATCATCATAATCAT
The DNA here is from genome assembly GCF_963854185.1 of Sardina pilchardus. Lineage (NCBI taxonomy): Eukaryota > Metazoa > Chordata > Actinopteri > Clupeiformes > Clupeidae > Sardina > Sardina pilchardus. The sequence continues at coordinate 25,869,736 of NC_085005.1, forward strand.
AATGATACAATAATAAACGAAAGAAAGACCTATTGAAACAGATGAAAGAACAGTCCTGATAGCCTATTGGAACCGCAGCCTATAGGCTTTTGTAGGTTAAACAAGCTATGCAGAAGTTCAGGAAAGCTGTTGTTTTTTCAGTTTAATTAGTCTATGATTTGGGCTAATTGTTCTTCATAGAAGTAAAATTAAAACAAACAGTTGTTTCGCCAGTTGTAATTGTAGGCTATATAATAGCATCAGGACAGACATCCACGCACTGCGCAAAGGTCTGCGTTGTTTGCGATGACTTCTTGTCCGCACTTGCTGTGTAGTTCCCCGTCCCCGATCTCATCAAATTAGGCTACTTAGAGGTCGGCAGTGTTGGGGAGCTTAAAGATGAATTGTCAAAAAGAACATGGCTATAGCCTACTTTCGGTCATTATTAATATTAATAGAGTCGGGTACGCCCGAAACGCAGACACAGACTACGGGAAAGTGTGTGTCTGCGCCACGCCTCGGCTATCCTACTGTTTAAGTTTAACTGCTAATTTCTCTACAAATAGCCTAATTGTAATAAGCCAACAAGGTTAACTTATACAATTCAAAAGGATCCAGTAGCTTGGGCTATGTCTATAGCCTAAAGTTTGCCTAATTTGTCTTCTTCAAAGAGAAAGTCGTAGGTCCGTTTCCAATTAACGAAACGTATAGGAGTCCTATTACTAACGCGTGTTCTTATAAAAACGTCTTGTCTTCCAGTTAATGTTCTTGAATGTTTATTATAACAAACAGCACAGTTCATACTCATATAATTGACACGACCAACACGGTTAGAAAAACCATATGGAACATTCATGCCGTGCATCACGTTCTTACCCAAAAACTAAAACCTCTTAAAGCGACATGCACCTATTTAAACAACATGTCACCTCCTAGGGCCTAATCACACTGCCAAATTATATCCTGACATCAGAAAACATCAGAATTCTTTAGCATATTACATTTCAAATCAATTATTCCAAATCTTCAATAGCAGAGGCCTACCTGACGGTAAATAACCTATGGCTGTGAGTTTTAATTGTTTTCATGCATGTCTGATAACAGATGAGGAATGTTTTGGAGACATACGTGTATTTTAGGCATAATGCTGGCCCTAATCTCCCCAATCCCCCCCCCCCAACCCCCTTTAACTTTTTTTTTTTTGCTGGGGGGGGGGGGGGGGGTCAGTATTGAATAGCTAGGCCTACTTTAAAATGTGTTACTTGTAAACGGAGGGTACAATTAGTCTGTATGGGCCTATTTTACGTAGGTATATGCTAAGGCCCTTTGATTTGTATCACTTGCGTGTGTCAATTTTTTTTTTTTTTTTACAAAAAAATTTCAGTCAGATGATTTTTTTTCACTTTAATCCATGCTCTGTACACACGCACACACACACACACACACACACACACACACACACGCTGACATTCTCATTTTTTCTTTCAGTCTCTCTCATATTTAATCACAGAAGAAACACAAAGGCATTCAAAGATCTTGCGCTTTTCAAACTTCCTATTTTTTTGGAGTGATTGCAATAGCACTCCTCATGCCTCTGGGCCGTTAATGTCGTTCTGACATGAGTTTGGGAGGAGAGAGGGAGGGAGGGAGGGGAGGAAGAAGAGGATGGGGAGGAGGAGGAAGACGCTGACAAGTTGTCCAACTTCAAAGGTGTCTCGCTCTCTCCCTCTCTCTCTCTCTCTCTCTCTCTTTCGCTCTCTCTCTCTCTTTCGCTCTCTGTCTCTCTCTCTTTCGCTCTCTGTCTCTCTCTCTTTCTCCATGCATGGATCTATCAAGAGCACCAGCGGAGCGATAACTCGGCTAGCCCTCAGCAGCTCCACAGATTTGAGCGTGGAAATGAAATATGAATGAAACGTGCGACTGAACATTAGTGTGTGTCTGTGTGTGTGTGTGTGTGTGTGTGTGTGGCTTTTGAAGTAGCACAGACACTGCTGGCTATGTAGGCCACTGAATTTCCAGTTTTTCAGGGAATATTTGAATAGAAATTAAATATGCTTGTTTCCATGACTTCGTCTGAATTCAAATGGTATAAGTTAATGTGACCTCGTAATTGAAAAACTGTGTCAGTGATTGTGTTTACATTTGTGTGGATACGAGTTCAGCAGTGAATTGAATAGAATGAGTGAGTCTGTAAGGGGATCTGAGTGTATCATTCAGGTGAGTGTTATATGGGTGAAGTGTGTTCCAGTGTGTGTGAATATGAGCAAATTACCAGTGGACCTTCCGTTTACTTTAGTCTGTTGGGGGTGTGGTTGGTAAAGGACGTTGTTGCGGCTGTAACTTGGTTGTAAAGTGAGTTTGATTAACGCTTGCAAAAGAAACTCAGAAGGTTAAATGCAAATTCATCTCTTAACAACTTCCTACAATGGTATTAGGAAAGGTTAGATAAGGAAGGATATTTTGATATGCATATTCATTTCCAGATGTATTAGCATGCTTACTCTTCTGCTGAGAGCATTGAGAATAGCCTAATGACTGAAACGTCTGCTCAGTAAAATCTTTTTCAGCAAAAACGTATGTCTATTTTTTCAGAGTGCGAACCTTTTCTGCCTTCTGCTTACTCTTCTTCCAAATCTATTTATATCCCAACTGTAGCACATCATTTTGATTCACATAGACATGCTAACAGAACGTATCCTCTGCTTCCTTCTGTTGCTGAATGTTTTGTAAGCGTTTTTATAACCTGTTCCAGCAGTTAAGTAGAACTTCTCCTCAGCTGCTAAAATGCTTAATAAGCATGTCTATAACATGCTCTTGCTGTTATAAATAGTTAATAAGCATATTTTACAACATGTCCTGGCTGAAAATAATGCTTAATAAGCGTGTGTATAACACCACTGTTATGCATGCTTCTGACATCATACAGCTGGAGCCGGGTGTGGCGTTGCCCAGCCCTATGGATCTGCTGGGCAAGATCCTGATCAAGAACAAGAAGAAATCCCACAAGAACGAGGGCAGCACCAAGAAGAAGCTCACGGAGCAGACGTCCAATCCCTACAGTGACACCTCCAGCATGTGTGAGCCCTCCTCACCCAGTGCAGGTACACCTCCTTACCATCACACCTCCTCATGAATACACCTCCTCATGAATACACCTCCTCACCATTGCACCTCCTCCCCATCACACCTCCTCACCATCACACCAACTTACCATCACACCTCCTCATGAATACACCTCCTCACCATTGCACCTCCTCACCATCACACCTCCTCACCATCACACCTCCTTACCATCACACCTCCTCATGAATACACCTCCTCACCATCACACCTCCTCACCATCACACCTCCTTACCATCACACCTCCTCATGAATACACCTCCTCACCATCACACCTCCTCACCATCACACCTCCTCCCCATCACAACTCCTCACCATCACACCTCCTCATCATCACAACTCCTCACCATCACACCTCCTCACCATCACACCTCCTCATCATCACACCTCCTCACCATCACACCTCCTCCCCATCACACCTCCTCACCATCACACCTCCTCACCATCACACCTCCTCATGAATACACCTCCTCACCATCACACCTCCTCATCATCACACCTCCTCATCATCACACCTCCTCACCATCACACCTCCTCATCATCACACCTCCTCACCATCACACCTCCTCATCATCACAACTCCTCACCATCACACCTCCTCATCATCACAACTCCTCACCATCACACCTCCTCACCATCACACCTCCTCACCATCACACCTCCTCATGAATACACCTCCTCACCATCACACCTCCTCACCATCACACCTCCTCCCCATCACACCTCCTTACCATCACACCTCCTCATGAATACACCTCCTCACCATCACACCTCCTCATGATTACACCTCCTCACCATCACACCTCCTCACCATCACACCTCCTCAACATCACACCTCCTTACCATCACACCTCCTCATGAATACACCTCCTCACCATCACACCTCCTCCCCATCACACCTCCTTACCATCACACCTCCTCATGAATACACCTCCTCACCATCACACCTCCTCACCATCACATCTCCTCATCATCACACCTCCTCACCATCACACCTCCTCATCATCACAACTCCTCACCATCACACCTCCTCATCATCACAACTCCTCACCATCACACCTCCTCACCATCACACCTCCTTACCATCACACCTCCTCATGAATACACCTCCTCACCATCACACCTCCTCACCATCACACCTCCTCACCATCACACCTCCTCACCATCACACCTCCTCACCATCACACCTCCTCACCATCACACCTCCTCATCATCACACCTCCTCACCATCACACCTCCTCATGAATACACCTCCTCACCATCACACCTCCTCCCCATCACACCTCCTTACCATCACACCTCCTCATGAATACACCTCCTCACCATCACACCTCCTCACCATCACACCTCCTCACCATCACACCTCCTTACCATCACACCTCCTCATGAATACACATCCTCACCATCACACCTCCTCACCATCACACCTCCTCACCATCACACCTCCTTACCATCACACCTCCTCATGAATACACATCCTCACCATCACACCTCCTCACCATCACACCTCCTCACCATCACACCTCCTCATGAATACACCTCCTCACCATCACATCTCCTCCCCATCACACCTCCTCATCATCACACCTCCTCATGATTGCACCTCCTCATCATCACACCTCCTCATGATTGCACCTCCTCACCATCATCACACCTCCTCAGACCTCCTCCTCATCACACTTCCTCACCATCACACCTCCTCACATCACACCTCCTCATGAATACACCTCCTCACCATCACACCTCCTCACCACACCTCCTCACCATCACACCTCCTCACCATTGCACTTCCTCACCATTGCACCTCCTCATTATTACACCTCCTCATGATTACACCTCCTCACCATCACACCTCCTCATGATTACACCTCCTCACCATTGCACTTCCTCACCATTGCACTTCCTCATCATCACACCTCCTCATGATTGCCATTGTATTTGATGCCAGTGAAACACTCCTTCGGACGGGTTATAAATAGTTAAACTTTGGAGTTAGGACCTAGCTACTTCTGGACTCCTAACATATATAGGAAATCACCCTCTTGTGAATCGTCTAGCTTTATCAACCCCCAGCATGTGTGAGCCTTCTTTATTCTGTGCAGGTGCATCTCCTCATGGTAACACCTCCTCTTCACTGCTTACCCTATTCATGGGGTTCATTAGGTCCCTTTCCACAGGTGTGCTAATCAAGCACCATGCAGTCTGCATTCACAATCTAGGTGCTTGATTTTATACACCTGTCGAAATGGACCTGATGAAACCCATGAATGCACATATTCCTTCTGCCCTGCAGCGACACTTTCAGCACTCACACGTAACCTCCTACCTACATCTCCTCTCCTACTGCTGCACCTCCTCCCCTATAGCTTCACCTCCTCCCCTACTGCTGCACCTCCTCCCCTACAGCTGCACCTCCTTCCCTACAGCTCCACCTCCTTCCCTACTGTTGCACCTCCTTCCCTACAGCTGCACCTCCTCCCCTACAGCTGCAACTTCTCCCCTACAGTTCCACCACCTACAGCTGACCCTATAAGGGCATTTCTCAAGAGAGAACAGGGTCTCGAACTAGTTTCATTCAGAATTCTTTGAACCTTAGTGCTGTGTTGTGAATCGGCCCACATTTCTACCAGTTTTGAACAGAACCTCAAAGACTTCAGTCCCCAGGTGTTCCTGTAAAACTGATTGGGCTTCAGTTGGTCAGAGATGGAGGAACTCGGGCTATCACTGAAGGACCACAGAGGGAAAAAGGTTTAATTTGTTTCATGAGTGAAGGGAACATTGCAATGGCCAACACACTTTAAAAAACATATTAGCACTGTCAACATAACACATAGGAGACAGCTATAACGCCAGGGTTATATTGAGTGCACTAATCTTTTACTGCAGCCTTTTTTTAATATTTTCTCCTCCCTGTGTGTCTTGAGTCAATATCGGTAGTTTATCTTCCCCTTGTATTGATTCTCTTCCTCCCTCCCTCTCTCCCTCTCTCCCTCTCTCCCTCCTCCCGTTCTCCTGTGGGTTCGGTTGTTTTCATGTGTGCTGCAGTAGACATTAGCGCACAGAACTGTGAGTTGCTGAATGATAACTGGCAGTGCGGTCGATACTGCTGCCATTTACCGATGGCCACTCCTGGAAGCATCATTTCAGTCTCAAATGTTTGGAAGTGCCACAAAGCCATCTACTGGTCATTAATGGTCATTACATGTGGATTTACAATTAATAAAAAAAATGAATGGTAAAAGTGACTAATGATAAATAAAAAATGAACAGTTACAGTGAAAAGAGCGTGTCAACATATTTAACAAAAATATGTCAACAGTGTGGTAACTTGCTACAGGCTCTTTATGCCCTGAATTACAGTGTAAATGGAATGAAGCTGAATCTAATCGAATCGAATCGAAGTCACTGTCACAAAAGTTTGTTTTTCCCCAGAAGAAATAAGTATATAAAATCTATAAGATATTGGCCCAAATCTGCAGTGCGTACAGTACGTCTATTGCACTTGCTAGGACAAAGATAGAGTGCTAAAGCTGTTGGGAAATGTTGAACCTTCAGCCAAAGCAGGCAGACCCATATCTCCGTTATTTGAAGATAAAACTTGTGTATTTCGATCAGATTGGTAGTCATACTGAAAATGCCCCCCCCCCCACACACACACACACATTTTTGGGATTATGTCCCCGGTTTTGGTCTCAGACATCCAGTCACCTTACTGTAGCCCCTGGACTGATGGGACTGTTGTTGATGTTGTTAGCCTAGCTTATCATAAGCCACTGGAAGTGGGTGGCACCATTTAGCCTGTGTAGCCCCTGGACCTGATGTTGTTGTCCTCACAGGGTCGACAAACCATGAGCCAGGTGAGCGGGACCCCACACAACAGTCCCCACCTGAGGCAGGAGAGGGGGGCTCACACAGGAGGAAGTTTAGCGGTACGTATGCTACACCATCACTGCACTTTACACACACACACACAAGCACACATGTTGTTGGTTTTTTTTTCAACAGCAGGATTTGACATTAAATGTGCTTTTATTTCATGTCACATCAGAACATTTTGTACACTTCTAATACTACTTCACTTAACTTTGTTAACTGCAACTGTCAGTGGCAGTCTTGTCCTGTGAGTGAACATGTGCTTATTGAAACACTCAAAAAAAGGACAGTTGTCTGAGGAAGGGCAGTGTGGCCCGAAACGTCACATGTGGTGAATAAAAGAAATAATATTGGAGCCTTTTTACTGTTACTCTTTTGAGTCCAGAACCTACTTTTAAAATATTCAGATGTGCGCACCCGCTTCTACACTTATTGAAACACTCACCATTATATATACTGTTTGGATTGTGTGTGTGACAGGTGAGGTGGAGGTGGACAGCGAGGAAGAGGATGATGAAGATGAAGAAGGAAAAAAGTCAGTGGATGAGGTACAGTTCTCTCATTTCTTCTTTTTCCTCGTCTCTCTCTCTCTCTCTCTCTCTCTCTCTCTCTCTCTCTCTCTCACACTTTCCCAGTCTCTCTTTTTTGCTATCCGTCCTGTCCCCCTTTCTTCTTTGCACAAAGTGGTTTTCAGAGCCACTGCAGCAGATGGAGATTGAAGACTGATGCAAGATCACCCTCTAGTGGTGATTTCTACATAGTACAAGCTAGGATGGTCCCTAGTAGAGTCAGTGGGACAGTCAGTAGTGTGGCTCATCTTTTCACCATCTATTCCTTTTAAATGTTTTACTCATAATAAATGCCAGTGATATGCCATGTATACTACAGTTGTCCCACTCAGTGCTTTATAGACTAATAATATAATATTAATACTGTTAATATGCTAACAAAATATAGAAGTACTATACTGAAGTACTATACTGTATAGTACTGTATACTATAGTACTATACTGTATAGTTCAGTATAGTACTATAGAAGTACTATACTGAAGTAGCAACTGATGATGAAGAAGCAGGCAGGTTGTAACCCTCCTCACGACTCACTGTGTTTCTTGCGTGATTTGAGTGTGTCGCTTGTTGCGTCCTTTTGTGTGAGGAAATGATTTGTCTGTTGTTGTCTGTCCTCTGTAGGACACAGCTGGCAGTGAGACGTTTGCAACTGAGGAAATGTCCAACCTGGTCAACTACATTCAGCCGGTGAAATTCAACTCTTTTGAGGGATCCAAGAGTAAGTCTGAGGTCATTTATAGACATGCATGTACACACACACACACACACACACACACACACACACACACATATCTCTCTCTCTCTCTCTCTCTCTCTCTCTCTCTCTCTCTCTCACACACACACACACACACACACACACACACACACACACACACACTGTATGTACATGAGCATTCCTCATCCCTCTCTCCTCAGAGGTCAATCGGAGTTATGAGATGTCATCCTTCGTGGAGACCAAGGCCCTGGAGAACCTTACTAAGTCCCCTGTGGAGTTTGTAGAGTATCCTTTTACTGCATACTCATACCTCACACACTCACACCACTTACACCACACACACACACACACACACACACACACACACACACACACACACACACACACACACACACACACACACACACACAACACGCACATAACACACACACACACATACACACACACACACACACACACACACACACACACACACACACACACACACACACACACACACTCACGGCTCTGTCCCCCTTAACGAGATCTCCTCAGGTATAACAAGTTCCAGCTGAGCCGTATCTACCCCAAGGGCACGCGCTACGACTCCTCCAACTACATGCCCCAGGTCTTCTGGAACACTGGCTGCCAACTGGTGGCCCTCAACTTCCAGATGATTGGTAAGAACTGCCTCTAGCAACCACCAACTGCCTCTAGCAGCCACCACCAATGCAGTTACCACAACGAGCACTGCTTCTACTCTTATTGGGCCGTTCATACCAAGAACGATAGCTTTAACCATAACTATAATAACCATAACTATAATAACCATAACGATACAAGCATTCACACTGACCAACTGGTGGCCCTCAACTTCCAGATGATCGGTAAGAACTGCCTCTAGCAACACCAGTGCCGCCACCACCACTACAGTTACCATAACGACCACCTGTACTGCTTCTACTCTTGCAGGGCCGTTCACACCAAGAACGATAGCTATAACGATAACTATAACCATAACGATAAACGCGTTCACATTGACCAACGATTAAAAAAAGTCTCTCCTTGTGTTAATAAATATGATGGCTAAAATGTGATGGGTTCTGATTGGGTTCTGATAAAAAGCTGAAGCTTTTTATCGTTCTCAGAATCGCTCTGAAATTGATCCCCAACGATATCGTTCTTCATGTCATTATGGTTATGGTTTATGTGTGAACGTCATCAATCATATTAACGAGAACAATATTTATTTATAGTTATCGTTGTAGTTATCATTCTTGGTGTGAACAGTCCTTTACTATATCTAGCCTACTACCACTATTTGCATTTATTAATTTGTTAATTTAGCAGATAGATACATTGATCCAGGGGTGTCAAACTCATTTTCACCGAGGGCCACATCAGCACAATGGTTGCCCTCAAAGGGCCAGATGTAACCATAAGTTTAAAATGCAAAGCAACAGGATTACAACAAACTTCTAGCCTACCTATGCTTGCCTGATCTGAATGCACCTTTTCTAGGTCGGAATTGGCTCACTTTTGGCCAAACAATCATTTGCTCGATTAGCAAGGTTTAGAAGCTGGATTTTTTTTGGATAGGACTACACACAATTCTGTATGCTTTTTAAACGTAGATGTAAACGTATCACGTAGTTTACAACTACCAATTGAAATCAAAGTAACTTACATCGATTCCCCTCTCAAAGAACCACACGCACTTCAAACAATCATGCGTTTCACAGGCAGGCTAAACCGAACGCGTAATTTAGATAGATAGATAGATAGATAGATACTTTATTGATCCCCAAGGGGAAATTCAAGAAGGCGCTCCGTTCGCTAAAATAGTTTAGAATACTGGTCTATTTTGTTTTCACACGTTCGCGTTGCTATCACATCCGATGTAGCCAGTTACACTGATCATAGAGGAAGGTGGTTGATGTTGCCTCCCTGTCAGTCTCACGTGCGTGCATTGTATTGCAGTGTATTGCCTATACGCAAAAACTGTATCAGACCTTTAAAGCTCTCGCGGGCCACATACTGTATCAGACCCTGTAAGCTCTCGCGGGCCATATGAAATGATGTGGCGGGCCGCATTTGGCCCGCGGGCCTTGAGTTTGACACCTGTGAAAAGTGACTTACAATATGAGGATTGACATTTGTCATTATACAAACAATACACGACTAGCAGAGCATGAGAGTGCAGACGTTTAAAGGAATATTTTGGTATTTTAAACTTTAAGCCCGTTTTCTGTATTGCCT
>NC_085005.1:25885230-25887730 GCF_963854185.1 Sardina pilchardus
ATCGTTGGGTGCCCATGCTCGCCTCGTGTATTAGTGTTGCTTGGAGATTGAGCTCAGTCCAGGGTTCCTCTGGGATTTGGTTCTGTTTAGTGAAGAGGAACTACACTTGCACTCCTCCCAGACAAGCAAGAACCACAGTTCATGTACTCTGAACCGTGCTCTGTCTGTGTGTGTATATATATACCTATATATCGATATACCTCTCTCTCTATATATATACTGTATATTTAAGCAATAAGCCCCGAGAGGCCGTGCTTTATACTGTATAATCGAACAGCTTAGGGGCGTTCGCCTACAGCCTTTGGAGGCTTACCATAATTTCCCATCTATTAGCCACGGCTTATACATTGATTTTGCTAAATTTCTTCAGCTATGAGGTTAACACACGGGGGCAGTTAATATGGTATTAATATGGTTTTGTTTCTGTTAACTTGCATTAAAACTGTGGTTTGTACACAATGCGCTAATACACAGGAAATTACTGTATGTGTACGTCGTCAACTGGCCCATTCTGATTCCATGCCCTCTCTGACTGGCTGACTCTGCTGTCTGTCACTTCCAGGTGGAGAAGGGCGGGGACTCACCCTCGGCACAGCAACAGAAAGCTGAGCCCAATCCACTTCCTGCTGAGAATGGCATGAACCACGCCCCTCTCATCACCGCCAAACCCCAGTCCGTCAACCAGCAGCCGCCGCCCACAGGTACACACTCTCACTCAAAGATACAGTACACACACACACACACATACATACACACACACACACACACACACACACTCACTCAAACATACAGTACATACACACACACACACACACACACACAACACACACACACACACACACACACACACACACACACACATACACACACACACATACACACACACACACACACACACACACACACACACACACACACACACACACTTGTACGCTGACATTTTCTTGTTGTTGTTGTTGTTGTTGTGTTTTGGTTGTCATTATGCTGACTGGATGATAACAGAATCTCACTCTCTCTCTCTCTCTCTCTCTCGCTCTTTCTCTCCATTTCACTCTCACTCTTTCCTCCTCCAGCTAAGCCTGCAGTGAAATCAGAGGACATCATTCAGACTGTGCTGACAGGTACGCCTCATGCCGGTGTGTGTGTGTGTGTATGTGTGTGTGACACCTACAGTAGGCTCAGTCAGTGAATCCGTCATCAGTCAAGCAGGTGTCATCTGAATAAACCTTTGTTCTAATCTGGTGTGTATGTGTGTGTGTGCGTGCGAGCGTGTTTGTGCTTGCGCATGTGTGTGTGTGTGTGTGTGTGGTGTCCCCCAGACGTGCAGGCCCAGTCCCTGGAGGAGCTGAAGCAGCAGAAGGCGTTTGTGCGGGAGCAGCGGCGGCAGTACAAGGAGCTGAAGGAGCTGGTGAAGCAGCACCACAAGAGGACGGCCGAGCTCATCAAGCAGCAGACGGCCAAACACAGCGAGCTCTCCTCCCAGCTGCTGCGCCGCCGCTCCTCCCTGCAGAAGAGTGCCCGAAGAGACGGTAAGAAAAGGTAGGTCTCACCTCCTCCCTCCCTCCCTCCCTCCCTCCATTCATCCCTCCCTCTCTCCGTTCATCCCTTTATCTCTCCCTCCATCTGTCCATCCATCTATCATTCACACTGTGCCCGAAGAGATGGTAAGAAAAGGTAGGTCTCACCTCCTCCCTCCATCCATCCCTCCCTCTCTCCATCCCTCCATCTGTCCATCCCACTCTTTCACACTGCGCTAAGAGATGGTAAGAAAAGGTAGGTCTCACCTCCTCCCTCCCTCCCTCCATCCATCCCTCCCTCTCTCTCTCCCTTCATCCCTCTCTTCATTCATCCCTCTCTCTATCCCCCCATCTCTCCATCCATCTGTCCATCCTGCTCTCATTCACACTGCGCCCAGTAAGAAAAGGTATGTCTCACCTCCTCCCTCCCTCCCTCCATCCCTCCCTCTCTGCCTTCATCCCTCTCTTCATTCATCCCTCTCTCTATCCCCCCATCTCTCCATCCATCTGTCCATCCTGCTCTCATTCACACTGTGCTAAGAGACGGTAAGAAAAGGTAGGTCTCACCTCCTCCCTCCCTCCCTCCCTCCCTCCCTCTCTCTCCATTCATTCCTTTCTCCATCCCTCCATCTGTCCATCCCACTCTCATTCACACTGTGCTAAGAGACGGTAAGAAAAGGTAGGTCTCACCTCCTCCCTCCCTCCCTCCATCCATTCCTCCCTCTCTCTCTCCCTTCATCCCTGTCTTCATTCATCCCTCTCTCTATCCCCCCATCTCTCCATCCATCTGTCCATCCTGCTCTCATTCACACTGCGCCCGAAGAGACACCCTCCATCCATCCCTCCCTCCCTTCTTTCATTCCTCTCTCCATCCATACATCTTAACTCACTTCGCTCACTCTTCACTGGAAGCATCATCCCTCTGTCGCTCTCTGTCTTGCTCTTTCTCTTCCTTGCTCTCCCTCTCTTCCTTGCTCTCTCTC
>NC_085005.1:25892730-25897730 GCF_963854185.1 Sardina pilchardus
GTGTCCAGTGTGCGGACACATCATCAGTCAGAGTGTCCGGCGGTACGGTACGGAGTGTCCCTGAGCGCTGAGCTGACTCCGTGGCCCTGCTGCCCTCTGCTCTGTGTTCTGTCCACATTTAGGGAGAAGCTGGAAATCAACAGGACGTTTGTCAACGAGGTGGTCCAGTACATTAAACGGGTAAGAAGACGGGTAAGAGTGAGAGAGAGAGAGAGAGAGATAGAGAGTGTATGTGTGTGTGCAACAATATATGTGTGTGTGTGTGTGTGTGTGTGTGTGCAGCCATAGACGGGTAAGAGTGAGAGAGAGAGAGAGAGAGAGAGAGATAGAGAGAGAGAGAGAGAGGTGGTCCAGTACATTAAACGGGTAAGAAGACGGGTGAGAGAGAGAGATAGAGAGAGAGAGAGAGAGAGATATGTGTGCCATATATGTGTGTGTGTGTGTGTGTGTGTGTGTGTGGGCATGTGTGCGTGTTCATGACTTAGCCGGTGTGTATTAGCATAGTTTAGTTTTGTGCTTTTACCTGTCTACACACACAGCTTAGACTGCAAACTTTAGGATAAGCCAGTGTTTTTTTTTTTTTTTTTTTATGGGTGGGGTGCCATACATGTATGTGTGTGTGTTTGTGTGTGTGTGTGTTTGTGTGTGTGTGTGTATGTGTGTGTGTACACAACAGCTGGTAAATATGTGCATACAGTAGCTTTGTGTTTTACCCCTCTACACACCCAGTTTAAACAGCAAACTTAAGGAGAAGCCGGCGTTATTATTATGGGTGGGGTGCCATAAGTGTGTGTGTGTGTGTGTGTGGCTTATGTGTGTATTGTGTCTCCCGTCAGCTTGAAGACGCTCAGAGCAAACGTCAGGAGAAGCTGCTGGACAGACATAAAGACATCCGGCAGCAGATCCTGGACGAGAAGCCAAAGGTGTGTCATGAGTACACACACGTACACACACACACACACACACACATACTGTACACACGCACACACACACATACACATACACACAAACAGAAACACGTATGCATGCATATTTGCCCAGATATACTCACAAAAATATCACTGGTGTAAGCGCTGAGAAAATATAAAGCACATCACACATGATGGTACAGTATGTATGAGTGTGTGTGCATTAGTGTGTGTGTGAATGACAGAGAGGGAGAGAGAGGGTGTTATAGATCCCTGTTACTCTGCTTATAGGAGGAGAGTTCGCCCGAGGAGAAAGGTAAGCTGGACTGCACCCTTAGCACTAACCTGAGGCATTAATGATAAAGCCCTGACCTACTGTACAGCATCCTCTCTTAGTGGACACACGGCACGGCGCGGCGCGGCACGGCGCGGCGCGATGCCACGCGGTCAAAAGGGTAAACACACCAGATCAGTCACACACACGCTAGCAGACCTCACCACAGAGCTGAGGTTCCTCGCCAGAAGAGTGCTCAAAAACGCTTTTGAAGGAGGTGATCACACCGACAGGCTTTTTTTCACCTCCAATTCAATTGTTTGGACCATTGCAATGCGCCTCGTCTTTATATGAATTAGACACAAGCAGGAAAAAAAAACGAAAAAAAACTGAGGCTCCTGCATTTTTTTTTTAAACAAAGTTTGGCTACCTGTCTTAGCTCAAGAAGTCAGGGTGCTATCTATTTAGCATCTAGAGTAAAGCATACGTATATTAGAGCATGCACTCAGTGACTTTTTTTAAACACTATTTTGGATGACTTTTTGTTTGTGTTTTTGAGTTGAAAAAGCTTGTCTATGTGAACACCTCCTAAAGGTGGGGTCTGCCATTCTTGTCCAGAGTACTTGGTGTCTGCGGACTGTTCCTGGCTGCAGTGCACAGTCCTGTAAATGGGCCAGTCAACTCTTCTAACCAAGCAGCATGTTGCTTCTGGAACACAGATGTGACTGCTGAACCTCAAATATCATCAACATTTCACCGAGATTACCAACTGAGCCTTTAATCTGTGCCTGAAGGTGGGATCACTGACAGCAGGGAGCCCATTATGAAGAGTGATTATTATTATTATTTATTTATTTGGTTTGTTTTATCGCTACAGATGTGGACATAGTCTGTTGAGTTGTGTGGAGAGACTATCTGGTTGTTTACCCGTGTCCAAGAATAAGAATTTGATGCTAAAGTGTTCATTTGAGATTTGCGCATCACCGCTGCCGGTAGGAGATGGAATGAAAGTCAAGTGAATGCATCAGCCTGCAAACCAAATAACTTGCCAAGTAACTTCAGCAGTTTCTTTTATGCTCATGTCTTTCCATGCAAACACTAATGAAACCCAAGGCTACTCCAACAGAATCACAAAAAGAATGGTCCTAACAAAGCACTATCACTGCACCCATTATGACACATTGTATCACAGTGCATCGGAATGAGTGATTGGCCAGTTACCAACATTCCATTCTAGATTCCCATAACATCAACAACGGATGTTGGACTCTGGCATGTATATCAGAGGCTGAAATATAGCATGGCTACTGCAATTATGCGTTTCCTTTTGCCACAGATAGATCATAACCATGTGCCATGTTGACGTCACCCAACCTATAGAGTGCCACGTCTATCCCAAGGCAGGTAGCATGTAACTCTAGATCTGATCTGGCCCTGATTTGGGACGGCTTTGGCCCGGATGTGACTCTGTGGCTGTGCCATGCCAGGATTGGGTTGGATCAGCTCCACAGTGAGGTGCTGTGTGGTGTTGTGTGACGGAGCGTGTCTGTGGCTAACGTGCCGGGCTGCCTGCCCTGGCCAGTTCCCAGGAAAGAGATTTAACCATCAAAACACACACTTGACCCTTCACCCCTGCGCATGCCCAAATATGGTCGTACTCCTCTGCTGGCACTGAAGCCGGCCTAAATATTATTCTAACGCTCATGGATCACACAGGCCCTAAAATAGGCAGCCCAAAAGATCACACACACACACACACACACACACACACACACACTGCTCTAAGTCATTGGTGTGTGCATGGATGGGTATGGTCTCTGTGTGTGTGTGTGTGTGTGTGTGTGTGTGTGTGTGTGTGTGTGTGTGTGTGTGTGTGTGTGTGTGTGTGTGTGTGTGTGTGTGTGTGTGTGTGTGTGTGTGTGTGTGTGTGTGTGTGTGTGTGTATCCCTTAGCTGGAGGTTGAGCTGAGGTTGATTCCTGCAGGTTGTGTGCAGCACTCTTGAATGGTGTGTGTGTGTGTGTGTGTGTGTGTGTGTGTGGCTGTTGTTTGATTGATAGAGTGGGAGTATGAGAAATGAGAATGAATGACTGTGCTGACTCACGCTGTGTGTGTGTGTGTGTGTGTGTGTGTGTGTGTGTCGTCGTCATTGAGTGTGTGTCCCATGCTGCTTGAGTTGAGGTAGATTCCTGCAGTTTGTGTGCAGCAGTCTTGAGTGGTGTGTGTGTGTGTGTGTGTGTGTGTGTGTGTGTGTGTGTAAGTGGGTCTTGTGAGGCTCACATGGCCAGCCATGTGTACTGCACCATCTTATCTGGCCTGATCTCATCTGATGTAAAGCCTGGATGGACAGACTAGAGAGAGGGAGGGAGGGATGGAGAGAGATGGAGGGATGGAGAGAGAAATGAAAGATAGATATAGATAGATATAGATAGATAGATAGATAGATAGATAGATAGAAACGAATGTACAATACATGCCTATGATTGTATTGGTGCACACACACACACACACACACACAATGCACTGAAAAAAGCAGGTTGTTGTTGCAAAAGCAATGAACCACTGCAGGAAATGTAGAGGTGAATCAAGGTCTTCCTACCACTAGAGGGAGCCAGCAGCTCACAGCGCTGAAAAAGCAGCTGACTCAGGACCACGTCTGGTCCACATGCGGCGCAGATAAATCTCCACTCGACCCGTCCGTCTCCTGATTCTCCTTCCCCGCCGCGTCGTTGTTGAACTGGCGACATGTCGACTCTTGGGGGAGCCAGAGTGCGCTATCGGAGTGGTGATGGCTGTGCCACAAATCCACAATAACAATAACACAGACTTATACCGCAACCCGCGGGAGTTCTCCCAGACCCTACAGAGAGATCCAGGACCACAGCCTGGTTAGGTTCAGAAGCCGGTTTCAGACACACCGACTCGTGTCACAACAGCTCTGGAGAGTTCTCCGAACCCGCCGGTCGGTACGTGGGTCATGCCAGCTTAAGTCCAGGCAAGATCTGATTTCACTGAGATGTCAACAACAAGGGATTGGATTGGTTTACAGCTCGATAAACACCCCCATCATTCACATGCACATTTGTACCTTGTGGGTTGTCCAAAGGCAGATGAAGTCATTCTCAGAAAAGGTCATCAGACCTGATTATCAGATTGGGCCTCCAAAATTAGCATGAAGAGAATAGTCATTCCTGTCAGTACCATAAAATACCTGGCTGCCTATCTATAATCTGTGCACTGTGTACGTGTGTGTGTGTGTGTGTGTGTGTGTGTGTGTGTGTGTGTGTGTGTGTGTGTGTGTGTGTGTGTGTGTGTGTGTGTGTGTGTGTGTGTGTGTGTGTGTGTGTGTGTGTGTGTGTGTGTGTGTGTGTGTGTGTGTGTGTGTATGTGTGTGTGTGTGTGTGTGTGTGTGTGTGTGTGTGTGATTCATTATGTTAAGCTTCATGAGACAAGCCCGGACACTCTCTGGGCTTTCTCACGTGCTGTGTTTGGTGGGTTTGCATTGCGCGCGTGTGTGTGTGTGTGTGTGTGTGTGTGTGTGGCAGGTTTGGTTTGCTACCCATGCTAGGTTTAGCCTGTCAGTTGCCTGCGCGGTCGACCGGTCGCCGCCCAGTAAGCGAGCGAGACGCTGGTGCTGCCTCCCTTTCCCTGCCGCTCTTTCGAGGGATGCTGGGGAGCTATTTTTACCCAGCAGGCCTACATGCGGCCCACCGAGGCATCCGAGCTGATCTCAGTGTTTCCTGGGCGGACGCCAGAACCACGGCGCGGCCCGCTCGGACTGGACCGGCCCGGCCGGCCGGCGTTAAGTAAGTCAGACGGA
>NC_085005.1:25905230-25927730 GCF_963854185.1 Sardina pilchardus
ACAGTTGCTCAAACACTAAACCCCATTCTCTGAATCAAATTCTCAAATGCCTGAACACATTTATTGAATTATTCACTCTTTTGGCAAAACCATAGACTACTTTCACCCATTTTCACCCATTTTACCAAACTCATTAACCTTTTTGCAAAACTGTGAACACATTGTGCATTCTGATGCACTTCTTAATTATATTGATAACCAAACAACGCAGAAGTTGAACACAATTAGTACACAGTTGTCTCCATTTGAACACAACCACTCAAAATTGATAACACTTCTGTCTAATGATGTGACAACCAATATAAGTCAGTTCAGAGTTGACAGAGACACAGGGGACAACAAGTGTGTGTTACAGTAGAAGTGGGGTACAAGGAAGAGGAGGGTGAAGGTAGGAGGAAGAGGATGAAGAGAAAGACAGAGAGTCCCAAGAGTTGCAATACTGTAAATGATGATATTTGGGCAACAATCATTGACCATGTTCCGGTTCATGGAATGCCAATGAGAGAAGCAGAACTTCATGGTCCAACCCAACATCAGTGGTTTCTCTGTGGCATCAATAATCCAAAGATTCAGACTACAGAAGAGAAATAGCGTAAATGTCCATTATCATACAGTACAGTAATCACTGAACATCCACTGTTACACACTTACTACCCTTTGAGCTCAACTCTGAGAGAGTGAAAGAGCTGAGTTATCAGTATGTCCAAGTAAGTCTAAATTTAGGCACAATACAACATTACAGTATTGCATACTTACAGTACAGAGTCTGTGGCATCACAGTACAAATCATATTCAGTACAGTATTGGCCTGTCTTTCTGTTCACTTACAAAATTATTGATTTATATCTTCATATAGGCTAGAGGATATGAGTAGAGAGTGATATAAGTCCTTATTCTTTATTTTCATTGTGATATTTTATTTTTCAAATTAGAATGAATACAATTCCTCCAGGAGCCATAAACCCTGCCCTGAAAATTGTGTCTTCCATTGTTTGGTGTATTGTCTTATCACTGCTCTGCAGGAGTGTAATTTTGCCTGATGTGTTCAATGATTTGAGACCATTAGTTAGTTTTGAGCAAAGTTAAAAGTGTTTTGAGGTGATTGTTCAGTTTTGCAACAAGATTGAAGGGTTTCGAGAATGTAGTTTGAGAAATGAGTTTTGTGTTCACAGTTTTGAGAAAAAGGTAAAGAGTTCTGAAAAAGGTGTTCTAGCAATTGTGAAAAACTGTAATTACCTCGCCCATCACACCGCCCCCCTCAGGTGCTAAAGAGGTGACACACTCCCAACTCACACACACACACACACACACACATACAGTACACACACTCCCAACTCACACACACACACACACACACACACACACACACACACACACACACACACACACACACACACACACACACACACACACACACTCCCAACAAACACACACGAACACACACACAGTGTACATTACAGTAGTTGGCAGATATATACTGTACTGTGCACACAGATATTGTAAAGATTTGTTGTATGTGTGTGTGTTTGTGTGCATGTGTATGTGTGTGGAGGATGGGGGTGTGCTTGTGTTAGTATAAGTGTGTTTCTAAGTGTGTAAATGTTGCGGAGTGTGTGGAGTGGACTGATTAAGATAGCATTGTGCAAGTAGGTAGCCATTAGCTTTGTTGCTCTAAAAGTGCTAATGTTCTCAGTGCCCTGCCAAAAAGCCCATGACATGACAGTGTCCGTTTTAGGGTGAGCCACGGTCAAGGCAGCAGCTGATCTTGAGACAGCTTCTGTCAGACCAGGCATGCCTCAGCGGGGAACGACAGCTTCATCAAGAGCTTCCCCCTCGGGTGACCGGTCATTATAACACTGCTAAAACATCAACTCCAGTGGCAGCTTGAGACAGAACACCTATGGGGCCTAAGACTTTTGCACAGTACTGTATGTGAATACATGTGTGGCTGTGTGTGTGAATATGTTTGTGAGCATGTGTGTGTGTGTGCGTGTGCGCATGTGTGTGTGCGTGTGTGTGTGTGCGCGTGTGTGTGTGTGTGTGTGTGTGCTGCTGTCTAAAAGGGATGCCAGGCTCGTGCCCTGTCTGTGGGGTATCTCAGTGGCACATCTAATCCGCAGGCCATGGTGCCGTCACTGGCAGGGGGGCAACAGATGTCCCCGGGCACAAAGTGGGTCACGCTTTTGTCTGTGTGTGTGTGTGTGAGTGTGTGTTAGCGAGAGAGAGAAAGAGAGACAGCGAGAGAGAGTTTGTGTGTGTGTGTGTGTGTGTGTGTGTGAGAGAGAGAGAGTATGTGTGTGTGTGCATGTTTGAATGTCTTTGATTAGATTGGTTCATATGTGTCTGTATACTGCATGAGTGTACTGTATGTATGACTGCTTGTTTCTGTGAGTCTGTATTTGTGCATTTGTGTGTGTGTGTGTGTGTGAGAGAGAGAGAGAGAGAGAGAGTGTGTATGTATGTGTGTGTGAGAGAGAGGGAGAGAGAGAGAGTATGTGTGTGTGTGTGTGTGTGTGTGTGTGTGTGTGTGTGTGTGTGTGTGTGTGTGTGTGTGCGCGCGAGTGCATCCTTAACCATCTGGGGGCATCTCCACGTCAGTGCCAGATGCAGACTGACTGACAGCTCTCACAGTGGCACCCCCTCTTCTCTCTCTTCTCCTCTATCTCCCTCCCTCCCTCCCTCCCCTCTTTCATCTCTCTCTCTCTTATCCTTTCTTTGTTTCCTCCCTGCATCCCCCACTTTCTCTCTCTCTCTCTCTCTCTCTGGCATTGATCAGGATTAGGCCGCTGCTGTCACACACACACCTGAAGGATGAGAATGAGGGCAGGATCATTCCCAGAATGCCTGAGCGAAGGTTCATGCGAGGTAGCGCGGAGCGGAGCGGCGCGGTGCGGCATTTCGGAGTGTTTGATTGCATCTCCCGGCTCACCGCGTATAGCGACGTGCTCCTCGACTCCTTCTTGTGCGATTTTTTCCCTTTTAATTGCGACGCTCCCAGGAGCCCGAACAGGGTAGTTAACCAGTCGAACACGCTTTAAAGCAATTATTGGGTCAGAATGAATACAAGTCTGTCATCTTTAATCATTGAGGGGCGGGATGCCTGGAAGAAACACAGCGTTTTGTCGAAGGCCCATGGAGGATGAAGGCGTCTCAGACTCCCTCTTTCTCTAGAAAACAGGACAGTCACCCCCCCCCCCCCCCCCTCCCTACACACCCCCACCACTTCATTACACCTTCTCATTTATATTCCAAGCTCTTCTCAAAGATAAACGGTCATTTCCGTAGCTTGGGAAAGATATTATTGTGAGGCCGGTGGTCCAAACCTGGCCCATTTCCCTTGGTACAGGGTATCTCGGTGGGGAGATCACCGATGCAGATTTGTGTTACTGTATGTGAAGTCAGTCATATGGATGATGCATGATTAAAGAGCTGTGACGTCATGACCCCATACAGTACATCCACCTAGAAGATGCTGCTTGCTAACCCTGCCCTGAACGGTTACTGGACTCTGGCATGGACGTGGCACTAAGCTGGCCCTGATCTGGCCCTGAACCTGTCTCAGAGCTGGCAGGAAGTGATGGCCAGGGTGGCGCTGCAGAGTCAGTGGCTCAGTGGGTCTCAGTCAGACGTGATTGGCCGTTCACGTGCCGCTTATCTGACCATGCTGAACGAGGATGGACCTTACTCCTCTTCGTCCCCTCCCTGTGGGACATAAGGCTTCGATGAGCACGCTCCATTGCATTGGGTCCCTGGCAGCATGTTGGGCCTCTCCCCATGACAGGTTCATCTGTTCTGGACGAGGATGGACACTGACTGCTATGTGCATCTCTGCATCCCTCTGACTGTATGGCCAGATGCATCAGAATTGAATAACTTGACTGTGAATGACTTACTGCTAAGATAACATAGTACATGCTTGCTCAGATTGACTCAGGGGCAATAACAGTGTTTCATTTGTTTTTTTCTGACTGCTTATTTGTTTGTTTGTTTACTGTTTGTGTGTGTGTGTGTGTATGTGCACCTCACAGTTGCAAGGCGAGCTGGACCAGGAGTACCAGGACAAGTTCCGGCGGCTTCCGGTGGAGATTCAGGAGTTTGTGCAGGACACGGCTAAAGGCTGTCTGCACCTCTCCAAGATGTCCATCTCCACGACAACTGAGAAACTGAACAGCAAAACATCGCCGTCTGAGGAGGACGTTGATGAAAGTCCGTCCGAAAGGGTGTTTGACACACCCTTCTGAAACCGCCCCACACGCACACACACACACACACACACACTAACACACTCACACGCACACACACACACACACACACACACACACACACACACACACACACACACACACAAGCTCTCATATACGCACACTTACACTCTCAGAATCTGTAGGTCTGTTGGCATGTGTACTGTAAATACCTATTTTTAATTTCTATGTTGTTAAATGATCTTCTCTTTTAAACCTTCGGGTACGACCATAGTTAAAATAGAGGTTTTACTTAAAGACAGAGAGAACAGACGAAAAAAGGACTTACTTGAACTACTGTGTTGCACGACTGTTTCCAATGTGTACTCTTAAGATTAGTTAGTCCCATGGGAACCTCATATTGTTGACTGTTTTGTGGAGTAACATTGCTAGTAAGTGGACTTATACTACTACATGTGCACTAAAAACTCTACCCCAGCAAGAGTACTATCACCATCATCATCATCATCATCATCATCATCATCATAAATTATAATCGTAGTCATGATCGTTTTTTAATAATATTGAAGAGAGATAATGTTGGATTTCTATCGAATGCCATGAGAGAGTTTGTGTTGCCAGAATCCAAACCCCCTGAAGCCTCTCTGTCTTTGGTTTGGCTGGGGTCAGGAGCCCCCTTCTTTAGCTCTGTCTGTGTGTGTGTCCGGGGGGGGAGTTGGGTTGAGACAACCACCCACCCCCCTCCACCACCGCCAGGTGCTAACCAGGATCGCCACTGTTGCAGTAGTCTGTACTGCAGTTCTTCTCCAGGTTCACCTGAGGTCTCCTCACCTTAAATGGCTCAGCCAGCAGGGACTGGAAAGACCTCCACACCTGTTGGAGTGAGGGACATTTTGTGTATGAGTGAGCAGACAGAAGGGTTTCACCATCTACATTGCGAGCGAAGGGTTTGATTCCTGAGGAGCACGTCTTTGTGTGTTGTTGGACATGAGCTGGACATGAAGTGACTCCTGCAGGGGAACTGACTGCTGCATCCTCAGAGCCACACTCCTGGACAAGAAGACCCCCCCCCCCCCCAACAAGACAAATGGATTATAAACAAGAAAAAAACGTCGATTCCAAAGTTCCAAGTGGGCGATCTGATGTATGTATTTATTCACAGGTGAAGTGAACCCGGGAACGTGGCAGATTGGCATTGAGGTTGCAGATTGACCATCATGCCACTGTACAATCATACAGGTCAGACCGCAATGTCTGCCCCTTGGACAATGAGAGGGTGTTACCACTAAGCAAGTTATACTGTTGACTATAATGACTCAAGGTGAACCTGAGTTGGGACTTTCAACACTCGAGCAGAAGCTAGAGATTGCTCAGATTTTGAAGAACGCTCGGAATTGTGAGGTTTTCAGCTTTCCCGAATCACAAATTGATCTGGGCTGGGTTTCCCAGAATCGTTAAGAAGCTCTTAAGCGCTAAG
The DNA here is from genome assembly GCF_963854185.1 of Sardina pilchardus. Classification (NCBI taxonomy): domain Eukaryota; kingdom Metazoa; phylum Chordata; class Actinopteri; order Clupeiformes; family Clupeidae; genus Sardina; species Sardina pilchardus. The sequence goes on from NC_085005.1 coordinate 25,910,910, forward strand.
AACTTCTTAGGAGCGCTCTAAGAACGTTCTAAGAATGCTCCTAAGAAGTTCTTAGCACTTAAGAGCTTCTTAACGAATCTGGGAAACCCGGCCCTGGCCAACCCAAAACCTTGCTTCCTGTTGCCCGCTGTTTTCTGACTGACCACTGGTCCTCTGTTCCCTTAAGACTGCTGCTGCCTCGATAGGTCATTCACAACTGTGCTAATGTCTCTTGTAAGATATTATTTGAGGTATTTAACATATTTTGTAGAAATTTGGTCGATTCTGTTTCTTCTTTTACATTTAATATATTTTACAACTTTTTTTTTTGTTTGTGTATTTGTTTTTGTTTTGTTTTTAAAGATTATAATAATAACCAAGCTGGCAATGGTTTGGGTTTGGGAGTTGAATGATACTTCATGCACCTGCATGTGTTGTACACTTGTAAATGTCTGGTATGATGCATTAACATAGTAATGTAAATAAAAAAACATTGATGATGATAAAGAAACGATGCATATACATATCAAGACTAGCCTACCCATACGTACCCCGTGTATACACATTCACACCCTTTGAACCCCTTGCATAGTTTCTGCTCAAATAGACGCCAATCTCCACATTTTACAAACACAGCATGGGTGCTGCAGTGGAGGTCCCATAGATGAGTCTCTCTCCTATAGGCTGAATGAACCCTGCGTGACCTGAATTTGGATTTCGCCCGGCAGCTCAGGCTGGAAATCTATCTCCCCTGCTTCCTGTCCACAACCTTTGGGTCCAATCACAAATTAGCTTATCCAAAAGACGCACCTGGATCGTTGGTCTGATTGGTTGAAGGACTATCCAAGCGTACAGTATACGGAGTCATTTGAACTATGCCCATTGATCACGCCTCTTGTGCATTACAAATAAAGACTCCCCAGACTAGTAATATTCAATCTTAAAAGATTGAGCTTAGTATGGTGATAGCCAGACTATCTCTCTCCTGGACCCTGTTTACATTTGTTTTTAAGATGTCACTTGGGTGATCCAATCACAGATGGGCACTTCTAAATACGAGGGTAAACAACCACCAAGACACATTGTGACCTGATCGCTCAAACCACTCTCTGATATGGCCTGAGACGCATTTGACCACGTCTTTTGTAGTGTAGCCACTACCGTAATTTCCCAACTATTAGCCGCGGATTATACATTGATTTTTAAAAAATTCTTCAGTTTGAGGTAAGTACACAGGGGCAGTTATAGTTTTGTTTCTTTTAACTTGCGTAAAACACTGTCCTGGCTAATACACAATGTGGCTAATGCACAGGAAATGACTGTAATGTGTTCTGATGTATCCCAGATAATGGGAGTTTTAAGGAATGTGACGCTAACAATAGCAGAATCTAAACACCAGGACTGCTCGATTATGGTAAAAACCATTATCATGATTATTTTGTTCAATATTGAGATCATGATTTTTAAACGTGATTACTTAGTGATTTTTGAACTATCATCCATATTCAAAATGTACATGTATTAAACTTTTAAATTGAATTTTAGATATAATCAAACAGGAAAAAAAATACATTGTTATGAAACTGAATGTAGTAAAAAAAATCATTATACTGTATTTCAATTATGTTATTTTCATAATTGTTGGAAGTCATAATCACAATTAATCTATTAATTCGATTAATTGCACAGCCCTCCTAAACACAAGTGGTCAACAACGTCTCTGGCTGTACACCTTGAATACACGTGTGAACCGCAATGTGTCTCGGCTGACCCCTTGATATCGGATCATCCAAGAAAACAGGCCTGTAGATTCCTTGAAGGTGAAGCATGTGATGCTGGCGTAAAGTAGTTTATATTTGAGCCGCCAACTAAACAACATCCTTTCCTGCCTGAAGCAACATGTTGCTGGGATTGTTTATGTCTGAGCCCCTGTGTTTGCTTCCTGTTCACAGTAGCAGTGGTGCATAGGAACGCCACAGGTTTAGCTCTTGTTTTGTTTCGTTTGTTTTAATCACACACTCTAAACACACAACTGATAGGGCTATACGACTAGCAATCAGCTGAATTTGGCATAAAGGGAACTGTGAATTTGGTGATTAGTGAATTACTGTAAGCAAAGTGTGGGCAAAATGGAACTGTGAATTTGGTGATTAGTGAATTAAGCAAAGTGTGGGCAAAAAGGGAACTGTGAATTTGCTGATTAGTGAAATGAACAAAATGTGGGCTAAAAAATAGTGAACTGTGACCAAAAAAAAGTGAACTGTGACCTTGAAAGATGACAGCCAACTGAGCTACTGTAGCTGTGGCCCAGACTCTTGCCAGCTCTGGGCCGGAAGGGTTTACTGTAGGCTACTAGAGTCCACTGCTGTCTGCTGTGAGGACAAAAGCCACCTGCATGCGCCACTACTTGAACATCACTCAGATCAGCGTCTGGCAGGAAGTGGCACTGAGTCCCTCTCAGGGGCCGATGGCCGGCGACGCCAACGGCAACGGCAGTCGTCTCCCGTCCGGATGGATCGCTAATGGTCCCTCGAGTGCTCCGCTTCGCTCGCTCTCAAGAGCGCGGATCACCGAGGCCTGGCCCTTCTCAAGTCACACACACACACACACACACACACACACACACACACACACACACATATGTAGCCTACTCACACACACTCCCCCCTCGGCAGCCCGGGGGGAATTTTAATGACTGGAACCGTGAGTGGCTTCCACCATTAGGATGCTTAGGAAACTAGATCTGGACACAATCGGAACCGGCTGCAGTGGCCCAGAACGTAGAAAAGGCGATTCCAGCCCAGGCTTCCGCCGTTAAAGATAAAGCCGTTAAAGTTCAAGTTTTTTTTTTTTTCCCCTCTTTTTCATGAGTTGGTATTTAAGATCAACAGCCAATGAAATGACACCCCTCCTTTCTGTTCACCTGAAGCATCATGTTGACTGGGATTTGGCTGTTTGTTTCCCATTCACAGAAGCACACCCTGCAGAAACACACAGAGGACCCAGAGGAGTAATTAAATGAATTTGAGGAAGTGTACGGGACAAGAATCACGCTCGAATATGCTTCATTTAATTCATCATTTATCTAATTTAGTCATTTAGCAGGCACTTTCACCCAAAGCCACTTTCAAAAATGAGACGTAACATTCATGCTACAGTGCTGCAGAGGAGATCTTAGGTACCGGTAATAATTACAGTGCTGTAGTACTAACACATAAGGTGCTTAGTTATAGGTTCCTTATGTACCGGTAATAATTACAGTAGTACTAACACTAAGGTGCTTAGTTATAGGTTCCTTAGGTACCAGTAATAGTTAATACTAACACTAAGGTGCTTAGTCATAGGTTCCTTAGGTAGGCCTACCGGTAATAATTAGTACTAGAACTAAGATGCTTATTTACAGGTTACTTTGAGAAGGATGTGAGCTTTTTCTCTGAGCCAGATCAGGCCTGATCAGTGCACTGTCTGCTGTCACTGCTGTAGCTGAAACATGCTCATCACCGACTGCCAAGTCCAAATTCTGAGGAACTGGCCATGTCCCCATAGGACTGTCGGCAGCTGTCTTGTCAAATCTGGTACACTGACTGTTCATTTTGCATTTCAGATGATCGCCAGGGGCTTGATTGAGTAATCCAGGTATTTGTGTGTGTGTGTGTGTGTGTGCGCGTGTGTGAGTGTCTGTCAAGTGTATTTCTACAGTCCGGAATGGTCACAAATGCACACCCATATGAGAGCACTCACTCACACACACACACACACACACACACACACACTCACACACACACACGTAACCTGAGGGAAGGGCTGCTCTGACCCTGACCCACATATCAGAAATAGAGGCAGAAATTGCTTCATTTGCCACCCGAGACTGCAGCCAAGTCTCCAACAGATCTGGACCAGATCTGGACTAAACCCGTCCCACATTCGTCTGCCACCTGGTGCTGGAGATGTACTAAGCTATATGTAGGAATGACGCTAAATATGTCGTATGATTAATTACATATGATTATATACTGTATGTGATTTTATGTTGTGGAACAGGACAAGGACAGTTAAACAAACGGGCTAGAATTTATGACGCCATGTTGATATGAGAGGCATAATGTATGGAAAGTGCAAGTGTTGATATGAGAGGCATAATGTATGGAAAGTGCATTGACAGGTCCAGCTGTTGAATCGCTGTACGTTATGCTTGCACATTTATTACCATGTAGCCTACATTTCTTAACCTCAACATGTCACGGCACTTGCAAATGTGGCCCTTCTGATGTGTCACTTCTTGACCCACTTCACTGCAATGCAGCTGGGGTTTTGAGTAAGTATCACTCAACATTTTGCCTTGCGTACAAAATTACATTTGAACCACAATTGTTGATGCTGATGAGACAGTCCTGTGCCTTGAGTCCAATGTGTTTTTGCCTTGGACTGATGTTCAGTTTGGGGAGATGCAAGTCATGTGTGAGAATGGCATTGAGTGCTGAAACTCGACTGCTGTGTGGTGGTTGGATACTCGGTATAGGACTAGGGAACGGGTCTGTCTCCGATCTGGTGCGGTCGGATCCACTCCAGGGGTGCCCCGGCTGCTATGAGGGCAGTCTGCCATGCGTAGTCTGTGTGCACGTCACGATCCCTCCCGTAGAACTACTGAGCATTGCTGGTGAAAGATTCAGATTCAGAAATGTCTTTTGGATGTTTTCCCTTTCCTTGCCATTTCCTTGCCATTTCCTTGTTGTATGTATATTTGTTTTGCTTTGTTAATACATTATATAATACATGATATATACATTAATATAAAGGTGTATGTTCTTAAGAAACTGACCAAAAAAAACACACTGACACGTAGGAGACAAAGTGAAACTGATACACTAGGTGCCTCTCATGCAGCGTTTATACGTCCTCCCTCGCTCCTCGGGCCTCGATCCTCACTGATCTACATAAAGAATGATGGGGGGGAAACAATGGGATAGTCTATCCAGTGTTAGTTATAGATCAGTGGGAACGCCCCTCGAGGATCGAGCATCGAGGATCGAGGAGGCATGTCGAGAGGCACCCACTGACTGTACGAAGAGGAGTGGAGTCCAAAGGGACAGGGCTTGTGGTGGAATAAACACACACACACACACACACACACACACACAAAGGGACAGGGGTTGTGGTGGAATAAACGTTGCTGGTGTACACAGCCCTCGTGATGTCTCAGAGCTCTTTGATACACCCTCCAGCTAAACTAAGGGAAGAGAAGACACACACAGACACACAGACACACAGACACACACACACACACACACACAGACACACACACACACACACACACACACACATACACACACACACACACACACACACACACACACCAATACCAAACACACTCTTCTCTTTGGCACACCAAATACAGAGATTTCTCTTCCATGTCCACAATTTGTAGTCTCTTAAAGTCATAGTCTCTAATTACTGACTATCAAAGGCAAGCCCACTTTAAGTAGATGGCAGGACTGAACAGGGGTGTTTTCAAACGGACTGGGAAACGAAACTGTATACTCTAAGTGGCAATTCATTTTACTCGATTGTGGTTAATATTTTATAAAGCAAAATGGATGTTTATATCTGTCTAGACAGACCCTTCTACTGTTAACACTTGAGTATAGACAAAAAAAAATAAAAAAAATAAAGCGCCCACGAGCCAAGTCCAGACAGGTCCCAGGTCAGGGCCACGTATAAGCCATTGTGTGCTTATATCAGATGCAGCGCTTGGTAGTGTGCCCAGTCCACCATAGCATTATTTAACATTCAGTGGGGTGCCCTGAGGTTCCCTTGCAAAGCACACCCTGAGTATTTATTTTTATTGCCAGTAGCTTCGAGCACTAAATGGAAAATGTTAAATTCCAGCGCGGACGGAGGACCAGATAATGGCCTTTTAAGGATTTCAGCCTGCACACTCACGTCTCTCAGTCCCTCCAACTCCGAGTGAACAGCGGTACCAAACTCTACCAACAAAGGAGGACCTCAGAGGAGACTGAGACCCAGCATTAGATAACAGCCAATTTATGTATGTAGTCACCATTAGTGCAACATGCAGTCTCCAGGGTGGGATCTAGTATGTCAGGTACATCCAACAGTTCAAAAAACACATTTGAATTCTTTATTTGGAGAAGTAGGATAAGTATCATGACAATGACATACAGTACACACACACACACACACACACACACACACACATAATCAAATCAGTGGCAGATCAAATCAAATGGTGGCAAATCAGCCAAATTTGGTCATTTCACAGCAGACTTGGCTTCTGTTTGCATTCTGTGGCCTATAATTTTCTGCCAATATGGCCGACCATTTTTGGCCTCATCTCTTCAGGATGTTGGGCATGACACTGTGTCCGTATTTTTCAGTCACTGGGAATATCGGTTCCAGTCCACTGTTCTCTGGGCATTGTGCCACTGAAATTATTTACGCTCCTCGCTGGACTTAGGGGGGTCACTTTGGTGTGCCCCCATAAGAGTAGAACTGTGTGTAAGACAAGCAATGCCAGGGCACCTTTATGGTTGCACTTCATCGTTTTTATGGCGATGCTTCCTGCCTGTGGACTGTAGCCATGGTGACAGATAGGGGTTAGAGGGCAGAGCAAATTATCTGGGATGATTCAGGTGACCTTGAGGCTCTGGCGCTCTCAAGACACTACCGATGATGGCTCGGTAGTTACATGTAAAAACAACCCATCCCCAGTTACGTAAGAGAAAGCTCGGATGCCTGTCCTTCTCCCCAACAGTATAGGAAAGTGCTGAGCCTATATTCACAGAGAAAGTAATGAGCTTCTGCAAAGATAAATATGTACAAGTAAGGCTCAGTTGCATCCACACTCATTTCCAAAATGTAATAACCCAATATTTGCCTTCAGATCTTGTTATTTCAGGATGTAGGCCTCGTCTCTGAAGGACATCGAAGGAAAAGAGAGTGTGTGCGAGTCGAGAGCGTTTTTGCGGAAGAGTTTAGCTGATGAAATCGAGACATCTGGTCAGACTGGGCAGGAGAGGGGAGGCCCTGTGTGTTTGAAAGGGAATTATTCATGGCAGCGGAGAGTGTGATCAATCCGCCGCCCGCCCCAGCAGCAGTCCTCTTTCTTGGGCAGATCCCTATCAAAGCGGGAGCCACATGTGCACACAGTGCCATTGGGTGAGGGGGGGGGGGGGGGGGGGGAATTTTCTATGGCCTACTTCCTGCCATCTCCTTGGCAACAACTGCCCCTTTATGGTCCCCCCCCCCCCTCTCCTTTGCGTAAGAGTATTCAGGCACTGTCCTCTTGAATCTCCAGTCTGCAGACGCAGAGAGGGAATCTTAAACAGAGAAAAGAAATATTTACTGAAAAGATACTTTGTGCTTTTCATGAATTTGTGCCTTCTGTTTGGGGTTGTGTTTTGTTCATGTTCCCACTAATGCTATAATGTATAACACACACCGCCAGCATAAATCTCCCTCTGCTGAGGTTGTGGTCTGGCAATCAATCAGAGCTTTTAAAGATTCAAGCATGAAATAGCCATTAAAATGAAAGCTATCTGAAAATCTGAATATTTCAGATAGTCTCAATTCTGCCCTCTCGGTTAAGCAGCATCCAACTCTGGAAACAAAATTGGACCACATTTGATTGCAGTCCAATGGACCTAGGGATCACATGGTATGATACCATCGATAGGTTGATTGATTGATTGATTGATTGATTGACTATTACCATAGCATCTCTGGAACTGCACTGACCGGTGTATTTGGCCCACATCCATCACTAAACATCTGTCCATCTGGGGGTTGCATTCTTTATTACTGGTTTCTGCTGGATAAAAAGATTTAAGGCCTTGGTTATTATACTTCCGTGTGTCCAAACACATTGATAGTTGTATGTGCACTGTACTTCCTGGTTTGCATGTAGTCTGTCCATGCATCCTTCCTTGGTGCCCTTGAAGAGTAGTAGAGATGGTAAGGTACAGAGCTATTTGTACACCCTTGTGTACACACACTCAGGGCTTTATGTATTCACACATAGTAACACATAGTAACACTAAGGCTTAGAGACTGCTCCCTCACCAAAGAGGGAACACACACGTTTGATGTGACACTGCCACAGGTCCTGCTGATACCAAAGAAATGAGAAGGCTTCAAACAGTTGTCTCAAAATGTTAATTTGGCTCTTTGATTCGCTATGGTGTCCAGAACACGAGTGCTTATTCTGGTGTCCTTGATCCTTCATCGTGAAGTGCGAGAGGCGACACTCTGCGGACGTGTAAATGACCAGCTCGGCCCTCATCACCCTTGACGACATTCGCTGCACTCGCTCACCTAGAGGTCGTCGCCAAGGCGGTAGCCGCAACACATTCCGGCGAGCAGGAAGTCAGCTAATTAGAGGACTGCTGGGCTGGAGGCAACCGCGGGTCGACTTTTAATATGATTCTGGAGGTTGTGTAAACACTCCTCCACCTCCCTGCCCACCTCTCCTCTCTTTCCCTCCCACTCTCTCTATCCCTCTGTTCTGTCTTCCTCCATTTTTCTCTCTGTCCTTCCTTCTCTCCTTCCCTTTCCCTCCCTATACTAATCTCTCTTTATCACTCAGTGTGTGCCTCCTTCCATCTCTCTATCTCTTGTCATTCTCCCTCTCTCCCTCCCTCCCTCTCTCGCTCTCTCTATCTATCTCTCTGACTTCCAGGAATATGAGTGTGTCTCTCCATCTGTTCAGAGACCATGGGAGGTGTTGGGTAACGGGGGTTTAATGAGTTTGCTGTGTGAGGGAGAGAGCGCTGGACCTGAGGAGAAGCCTTTGAGTATTCACAGGGGCCGGCCATGATGACCTCCTCCACCGACGGACGGACTCAGGCCAGTCCAGGACCAGATCTGCCCCACTACATAAGCCCAACACACACACACACGCACACACACACACACACACACACACACACACACACACACACACACGCACACACACACACACACACACACACACACACACACACACACACACACACACACACACACGCACACACCTCACTCCCCACTTCCCTCAACCTGCTGTCTGGGAGTACAGCTGCCCTGACTGCTACTGGGTTTCTTCACAACGACCTGGATGTCATGACAGCTAATTCATTTCAATCATACATCTGGCCCAGGGTTGACGAGGCTAAAAATATGCAGCAAGGGCGGGGTCCATCCACATCCACATCCACATTCACTTCTACACAGCATCGCACTCCACAGCAGACCTGGATGTTGAGGACCACTAGTCACACTGTGACTAAACTGAGAGAGTTCCAGTGAGCTCTCCAGTGACACATTGTTTACTGTGGTTGTACTGTATGTGTTTTTTGGCAAGTGTTTTTTTAGATTATTAAAATGGCCTCCTGCCATGTCTCAGAATTTTAATTCCCAATGTGTGATTAAACACAATGAACACCGTGGGGACTATGGACGTGTTTTTCACAGTTTGGGGAGAAAAACTCACCACACGTTGACACCCTGACGCCCACGAGGACCGAACAGCATCTGCCAAAACTGGCTGCCATTCCATTCCATGCCTCAAACCACCAAAGAGGAGAAGCCTGTAGCCCTGATCGTCTACGAACAGACTGTAATTATTATGCCACAGAGCAGCCAGGCCTTCAAGTGACAGCTACTATAAACATGGACTTGTCGTTCCCTTGATAGGAAACACACAAGGTCATCCACACTTTCGAGATAAGGGCGCTGAACATGTAAATGAAAGCACAAGCAAACTAGCTGCATGTTGAACCAAAAGCGGCCAAGTCAACTGGGTGCAGTTTCAGGGCAGTTAGGGTCATTGTGGCTGAAATTACTGGTAATTCTTGATGCCCAGTACAATTTGACTATTCGACAGCCTACAAAGAAGGGGGCGTTTTTTTTTTTTCTCTGATCAACTCACATACAAAACAAATAGCCTAGCAATACTGAAATTATAGTTTCTTATGCACAGATCTGGTACTAAAGGTAAATACATACATTGTCAGTTACACTGATTATACAATATTAACATGCGTGAAGCTGGAAATAACTCCTTGCGAGTAGCCAATCCAAACAATGACTCCAATCAGCACCAAATGTATGATTTGACATATTTTTCACTTCTTAAGGTATAAACCCATAAACCTGTTATCAAATTTGACCAGCAGAGCAAATTCTAATTGGCTAACAGGTTCATCAGGATTTGCCTGGGTAAGAACTTTTATAGTCTAGCCTACTGTGCAAACAATAACACTAAGCAAATATCTAAAGCACATAAATGCTGTGGGCTAATTTACAGCTTTACATTGGGCTACTTACTGGCTGACCACAGTCAAATCAGTTACCATACAGGTTTTTGAATGGCTTTGGGAACTCCTTAAGATCACTGTACCAACTCCATGACAACGCTGTCGTGGAAAATTACATCAAAAACATGGTGATGGTGATCAGTGTGTGTCCATAGCTGATGTTTCTAAGAGTGACAGGTATAGGCCTACACACATCTTGCTTTTGGAAACATTGGACCCGATGCCTGTATGTTGTACAAATTATGCATCATCTGCATTATTCTTAAATATTTTGTATTGTTTTATATTTATATATGTGTGTTGTCCCTATGGGTCTAAATAAAATGGCGCAGATATTGTCATTAATTATTGAAAGATAATTTTCAAGATGTGACATTGCGAACTCATTTTGTGGTGAATATAGCCACAGTGCAAACACTGTCAGCACCCTGAATAACTTATTTGAATGTCTTTATTATCATTGGCCTTTTAGGCTAGCCTACAATTAAATTATTGCGCCCCCATAATAAAGTATACATTACAGTTTTTTTCAATCGCTAACAAGCGTTTGTCCATTCAGTTGACACATTTTCAAAACTCTAAACACAGTTAGCAGAGCATCGGTCTTTTGTGGCCATTCCATTCACACATTTCATGTTGTTTTCACACAGTATGCAGTCAGTGAATACATTTTCACAATGCTTACATTTTCTTACAGTTTTTTCCAATCGTTTACACACAATTTTGAAAACAGGGCCCTTTTTGTCAAAACATATCACACAATTAGCCAAACACCACACCCAATCAGCAGAACATAACAGATTGTTAGCAAAATGGAATTTTTCTGTCAAAACAATAAACACATTGATAAAACCTTATACTGTTCTCATATCACTAACACATTCTCCGAATGATTCTACACTGTGTCCATCTTATAAACACCAACACAATAAATTCAAAACACATCTGTAAAAACCCTCTTCCAATATATGGATCTTATTCAGACATACATGTATTGTTTGAGAGCATTAGGATAATTTAGATGACAAAAATATTTTTGATGAACCCTCATCAAGCAATGCACAAAACTGATGCTGCAGGCAATATTACTTTTTTTTCACTGTACCATATGTTCAGTTACAGTGACAAGTTACAGTTTTTCTCAATTGTTTACACACAATTTCTGGTACTTGAGACACAATTCCAGTAATATGTAGCTCATGCACCAACCTCCTGAACCGATTCTGCTGAACTATAAGCACAATTTCGGCTTTACACTCAAATTGCAGTTCTATAACACACTGTTCTCAAAACACTACACACAATTCTGTGCATTAGACACAATTTTCATGAAGAAAATCTCTTGTTTTCACAAAGAACACACTGCCATTCAAATTCTAAAGCTAACTGCCCTACCATGCACACTGACTCATCAGATGGGCAAACTCCTGTCACACAGTCTTACAATTAGCAATCAGAGCTTTATATTACAGTAGTAGTACAGGCAGAGGCAGAGCCAGAGGAGTGAGAGTAAGAGGAGGAGGATGGGGAGGCCAAGGACCGTAATCTCTGATGAGATCCGAGCCACTAGAACATTGCAGTGCTGCGTATCAATACAGTGCAGTACCGGACAGTACAATACAGCTCAATGAGCACAGTAGTACAGTATTGCCTGTGGGCTGTTCTGTAGGACTGTAAAAATAAAGCATGTTTCGAGTATTTGGGGAAAGTAATCCTACTTTGTATTCCTACACAGTTTACAGTATTTTACTATTTGTTTGGCAGCCGAAAGATTACCAACACAAGGGCTTTTGTCTCCTGAACAGGAAATTGAAATCATGAGCATTGTCCTATAGAAAAAACGGCATAACATTACGGGAAATACAAAGAAAAATAATAGAAAACAATGAGATATTTCAAAATATTGATAGGGTAAGCATATCAACTTACTGTATCAGCTTATCTACTGTTTGTAGTACTGTTTGTAGTGTAACACTGAACAAAAAAAGGCCCAAGTCATTATAATGAATGGAGAAGAAGTGTTTTCAATTCATCGCAGTGTTTTACACTGAGCACATCAGTGTTTAACTGGTGATGGCTTGTGTGTGTCTCTTGAGAACAAAAGAGCATTTTGAGGAGAAATTACATTGTTTTGAAGGTAAAGTGTCATTTTGCAGGAGAATTGTGGAGTTTTGCCCATTGTGTGTGTTGTTTTGGATTTGTGTGTAGAGTTCTGAGAATATGAGGTATGTTTTCAGAAAATGTGTGTTAGCAATCGAGAAAAACTGTAATCAACAGATAATTGCAAAATTATAGTTCTTGCTACTGTAAAGTGTAGAAAAACAAAATCTGTACACAAACAAAAAGAACTGTACACTTACAGTCACTGAAGAAAAACTAAAGCAACAATACAAACAAGTAACAACAATACATACAGTAATACTCCAATCATCTCTCTGTCTAGCTGGATCAGGCCATAAGGGTTCACCACATCACAGGCTATGGGTGCCTCTCATTTGGGCTTTTATACGTCCTCCCTCACTCCTCTGGCCTCGATCCTCACTGATCGACATAAAGAATGATGGGGCGAAAACAATGGGATAGTCTATCCAGTGTTAGTTATAGATCAGTGGGAACGCCCCTCGAGGATCGAGCATAACACACCTGAGTGCTGCGTTTTCAATTTTGCACATGTGTGCTTACACACCTGGTGGATGTGATTATTCAATTTGTTCAATAGTGTGGTCATTGGCAAGCCAGGGCTTTATAATGAGAAGGAAGTACCTAACAATCTTTATCTGTGTCTAAGGTGTGAAAATGTGTTTTACGTTTTGACATTCACTGTGTGTAATGTTTCGCAAAAAGTGTGAAGCTGAATTTGTGCTTACTGTTGTACTACTCTGCGCAGGCGTTTTGCTTCTTAAGTGTTAAGTATTGTTAACTGTCTGTTAATCTAAATTTTAGTGTGTAAACGATTGCAAAAAACTGTAACAGACAAACTATACCTCCCAACAAAATAATGGATCGTTTTTGTATTATTTTCGAATGTTAACACACAACATCCCACAATAGTTAAAACAATATTCCAAACCTTAGATACAGTATAAAAACCTCTGCTTCTGCAATGTTATCAATTCAAAAGCAATATCTCTCAGCTGATAATAAACAAACAATCGAATAATTGACACACAGATGATTTATGTTGGGTAAATTGGGCCAACCACAGCTGATTCCAGTCTATCTTAGACTCAGTGGCAGGGGTTATTTCTCTGTATTACATTGACACTTAGACAGTAAAAAGAGGAGGTGATGTTTTTGGAAGCAGAAACAGAAAAAGACAAATACTGTAATGTCTGGACGAGGAAGAGTAAGAATAAGGGGCCCAGGGAGAAGACCAGGCCCAGTGAGAGATGCAGTGAGAGGTGCAGGAGCACTGAGAGGAGCAGGTGCAGAGATTAGACACAGTAATATTGTGCTTTTTTTTGTTCACCCCCTTTTTATCTGGGCTTTTTGCTGTTGTTTGTTGTTCAGAATGCTCTTGTGTTTCATGGACATTTTGTTCACTGCAATGCTGTAAAACTTTTCAATGCTGTAAAACTTTCTGTTTTAGTCTGTAAACAGTATTTATACTGCACCTCATGTAGGCCTAGTGAACAGTAAAAAATAAAAAATGCTTTTTACTGGAATGCATTTGAATGTGAACATTCTGGACATACAGTTCCCAACCAAGAAATGTAGTTTAAAAATGCTGGATTGCATGTTTTGCATGCAAATACCTGTAAAACTGAAACATAAAAGTCTATGCAGTTTTTGTACTGTCAACAGTAGCCAGTATTTTGAAACCTAGTGTACTCTGATGCATGTATCTTGTGAAGTGAAAACAAGCTTCATTCTTTGACAAAATAACTTCATTTTGAGTCAGGTTTCCAGTGTTTTGGTAAAGTTAGTGTGTGCAGAGAAATGACGAGTTAGTGTATATGTAACAAAATGTGGTGTAACAACATGGAATGTGCTTTTGAGAGGAAAATGAACCATTTGGCCAATTGTGTTTTGTAGGTGAGACTCTGTGTTTAGAGTTTTGAAAATGTGTCAAATGAATGGACAAACGCTTGTTAGCGATTGAAAAAAACTGTAATAAGAGACCAGATATATCATTCCCTGCATACACTAAGGTCCCATCGATTATAATAAAGTACACTATATGCATTTAGCCTCGGCCTACTGCAGAGTGCAGGACACCCGTCCTGCAAATGCTTTCAGTGACACTTCATTCACACGCACAGCCAGGCAGGCAAATAGAAGGAGAATGCTGTCATGTGATGCTTAGTTCCAGTTTATACTACGTTAAACTGGAGAAGAACATCAAGAGGGGCTTTAAACGGAGACGTAGGCTATAGGGCTCCTCGCGTAAGTTAACAGTCCAACACAGGACTGCTGCGCGGCTCACGGGCTATCTAAGGAGGTCACTGTTTGCACACCTAACTATGCCTGCCATATTGTCTCTCTTCCACAGAACGGCCATTGCCGCGCGAAAGAGCGCTCCGGTAGCAGACCGTCATCGGCCCAAATCACATTCGGCACTTGAGGGGGGGAAGAGACAAGTCAGAGGAGGAGGATCTCGATGACTCACGCGCTGACGGTCCTGCCATTCATTTACTGAGGGGGGTTCTTTACCGACCGCAGCGAGCCGCTATCCACTGGAGTGGAGGGCCAGTGCTACCCGCGCGCGGGCACGTTAGGAGGGATAAAAACTGAGCCAGCAGCTGGAAGCAAGAGGGGGGAAAATCCCGGCCCAGCCTCTGTGTGTGAGCATCACTCTCACGTCGGATTTACCCGTGATCACCCATTCGCGTAAGAGCAAACTGTTTATTTTTTGGCGTTTTGTGTAATGGTCGGGAGGTAGTAGATCAGTAGATAGCAGTATTTGCAGACTGTCCGGACTGAGACTAATTGGGTGTAGAAGTCCCTGTTGGCTGAGGAGAATTGAGCACTGCCGTAATATGCATGACAGACGGATAGGCTTGTAATTGTTGGGGGGGAAAAGACCTTACCACGAACATCCATGCAACTCCTCTATCCATCCCAGGTTAGACTTAGAGCTTAAATGTGTGCATCTTTAGACATCAGTTCTTTGCTCACTTAATGACAATTTCGATAAAAGCATAAACATTGACGTTAAACTGTGAAGCACAAAATGTAGTGGAAATTTAGCTAGAGTGTAACCCTGTGTGTTGTTAATCTCTACGCAGAACATGTGTATGGCAGCTAGCTAACGTTGATGGAAACAGTATGGCAGAAATGGCTCTGCTTGCAACTATCGTTGTGTGTCCTTGTATTGGTCTTTTTTTATTATTACTATTTATTTACGCCCAATTCGTTCACGAAATACATGAAAGTCTTCGCTTTAAACTGAGGGCTAGGAACCAGGCTAAAACTCTAACAGGCAGCTAGCAAAGCAAGCTAGCTAGTTGCTGCTTTTTCAGTCAACGTTAGCCATCGCGCAACGTCAGGGAAGTGTTTATATGAAGTGCCCTGTGACATGATTACATAAATATATGAATGAAAAATGCATTGCTGTTGTGCAAAACCTTGTAATAGGTTCAAGTAGATCTACCTTTTCACTCTTAGTAATAGACAGCATGCAGCCTCGTTGTTGGGTCATTTGGTCTGCAACATAGCCAGATGTTGTCGCGTTTAACATGTGTAAATTACAAACGAAAACCTAAACGTTGAGCTGGTGGAAATTAGTGTTTTGTTATATTCTTATGTATCACTCTCTCTCTCAGTATTCGGTCAACATAACGTTGATTGCCCAAACACATCCTAAAAGCATGTTTTGCATCACTCATGCAAGTTAACGTTAGATGGATTAAAACCTGATGACATTTGTGAGCGTTATTGTAAGGATATAACTATTGCTCTCATTTCATAATGAATATTTTGTTTCCATCACGGAGTAGAAGTGAGCGAAAGAGTCAATTGTTGCACGTTACAGTTCTGCTGAAAACGTAAAGAATTATACCTAAACCTGTGGTTGCCCATACAATCGCTAGGCGGTTTGGCAAACAGTTGGATAAAGGCATCTTCCTCTGCTTATATGATTGTTATTACAAATGAATTGGTAAATGTAGCAGGCTACACGCCTTCAAGGTGACAAGCCGCCGAAGGTGACAGGTGTCAATGTGTGTGGCATCAAAACTGGACAAGGTAATTGTATGTGACCGTAGGGAGAGGGTGTAGGCTAAACGACGGGGCTGACAGCACCTGCTCACAGCCACCTGCTCGGGTCGCATGCACGCGCAAGTCGTCCTCCATCCTACTCTAGAACGCCAGCGCGACAGGGAAGAATGCGAACGTGAATAAAGTATGATTAATGCATGTTGTGTGTGTGTGCCGAATCTCTGTGAATCGCAGTACCTTTAGAACCCCCCATCCATCCAGATCCCCTCCCCCTTCCCACCGATCCATGGATTGCTTATGGAACATACCGATAAGTTCATATGAGTTATGAGCAGCTAGTGAGTTTTCGGTCACTTTCTGTTCTTGCAGATAA
>NC_085005.1:25932730-25950230 GCF_963854185.1 Sardina pilchardus
TCTACTACACAAGAGTTGTGATCAATGGGCATAGTTCAAATGTTCAAATAGTTCTGTATGCTATTTTGGATAGTCCTTCAAACAATCAGACCAACGATCCTTGTGTGCCTTTTGGATAAGCTAGTTTGTGATTGGACCCAGAAGATGTGGACAGGAAGCAGGAGAGATAGATGTGCAGGTTTCCAGCCTGAGCTGCAGGGCGAAATGCAAATCGTCGACAGATCAGGCAGGGTTTACGTAGCCTAGGCCCGAGTGTGCTCCTCTGAACTGGTCTGCCTGAGGGATGTTATTAGTTTTGCTGTGTCCAGTGTGTATGCTTAATGCTGTTTTATTCATTGACTTCAAGGACAGTTATTACTTTATGGTATTTTATTCATGTATACATTTCCTTTTCGGCCTGGCTGTTGGCTTGTACTTGAATGCATACATCTGTAAAGCACCTAAAGTGCTCCATGAATAAAGGTTATGATATCGATTCCCACCTGTTGGCTCCTGGGGGGGACGGTTAGCATGCCTAAGGCGAGGTGAGATCATTCACAGTTTCACGGTGAGGTGCCTGTGAGAGAGTGCCTTTTAGGATACGTCCAGTCGTTTGGTAACTCTGGGCAGTGACCACACACTGCAACTGGAGAACCGACCACTTCTTAGTCGCGGGGAAATAGCCTAATTGGTCTCCCAGAGAGAGACAAACATGTTCTTGAAGTTTGTGCAGCAGTAAGGAATCTATTGCTACTGTTTCCCCAGTGTGCGGTCACTTTTAAAGCCAAGTTGCAGTTCAGGCGTTGCTATGTTGGAAGTGTTTCTCGACAAAATATGACATGAAAGAGTCAAAATGTGTGTCTGCTAGGGTGTTGCCGATAAATTGACCTTGAGATGGACTATCTGATGAGCGAAGTTTAGTGTATCCGTTTCACCATGGCCATTAAGACTCTCTTAGGCCTCTTATTTCTACAGTGCGCGATCTTGCAAATACAGTACTGTACTGTAAAATCATGTTGCGGATGCACTGAAGCAAATTAAATTACTGGGAAAAAATCATATTGCTAATTTAATACCACGCCTATTATCCCGCAAGCAATCATGGGTGGGACAGCGGAATGATTGGGTGCGCCGTCAACACACAAACCAGGAAGTTCTCTCTGAAGACGACAAACTAGCTTTTAAAGTAAACTTCCATCATCAGTCCTACTGTAGATGTCAGGGTTGTCCATCAAACCCAGACCCAAATGCAGGACAGGAGACGAAACTTGCGTAAACTGACTTTACTCAGACAAAGCACCAGGAAGACACAAGACACTACAAGCTAAAAGTCCAAAAACCCAAAAGCCAAACCCCAAACCGTGACAGTAGATTAGAATGCCACTGAGGTATTGTTCTACAATCAGCCACACTGATGACCACGGAGATGTCTAGATTCCCTGCTGAGTCTGACACAGCTACAGCACATGCACATTCAGATCGCTGTAATGATACGCTGCTGTGCAATAGCTTGGGACACCTCAACCACACAGTATTTTAACAATGCTACTCCACAGCATGGCCATTATATTTCATAATAAAATAAAAGTTAAAAATCAAATACTGGAAAAAAATGATATATCATACATATATATGTATATAAATACATACAATATAAAACATACTCCGGTAGCCTAGGCCTGTTGATGAGGCGCATTGTGGTGTCAGGTTAGATCGTGTGCTTTCTGCTGATTGTGCATGTATAGCTTATGTCTCGCTTCATGACACATGACACACAAAGTGATCCACACCAATGGACAGATAAGACAGATACACTTAAATCAGTGTGTGGGCTCCCCGGATGTGAAACCTGTGGTGTGGTCAACACTTTGATTTACCAACAGAGGGGGAAAAAAAGAGCACTTCGTATGAGTCACTGTCACACTCCCATATGACAGGCAGTATGTGTGTTTACAATGTGATCGTCGAAGGTGTGTGTTATTTTTGCTTCGGTCGGCGAGACATGCTGCTTGACGGTGTAGGTGTTAAAATAGTGCGTGTTATCTTCGCCCAGGCTGCTGAGCAGGAGACGCTGCTACGTCAGAGAGCTGTCAGTGGGAGCGTCGTTAACAGATCTATCTCCACACACACACACACACACACACACACACACACACACACACACACACACACACACAGACACACCCCCCCCGCGTGCGTGACGCAGCAGTCACGGGTAGCACCTGACGGCAGGAGCGCCAGCCAGACGAGAAAACTCACACTCACCTCCATCTTTCTGTCACTCCATCTCTCTCTCTCTCTCTCTCTCTCTCTCTCTCTCTCTCTCTCTCTCTCTCTCTCTCTGTCCCTCTCATTCTCTCTCTCTCTTTCTTTTTCTTTCATTTGCTGATGATTTCCTTAATTATAGGTCTTGAACTGTCAGGGTAACACTGCAGGAGGAACAATGTTCCTGGACTACGTAGCCGCACGTGTGTGTGTGTGTGTGTGTGTGTGTGTGTGTGTGCGTCTGTCTAAAAATACCGAAGTACTCCGAAAAAGCTATTATCTGCGCTCTCTAATTCCCCCCCCCACCCCCCACCCCTTTGGAAACTCTTTTCTCTGATCACACTAGCGCTCCCCGCGCCCGAAACCACAGCTGGGAACGCTACATGTGAACGCAATTTGCACTTCCAATTAAACTGTCGACCTCTGTTCCAGAATGCAGAATGTGACTTTTTAACATCTTCCTATTAATATCCCCTCCCGACCGTTATGAAACTTTGCTTCGGGAAGGGAACGGGAGGGAAGACCAAAATAAGCGCAGGACTTTTTCGACAGCAACCCGACGCCAAAGCCTCCCCCGTCTTCGTCCTCCTCGTTTTGTTATTCCTCTCCTCCTCCTCCTCCTCCTCTTCTCCCTCGCTCTCATCCCCACTTCCTCCCCATCCTCTTCTCGTCCTTCTGTCTGTCGCTCTGTCCCCTGCACTGACCTGGTGGTGACCCCTCATGGTTCTGCTGGATCTGATACCTATCTATCTACCCACTCATCCATCCGTGTGTGTGTGTGTGTGTGTGTGTGTGTGTGTGTGTGTGTGTGTGTGTGTGTGTGTGTGTGTGTGTGTGTGTGTGTGTGTGTGTGTGTGTGTGTGTGTGTGTGTGTGTGTGTGTGTGTGTGTGTGTGTGTGTGTGTTAGAGCGGCTGTCATGCCTGTGTGCATATGCAGGGTTAACCATCCCAGAGTCTCTGTTTACTGAGGACATGTAAAGCAGTGGTTTGCAACAGCCGCAAACCACTAGCAACATTGATCGGCTGCATTTGTTTATAATTGTTGGTGTGTGTGTGTGTGTGTGTGTGTGTGTGTGTGTGTGTGTGTGTGTGTGTGTGTGTGTGTGTGTGTGTGTGTGTGTATGCGTGTGTGTGTATGCGTGTGTGTGTATGCGTGTGTGTGTGCACGTGTGTGTGTGTGTGTGTGTGTGGCAAGTTCCAATTTCATTAACGGTATCATCTATGAAAGGGCAAATCAAATGTCCATTACCGTAGAGAGTGCATGGACCCCTCTGTGTGAACCTGAGACCGGTTAGTCCCCTCCACTTGAACCTTGCGCAGTTGAGCATGTCTCAAAAGAGCACTGAAGTACTGGGTTACCTACAGGTCTGTGCTGGGCTAAAGTCCAACATGGCTGTCACAGTAGAACCAGATGTGTAGCTGTAGCTGTGTTGGACCCCTGTGCTTTGTGTGTATTAGCCACATTGTGTATAAGCCGCAGGATCGCGTTTTATGCAAGTTAAAAGAAACAAACAAAAAAAAACATATTAATTACATATTACTGTAACTGCCCCTGTGTATTAATATCATAGCTGAAGGAATTGTGCAAAATCAATGTATAAGGTGCGGTTAATAGTGGGGAAGTTGCGGTAGCGGCCCCTCTCATTCAGATCAGGCCTTTTGAGTGACCGCTGCTGCTGCTGCCGCTGCCGCTGCCCACCTCTGAGGAAGGACAGGCAGTGAGCCAGAGTAGCTGCTGCTCCGCTCGCTCAGATCAGTAGGCCAGTAGGCACCTCTAGCATTCAGGTGGATACACACACACACACACACACACACACACACACACACACACACAGAGTGATACTGACTGCCATACAATTACAGGGCCTGATAGCACACACACACACACACACACACACGCGCATGCACACAGGCACACACATGCACAGTGACAGAGTACAACAACAACAATCACAGAATGAGTGTGTGGGATGTTGTTTACATAACTGAAGTGAGCCATCAACAGAAAATGTCCCCATTTCATACACACAGTCCTCATACACATGGTCAACACACACTCATACTCTCTCTCTCTCTGTGTGTGTGTGTGTGTGTGTGTGTGTGTGTGTGTGTCTCTCTCTCTCGCTCATACACACACAGACACACACACACACACAGAAAAACACAGATTGTTTCTTCTATTGTCATTGCAAAGAGGAATGGGATATGACTGTGGTGTGTGGAAAGGTGGCTGTTGGTTGGAGCACAGGGTTGTGTGTGTGTGTGTGTGTGTGTGTGTGTGTGTGTGTGTGTGTGTGTGTGTGTCTCTGTGTGTGTGTGTGTGTGTGTGTGTGTTAGTGTGTGTGTGTGTGTGTGTGTGTGTGTGTGTGTGTGTGTGTGTGTGTGTGTGTGTGTGTGTGTGTGTGTGTGTGTGTGTGTGTGGAGGGTGATTGTGCACCCTCAGGTCCCTGCCTACTAATGGAGTTAGCTAATTAGACTAGAGGGGGAGGGGGAGGGGTGGCCTGGGGAGAGGAGAGGAGAGAAGGATGAGAGGACAGGGAGCAGAAGAAGAAGATAGGGTTGGAGGAGAGGAATGGCGTGATGAGCACAGGAGAGAGAAGGAGGAGAGGAAAGGATAAATGAGGAGAGTGGGTGAGGTGAGGAGAGGAGAGGAGAGGGATGGGGTGTTGAGGACAGGAGAGAGGGGAGAAGAAGAGGAGAGAGGAGGAGGAGGAAGAGGAGACGAGGTGAATAGTTGAGGAGGTCAGAGGAGAAGGAAGAGGAGGAGGAGGGAAGAGGAGATAAGAGGTCAGGGGAGGAGGAGGAGGAGGAAAGAGGAGATAAGAGGTCAGGGGAGGAGGAGGAGGAGGAAAGAGGAGATAAGAGGTCAGGGGAGGAGGAGGAGGAGGAGGAGGAAAGAGGAGATAAGAGGTCAGGGGAGGAGGAGGAGGAGGAGGAGGAAAGAGGAGATAAGAGGTCAGGGGAGGAGGAGGAGGAGGAAAGAGGAGATAAGAGGTCAGGGGAGGAGGAGGAGGAGGAAAGAGGAGATAAGAGGTCAGGGGAGGAGGAGGAAGAGGAAAGAGGAGATAAGAGGTCAGGGGAGGAGGAGGAGGAGGAGGAGGAAAGAGGAGATAAGAGGTCAGGGGAGGAGGAGGAGGAGGAGGAGGAAAGAGGAGATAAGAGGTCAGGGGAGGAGGAAGAGGAGGGAAGGGGGTGAATAGTTGAGGAGATGAATGCAGTGTTGAGGACAAGGCAGAGGAGAGGAAGGAGTAAAGAGGGAGCAGAACAAGAGAGAGGAAGAGAGGATGGAGTGATGGACAGGACACAGGAGTCCAGTGGAGGCCAGTGGGGAGGTGAAGGGGTGGGAGTAGAGAGGAGAGGGGAGAAGAGGAGAAAAGGAGGAGGAGGAGGAGATGAGAGGAGTGCGTGTGTGTGTGTGTGTGTGTGTGTGCATGTTTGTGTATGTGTGTGTGTGTGTGTGTGTGTGTGTGTGTGTGTGTGTGTGTGTGTGTGTGTGTGTGTGTTTGTGTGTGTGTGTGTGTGTGTGTGTGCGCGCGTGTGTGTGTGGTTGGTGGGTGGTGATAAAACTGAAAGAATAGCATCGCTTTGATAATCTACACGTCTTGTAGTCTGCACACCCATGCAAGCAAAGCTCATCTGAAATGAATTCTGAAACTGAAGAGACCGGGATGAGAGGAGAAGAGAGAGAGAGAGGGATGATGAGAGGAGAAGAGAGAAAGGATGAAAGAGTGATGACAGGTGAAGAGGAGAGGAAATGATTGAAAAGAGAGTGATGATAGGGGAGGAAGAGATTAAGGGTGGAGTGGGGGTGAAGAGGATAGAGTGATTGATGGGAAGGAGAGAGAGAGAGAGAGAAATGAGAGGATGACAGGAGGGGATAGAAAGGAGAGGTAAAGGTGAGAGATGCAGAGGGGAGAGAATGAGATGTGAAGAGGACAGAGGGAGAGGTGGAGAGGATGGAGAGAATAGAGAGAGAGATAGAGAGGATAGAGAGAATTGGAGAGGACAGAGAGAGAGGTAGAGAGGACGGAGAGAGAGGGATAGAGAGAGATGGAGAGGATAGAGAGAGAGGTAGAGGGGATGGAGAGAATTGGAGAGGATAGAGAGAGAGGTGGAGAGGGCAGAGAGAGAGGTGGAGAGGATGGAGAGAAGTGGAGCGGATAGAGAGAGATGTTAAAAAAACATTCATTTACCAGGCACTTTCATCCAGAGCCACTTACAATTGAGGACTAACATTCAGCCTACATCACAGAGCAGACCTTACAGTAACAATGAATACCACATTTTACACTGCCAGAGATATGTGTGTCTTTGTGTTTTAGGATTTGGTTTTGCTTCATGTGTCACTTGCGGTATGGTACACTGCAATACTGTATGTTTGATCTCTGTAAAGAATAATGGTCAACTCGGCAGGAGAAAGTAGTATAAATGTATTTGATGCAGGCATGACGCAAGTGGCAGTTTAATATGGTCATAACCCTGATACTTCTTAGGTGTGGACGTGTCCAGATTTTAATGGATATGTCCACACCTCATGGATGTTGTAAAGAGCTACAGGAGATTGAACCAAGCCATGGTGTTGCTCTCTACCGTAGTGCTCCCCGCAAAGCACACACACACACACACGCACACGCACACACTCACACCCACACACACCCACAGACACACGCGCGCGCGTGTGCGCACACACACACACACACACACAGACACCTTCTTGTTATCTGTCTTTCTGACCTTCATTCCTTGTATCACTGGACGTTCATCTCTATCTTGTCATCTGTCTCTTTTGTTTGTGTCTCTCCATCTCTCTCTTTCCTCCCCTCTCTTACTCCCTCTCTTCTTTTGGGTGTAGCTTCTTTGTGTTTCCTGTGAACGTGCGTGAACACATGTGTATGTCACTTGTATGTGTGTGTGGGTGTGTGTGTGTGTGTTTGTATGTTTCCGTTTGCATGTGTGTGTATGTGTGTGTACAAGCACTCAAGCTCACATGCTTGTGTGTTTTGTGTGCATGTGTGTGTATGCTGGTGTGCGTGGTTTTGCATTTGCAAAAGCATGCTATTCCTGCTGGAATAACTGACATTAGATCGTTAGATCCTTGTGCCTGTGACTGTTACACACTGTGTGTGTGTGTGTGTGTGTGTGTGTGTGTGTGTGTGTGTTTAGCTCTTCAGATCCTCGTTTCCTCAATAGCTTTTGAATGCTGAGTGAGGCTCCCTGTGTGTTGCTAGTCAGAGTCCAGGGACCTCCTGAGGAGGCTCACGCCGAGGGTGTTGAGTGCTCTGTATGAGTACACAAGCCTCAGGGACGTCTTCCTCCAGGAGCTCTGTGTGTGTGTGTGTGTGTGTGTGTGTGTGTGTGTGTGTGTGTGTGTGTGTGTGTGTCGACTAGCTACTGTCCTTGGGACCTTGTATTGGACATTGTGTAAATTTTACACCTGGCAGTTGTATAAGTATCCGTGAATTAGTGAACACACACAGCGAACACACAGTGAGGTGAAGCACACACTAACCCGGAGCAGTGAGCTGCCTGCTCAACAGCGGCACTCGGGGAGCAGTGAGGGTTTAGGTGCCTTGCTCAAGTGCTCAGTGCTCAACCACTTTCCCCACCCACATTTTTCCTACTCTTCGGGGATTGAACCGGCAACCCTTCGGTTACTAGCTCGAAGCCCTAACCAGTAGATTGATTTGATGTAATTTGAGAGCCTGTGGATGTTAGCAGAAGGATCCATCTACAAGCCTTTCTGCTTCTGGCATATTCCTTGTGTTATCTGGCTTATCTTTTATTATCTTTCTAATGTATTTCTTGAGTGATATTCATTTTGTTTCTTTTCTCTGATATTGAATGGTACTCTCTCTGGCATACTCTTTTCTCCTGGCTGTTGGTTGTCTGCTGGTGTTATTTGCTGACTCTTGTGTAACTTCGTTTCTCTCTCTTAAGTGAGCACGAGTTCTTCTATATTTGTAAGACCAGTTGAGTGTGCCACTATAATATCACATTTATTTAAGTGGATTAGTGAGACCACTGAAGTCTAGTCAGGTGATGGTGCACTGTTTTCAGTCAGTCACTATTTAGCTGGCAGGCGTTTGATCTTATTTGAGCCAGTGTTTTGGTGTTCTAGTGTCAGGCCATGGAAGGCGAATTGGAAAAAGAAGAGCTGTTCGTCTCTATTATGAGCTAAGTTTAGCTGTCCGTAAAATAATATACAGTATGTTATTATATGAATATATGAACAATTTCTTTTGTCAGTAGTTTTGGCAATATAATGTTTAGTGTAGATTTTGTGTTCTATGGGAAGTAGTTGTATGGGTAAGCTACTGTTTTTGGCTGTTTCTGGTGTTTGACCAAAAGTGGCCCAGTGGTCAGATTTCACTGCCCTTTAAATGACCATAGCATAGAGTTTTGCATATTCAGTGCTTTAGCAAGCAAAACAAGCCCTGGCCTCCGAAGTGTCCTTTTTGCTTTGTTAGGCTGCAATGACAACTGGCAGTTATCTGCCTGAGTTTGCACTCCGAGAGCACAGACCTCCGTTAAGGGAAAACATAACCGCCTCCTGGATCCAGACGGTGATCCAGGACACTCCCAATTTATTTAATGGTTTCTTCCTTGGGTCATTTCAGACCTTTCCTGAAAATTTAATCGAAATCCATACATAACTTTTTGAGTTATCTTGCTAACAAACAAACAAATAAACCCTGATGAAAACATAACCTCCTTGTAAGTCACTTGTATAGATTCTGGAATGTTGAGTGCTCTATTTAGAACTGAGAACTCTTTAGTGAAGATATCTTCTTCAGCTACAACATTACTTTTTCTACCGCAGAGCAAAACAGGAAACCTCAGAGCAAACAAGGAACTCCAGTGCCAGAAGCACGGTGTAGAACCCAGCCAGCGCAAGCAGGAACCTTTTAGATCATTAAGCTTGTTGACTGTTTGTTTTGGAAATGAACAATGCACCAGTGGAACATTTTGGGGATCTGGTCAGGCTAGAATGCTGCATACTTAAGTTGATGGATTAAAGCTGCCTTAATTGAAATCATATTCAGACCCCTGTAATCATACAGTACAATGAGCATTTCCACTCACTCAACAGAAAGACATTGTTTGTGAACTCCTCAACTCCTCAAACAGCCCTGTTCTGGATATGGAGCTGGTGTGTCACAGCTGTATCGAGTACACCCAGCGCTCCCTCCACTCTGGGATCAGGGAATTCAGGGTGCAACTATGTATCTCCAATAAAGGAATTGTTTTATTATTTGCAAAATATGCAGGCCTGATACTGCAAAAATACATTGACGGTTTTCTGTTCTGAATCTTGAGCTAGCACGTTTAGCACGAGCATTTTTTGTCTTGCACCTCAGAAGTAGTATTGCAACCTGCTTTGTCTACAGTGACTTCTACTGTAATCTTGAGCTGACCAACTGGCCTATGTTTTATGAATGCCTAGAGAATTTGAGTAATAAGCTTGAGAAACTTGAGAAACTGAACCAGAACTGTACCAGCTCTCTTTGGGCTTCTGACGGCACGCTGGATGGCTCTGGTACTGTACTGTACGTGCAGGACAGTGGTGAGGTGATGAAAGCAGATCTGTGTTTCTTTGACCGGGCGTCTCTGCTGCTCTGCTGTCTGTGTCTTTCTCGCGTCGTTTCCTTTGATACCCCGCAGCGCTTTCATGTTTGGTCAGCGCAGGTGTGTCCGGTATGAGGTTTTTTCACTCGCTTCACTGCCAGTCTGTCAGCTCTGCTCTGATGCTCAGGCTGATTCGCAGTGTCATAATACTGTAGTATAGATTTGCTGATTTTGGAACAGAACGAAACCATATTAGTTCCAGAAATGCTGGCTGGGCTACTTCTATTAGACTAACCCAGAGATGACCGGAGCACTCAGATTACTAAATAACTTTTTTTATTTATTTTTTTTTATTTTGGTGCACAAAAGACTGACGTTTCGACGCACTGCGTCTTCTTCAGAGTCAGACTCTGCATTTCTGCATTTTTGATCCTGTGGTCCTGGACTGTGAGCACCGACAAGGCTTGAGCGCAAGTGACACCCCTTCTATGTATATTAGTTCCAGATCAAGACCAGATCAAGACCAGATCAGAACTAGATTAGGTTCAGATTAAAGGGATAGTTCGGATTTTAAGACACGAAGTTGTATGGGTTCCCTGTCAGCAACGTAGTGCATCAGCACTGACTTACCCCCGACAGCGTCCTGTGAGCCGAGATCCAGCCGGTTTTTGATCGTTTTTGATGCCGGACTATTTTCTTCAGCAAGTTTCTGGGGTCACGAAAGTAAAGTGTTTTTCTTCTCAAAACCATATGCGTTCAACAGAGTGATATATTTGCACCACAAAAACGTTGTCCAGCTGTCAGTAGCGCGCAGTGATAGGAATCGCGAAAAATAAGTAAGTGATAACGAGGTTTGAATTTTTCCTGGACAACGTTTTTGTGGTGCAAATATATCACTCTGTTGAACGCATATGGTTTTGAGAAGAAAAACACTTTACTTTCGTGACCCCAGAAACTTGCCGGACTACTTTCTTCAGCATCAAAAACGATCTAAAACCGGCTGGATCTCGGCTCACAGGACGCTGTCGGGGGTAAGTCAGTGCTGATGCACTACGTTGCTGACAGGGAACCCATACAACTTCGTGTCTTAAAATCCGAACTATCCCTTTAAGGCCAGATTAGATCCAGATCAGGGCCAGATTGGTCCTGGCCAGGTGCTCTGCGAAACATTAGAAGTGTGACCTGACCTCTGAAAAACTCTCGCTCTATGCTGCCTGATGAGGCTCATTGACCCTCGTGAACCCTACAGTACAGTACATGTCTGTGGTGTTGGGGGAATCTTAGCTTACAAAAGACCTTATTGGAAAAAACACTCAACGCTCCAATGGCTCATTCTGTTCATTCTGATAAACGCACTCTCGAATATAATCTTGTTACTTTATTTAACTTGAAAGCATGAACAAGACGGACGCGTTTCGGCTAATATAACAGCTGTTGTTCATGCTGTCAAGTTAAATAAAGTAACAAGATTATATTCGAGAGTGCGTTTATTTTGCTTTAAACTAGTTTTTCTTTTTACGCACCCAAAGACTTTAAAATATTCTGAGTTTTGAGTGCATCTGCCTTTCTGATCTGTTCATTCTGAGTCAGTGCTGCCGATCCAGATGGCGTCCCGGGCCGAGTCGATCAGGTGCCCACCAGAACAGTGTTGTCTCCCAGCTGTTACAGTAACGCCTGAGACACATTCCAACATCACGACAGAATATAAATAACACGGAATTCAATTGATTTTGGACTTGATCTGAGCCTGATCCAATCAGAATCCCCCCATGCCCTCTGGATCCTAGGAGCAGAGCTATCTGTCACCTGTCCTGCTGCTGCTGTTGTGTCATGTGGCTTTGTCTCCGCCTCCATTAGTGCTGGCCGTTGGGTAAATACTGCTGAGGTGATTATTCCCCAGCCCTCCTGCTGTGAACACATTTCTAATGGATTGTCACCTAGAGGATTATCTTGCCCAACTAATATCCACTCAACATGCCGCATAGAGGCGGCCGACAGACGATGACATTTTCCGTCTGAAAAAAAGTACCCTGGACGTGCAGTTTTGCCCTCCATTTCTGCCACTAAGGCTGTGTGTAGGTTATGTTACATGTGTCCGTGCCTATAGGACTGTTAGCGTTTGAGCGCACAAGTGTTAAGAGCACAGACACACACACACACACACACACACACACACACACACACACACACACACACACACAGACACACAGACACACACACAAAATCAATCAGATAAATGCAACTGCAAACACACACACACACACACAAGCACACAAATCCATACACAAACACATGACATGCTCTGACATAAAAACATAAGCACATACCACATGCAGTACATGGCACAGACTCTCACGTAAAATAAACAGACCAGCATCCCCTCCGCTCCGTCCATACAGTGCACAGGGCCTTTGAGCAGTGCGGGCGATTCCCCCCTATTCCCGTCCCGCTTATAATTTACTCCCTGTCAAAACACTGCACTCTGCCCTATTATGGTGAACCAAATTGTGTTAAAAAAAAAAAAAAAAAAAAAAAAGGCAGGAAAGTAAAGGGTCTCTCTGGCAGCACTTGACCTCAGCGCACAGTGTTCCAGTTTGGCCAGAGGAGAGGCGATGATGCTCCCCGGGCCGCCACTCGAGACTCAAGTCGTGACACAGGGGTCAGGGGTCAACGAGCAGCCGAGAAGAAGCTCGCTGCACAATCCCACGCCCCCGACTTGGAAACAGGCTCTGGACGACAGAGGCAGGCCAGTGTACTGTACCTAAGGCATGCGAGGCCTGGAGGGGTCAGGCTGTAATCGTCTAGTTTAGTCTTTTATGACTATAATTATTTTCTTTTTGTCGTTTTTTTTTTTTTTTTTTTTTTAATTCAGAACAGAATCATGAAAGGCCGCTTATCCTCAGCAGATGGATTTGTTATGGTTTGGGGTTTCCTTCACAGAATCATGTGACTATACTGTACGCTCTTGGGATTACAGTCGTCTCTTTATCATTTATTCATGCGTTTAGCTTGACGCTCTTGAGTGAGTCACTCAGAGTGACTTGTTGTACGGAGACCAGTTGCAGGGGCAGCCCCGCTGAAACAGCTCAGCATGAAACGTGTGGCTCTGGGGCACAGTGGTCACAGACGGGAGTCCAAACCATGACTTCCTGTCTCCCCGCTTGGAGGCTGGGTTCAGTTTGGGTGGGAGGCTTTTCTATTCGTTTTTCTTTTACTGTAAGTCCGATGTCATGGGCCCAACAGCTTTTTCGTGAAAAGACGTTTACTACCGCAGCCATACCAGGCGGTTTTTGTAACTAGTAAACTTTGTCATCATCACATCCGTTTTAGAGAGCGTAAAACTAAATTGCTAAACTTTAACAGAGTAATAACTGCAGCTGTGCAGCCAGAGGATACTGTATATTCGAGGGTAACATCCAGGCTTCCGCGAAAAATATGATTTGATTAAGTAGGTTGAGGCAACAAGTGAGCAGTAAGATAACAATTTTCTTAAGGGCTACTCAGAATAGCGGGAAAAACTAGTTTATTTTACTGTCTATGGAGAAAAACAAGTGAGTCTGAAAGCCGCTGGACCCGGAAAGAGATTTATTATCCCATTATAACATTATCACTTGCAGTAATAACCGAATGGCTTGTAGTCCCTCTTCCTGGTCATGTTAGGATGAGGAGAAGCACAGTTCTGGTGCTTTGGATCTCCACACTGTGGGGTCATTGTGAAGATGTAGATGAAATAGTTTGTGATATGATAGGAACATCATGGGGCCGGTTGGATCACCCCAACGGAAAGCTTGCCATGGCATTATTTTCATCTGTTCCAGTCCAGAGACACGTTCTCAGGTGTGAGGAACTGGAGGGTTCAGCAGAATGGTTCTCAAATTATCTTTTTAACCTTGAGTGGGTGGGCTAGGGCCTTATTTATGCCATTTCATAGCCATACCTTATCCACATCATGGCCACACCTTAGCCACATCATGGCCATACCTTATCCACATCATGGCCATACCTTAGCCACATCATGGCCATACCTTAGCCACATCATGGCCATACGTTATCCACATCATGGCCATACCTTAGCCACATCATGGCCATACCTTAGCCACATCATGGCCATACCTTAGTCACATCTTAGCCATACCTTAGCCACATCATAGCCATACCTTATCCACATCATGGCCATACCTTAGCCACATCATGGCCATACCTTATCCACATCATGGCCACACCTTAGCCATGTCACAACCATACCTTAGCCACATCATAGCTATACCTTAGCCACATCATGGCCATACCTTAGCCACATCATAGCCATACGTTATCCACATCATGGCCATACCTTATCCACATCATGGCCATACCTTAGTCACATCTTAGCCATACCTTAGCCATGTCTCAACCATACCTTAGCCATATAATAGCCGTACATCAGTCATATTATATACTTGAGCCACATCACGCTCATATCAGGCTTGTGATCATGCTGGTTTCTGGTGCCGTTTAAAGAGTTTGTCTTAATGGGTTCCCTACTGTGTTGTTGAACATTTCTGTTTCACGGAATGTTGACTGTGGCAAGAAGAATAATGCAATAACGGACTTTAGAAAATCAGGCATTCTGCAGTGAGAATAAACAAGTCCAATTTTGGCGAGTTAGAGGGAGGGAAAAAAAAATGCAGAAAATAACTCTGCTATTGTTTTGTAGCGCTGCACCGCTGTCTTCCATGTCTCCTTCCACAATATAAATGTTGATGCCTGTCAGGTAGGGAATGTTAATAAAACAAAAAATGTGGGCGAGATTCAGAAACTGAAGAGAGAGAGGCGATGGAAAGTTTTCATCATCATACCTCCATCTCAAGCTCAAGGACATGGCCTGCCTGACTCCTGGCCACATTCTCAGAGGCGGTTAGTAAATCTGATGTCTCTCAAGGCCATTTTGTCCACCTCTCTGTCTCTCTGTCCCTCTGGAGAGTTTTGCTTCGTGGTTGAAAATGCCATGTTTTGCACCGGCTAGTAAAATATGTTGGCCGTGGTACACAAGAAGGGTATTGTCACGACAGTTGAGTAGCGATTTAGACACCCTTCACATACTGTACAGGAAGTAAAAAGCCAGACCAGTAAAGTCAAATATCTGCTAATAACCAATGAGGCAACTTCATACCTCATAGTCTTCCTTTTACACAGTGAGCGTCAATGTCAGTTAGGAACACAAAATGTGAGTGGGGTTCTTAAACCGAGGGATAGCATGCAGTAGGAGATGGTGGGAAATGAAGCTTGTCCTCCATTTTAAATCTGACCCTTGACCACACTCACTGACTGACAATCAATATGAAGATGGGCTCATATTAGACAAGAGTAATGTCTAATCTATTAGAAGCCTTATCTGTTGTGTGGTCTTCCTTATAGAAAAAAAGAACATACCCGTATTTTCCGGATTATAAGGCGCACTTAAAAGCCTTTCATTTTCTCAAAAAAAGACAGTGCGCCTTATAATCCAGAGCGCCTTATACAGTATATGGAATAATTCAGGACCTCGAATTGATTTTGTGTGATACACGGCGCTCTGTCAAAATGTTATTGTGAACGCGTTTGATAAAGTTTGACTGACTGAGTGACTTATCGGTTTTGTTTCGCTTAATGCGCCTTATAGTCCGGTGCGCTTTATATATGAAAAAAGTTTGAAAATAGACCATTCATTGACAGTGCGCCTTATAATCCAGTGCGCCCTATAGTGCGGAAAATACGGTACCCACGGTATGTCTCTATCAGTGCATGTCCTAGTATCTGTTGAGCCACAGTTTCAACCGTGTACCAAATATGGACAATATGTCATCAGCGCTGACACAGTTGTCTGAGCAGCCTCTCCACTGTTATCTTAACCTCTATCGGCGAGCCGGAGCGATTTGTGTTTGTAATCCTCTAACGATCTCTCCTTATCTGTGTCTTTTGCAGAAAGTGAGCCAGTGCTGTGCCCAGCCGACAACCTGTTCCCACCCTCCGCCACGTCAGGTACTGCAACTCTTCCTACTGCTGCTCCTTCTTCTCTCCCTCCTCTTCTTCCTCCTTTTCTTTCTCCTCCTCTTCTTTCTCTCCCTCCTCCCCCTCCTCCTCTATCTCCTCTTCCTTCTCTTCCTCCTCCTCTTGTCTCCTCATCCATCTCTTCCTCTGAACACGACACGTGAGTCCAGTTGCCCAGACTTGGATTAAGCCTAGTCCTAGATTAAAAGGTCTTGTTTTTGTCTTTATCAAAGTTCACGTATGTGAAACAGGCCAGTGAAGTGAATCCCTGCTGTCGATTGATGGCTTTGGCTGTGTGTTTGGATACCTGTGTTGTTGTATGAATCACCATTTCTCATCCGCAGGTGTTATTGATTTACACTGGAACATATTCCCTCCAACTGTCAGTAAAATGGTCATGCTTTTAGGCTTTTGTTTTGTTTCGTCTCATTGTTTTTGTTTTGTTATTTCACTCTCTGTGTTTGACGTCTGTTGGCCCACTGTTTTGTTGACATGGCAAGAAATGAGTTGACCTTGCCCTGGCCTGTGTGACCTTGGCCATTGTGGTGCCATACTCAAGGACACGCCTCAAAACAAAGCAATGCTACCTCTGCTGCGAGAGTCCAATCGGGTTATCTGATGCAGACAAATCATTCCTTAGCATGCAATGAAAGGTTCATATTTTTCTGAGTTATGTTTGAATATGATTGGTTGTTTTTATTCCTCGTGATTGACCTTATATGGGTGAAGGTGTAGTATGGCGTTTTTATTTCCCGAAAGCATGTGATCGCTTTTTTTGGCCAAAAGTGGAGTGAGCAGGAATTGATCTTATCGCTGATTAATTAGAGCTGCCATCTGTAACGTGCTCAGCAGATTTAACTGGGAACACTGAGCCCAAGTGTGCACATACTCTAGCGTTGACAAGAGCCCTGAGATGAGCTAACACCAGATGTGGGCTACTCATATTAAATAGAATGAGGTTAAATCCACTTGAGGTTTTGTTACAGCAGATATCAGGGCAGGAGGGTATTTAAGGAGAACATCCTCTCAGCAATTTATAATGACTCTGTGAGTGTGTGAGTGTGTGTGTGGGTGTGTGTATGTGTGTGTGTGTGTGTGTGTGTGTGTGTGAGGGAGGGGCGTGAAGAAGAGAGATATATGAAAACGAAAGGGAGACATTGAAGCTCACACACACACACACACACACACACACACACACACACACACACACACACACACTGTATGCACACACACACACACACACACACACACACACACACACACACACACACACACACACACACACACACACACACACACACATTATTTCTGGCATGAGAACATTTCAGACCTGTAACCCCTGGTCGGCCTTTTTCCACGGCGCTCGTCATGGCCATCTCCATTTCTCAGATGGAGCGGACGGCCAGTCCTGCCAGAAACACACAAACCGTCCCTCCAGGACAGCTAATGATTCCAGCCTTTGTGCAGGTTTTAGCCGGAGAGAAAGAGAAAGAGAGAGAGAGAGAGAGGGAGAAGATAGATAGAGAGAGAGACGAGAGAGAGTGAGAGAAACCGAGAGAGTGAGAGAGTGAGAAACAGAGATGGAGGGAGGGAGAGAGAGAGAAACAGAGAGAGAGAGGGAGGGAGAGAGAGAGAAACCGAGAGAGAGAGAGAGGGAGGGAGGGAGAGAGGGAGAGAGAGA
>NC_085005.1:25955230-25962730 GCF_963854185.1 Sardina pilchardus
ATTGCTTTTGAATTTATCAAGTGTTTCTCGCTCCGTTGTATTCCATTCCCCAAGAGTTCAGCCCCCTGTTCATCCCCCTTTTCCCAGTCCAAACAACGACCCCAGGCTAGCCTCCGAGATTGGAGCCCCGCCCCCCCCCCCCCCATGAAAAAAAAAGAAAAAAAAATGGAAAAAACACACACACAGACACACACAGTGGAGTTTTTACCCGACTGCCGATTCATAATGTTCCAAGAGTCAGCTGATTATTATGCCACTTTAAGGCTTTCTAGGGACTGATCTGGCAATGCCGTATGTGTGTGTGTGTGTGTGTGTGTGTGTGCCATTGTGCCATGGTGGAGTCAGCTGACAGCTGTGGTGGTGTCCCGAGGGCCCCAGGCCTCAGTGCGGGGCAGTTGTGGTCCTGGCCCACCCCTGATCTGGCGCAGGGGAAGAGAGCTATCGGGGGCATCTGGGGGGCAATTAATCTGCACTGCTCTGGAATTTCCTCCCTCACTAACCGGACCGGACTGTCCGCTGGGGCTGGGGTTTAGCCAGGTCTCTGCTACAAGGAGAGTGTGTGTGGTGTGTGTGGGTGTGTGAGAGAGAGAAAGAGAGAAAGATAGTGTGTGTGTGGCTATGTGTCTGTGTCTGTGTGTATATGTGTATATGTGTGCGCATGTGTGTATGTGTGTGTTGGGAGGTCAGTGTGGGTCAATCCCCCCCCCATCCCCTCGTTGTCGGGGAGTTTTGCCCATGTTTGGGCAGGCATGGACCTGCAGGGAGCTCCGCAGGGAACCCGAGCGAAGCGGGACGAGGTGATCCCTCAACCCTCCTAATCCAACCCAAAATGGGATTGTATTGGACGCTTCAGCACACACACACACACACACACACACACACACACACACACACACACACACACACACACACACACACACACACACACACACACACACACACACACACACACACACACACATACACACACACACACACACACACACACACATACACACACACACACACACATACACACACACACACACACACACACACACCCCTCAGACAGACACACACACACACACACACACACTCTCTCTCTCTCTCTCTTTCTCTCTCTCTCCAGGTTTGCGGAATGTGCCGGCAGCTCAGCTGAAGCCTGAGCGTATGTTACGTAATCCGGCCCAGCCGCTGATCCCCAGCTGTGTTGAAGCACTCCGCACCTCAGATACAAATGTTTACAACGCAGACAGCAGATGCTGCTATCTGGAGACACGCGCAGTACAATAGAGCTTTACTCTTTTAGTGCCTCTCTGTCTGCCCCGTAGAGTAATTGCACTCGTCGTTTTTCTAAGCTCCTACCAGGGCATCAAAGCGACAACATGAGATGAATATGCACCTAACAACATATCATGAACGTGATATAAAAGGATACAAGGATACAAGGATGTTTGTTTATCACATGCATATATGCACTAATGTAAAGAATGCAGTGAAATGGTCGCCTATTGTGCATATGGGGGGGGGGGGGGGGGGGGGGCAGGATAAGTGTAAAAAGCATTAAAGTGCATGGGGAGGGGGGGTACGATATTGATATGGGGTGAGAGTGATAATGGATGGATCCTCTGAGACTTCACTTCTGGATCCAAAGTGACTGAGAAAAACTGTATTATAATAATTATTATTTTTGTATTTATTATTGAATCCAAAGCAACACAGACTCGTAATGGCGGACCGAATGATTGTTCCGCTGCTGTTTCGTCAGCCCCCCGTGGCAGTGATATGGTATATTAAATGGTGCAGGATGATATACAGTGCTTTACATTGGCCACACCATAAGGGCTATGGCATGGACAAGTTGAGCATTTGCATGTTGCAAGTTTGCCCAACAGGTTTTTCCTTTAAGTCTGAATGTGATGTTCACATCCACCCTTACCGCAGTGCGCTATGTTTGCTTTGTGCTGCGGGTTTTGCATTCGCATGTAGCTTAACTGAAAGGAATGTCATTTTTGGTCTCACAAATGCAACCACACTCAGGGATGAATGCCCGACTGTCCGAAAGGACCCGCGTTCAACCACCATGTAGAGATAAACATTCGCCCGTCTGAACGAGCGAGCAGAGCCCCTCTATCTCCGCGTTCCCACGGAGATATAGAGACAGGGCAGCCACTTTGTGATATCTGTCCCAGTTGAGATGGCGCTGGCTCTGATATTTGGCTCAGATGTGGCTCACAGTCTGTCACAGCAGGCCTCGTACGCTGACCCAGCGACTGTTAAACTGTTGCACCAGGGTGATGAGGGTTGAGCTTCATGGCAACCTCAGCAGAGTCCATACTGTAGCTCTTCTCTCCAACTGAGGCACATCTACTTGGGTTTAGATGGATCCGGCCTCCGTCTGGCCCTGACGGCTCTGATCAGCCCTGATCAGGATCAGGATCAGAACCCTCTCCTCTACGGTGCGGTCGCACGCTTGCGTCCGCCAACGTATGTATCATTTCATCAACGGCAGCATATTTCCATTAACGCGTACTGATTGGTTTGTCAGTGTTCGAAAATTTGCATAAACTGAATTTCATTGGCTGGCGCTTGCGCGATCCATCAAAAGTTGAAAATTTCTCAACTTTTTAACGTAACGTTTTTAACTTTTAACGTATCCCAGGCAACGCATCGGACCCACAATTCAGTGCGGCATCAAGTGAAGTCCAGCCAATGTAAAGTGAATGGGAAAACAACAGACGAACGTTGGCGGACGCAAGCGTGTGACCGCACCGCTAGACTCTCTCCTCAGAACCCTCTCCTTTTAACCCTTTCCTCTAGACCAGCGTTTCTCAAACTGTGGGGCGCGCCCCACTAGTGGGGCGCAGAGACGTGCCAGGTGGGGCGCGAGCTGACGTGAAAAACCGGAGATTTCTTTTTAATCTGTAGCCTGTGCCTTTCTTTATTGATAATTACGAGAATGCACCTCCATCTCACAAAACAAACACAAACAAGGTAATCTAGACTATTGTAGGCCTATCATTGACCAGATGAGAATGTCTGTCCTGGAACCATAGTCCGAAAAAAATGATTGATGTCGGATTTAATTGCAGCGGGAAAAAAAACCCTGTTTATGTTCGAGACGAGCGCAGTAAAATTGAAGGATATCTTGGCTATCTGTCCGACGACACAATTGCTGTTCTGCGATCTCGAAGAACAACTGCTTGACAAACGCAAACACTCATGTTTCTCAAGTGGACAAGGCCACCACAAAGGTGGTTTAGTTATTGCTTGTCCGCTTTGTTAACTTGACAGCGGGCGAAGATATTCTATTCTGCGAGTATGCCAAAAGTAGGGCCACTGCAGATGAACTATTCAACATTGATCTCAACAATTAGTCTACGTGGCAGAACAGGTAATCAAATGGGAAAGCTGTGAGGGACTTTGCTCGGTTGGCGCACAGATGATAGCAGGTCAAATAAATGCTATCGTCGTGATAAAGAGGGTAGTGCCTGATGCGCAACAGACGGACTGTTTCATTCAGGGAAGCGCTCGCGTCAAGGCTTGACCTGAATAAGATTTTGAACGAGGTTGTGAGAGTGTTGAACTTCATTTATAACACAATGGTAGCATATAGTTGGCCCTTTTGCTGTATTATTGGAAATCAGCTTTTTTTTAAGCAAGGATTGACACCTTGTCAATGACAAAAAACTGACGTTATTGATCATTGATTTAGATTTTTATTTTCTCTATTTTTGAACTGATATTTATCTTTAGTAAACTGTTATTTGTTAGGCCTACTGATGTATATTTAGCAAGTGACGTTATAAATATGACAATTTTGAGCTTGACCTATACTTTCTATAGAGCGATGATGGACAGGTGGGGCTCGAGAAAGCCCCCTTGATTAAAGTGGGGAATGAAAGAAAAAGTTTGAGAACCACTGCTCTAGACCCCTTTCTTTAAACTCTTTCCTCTATCCTCTCATCTAGACTCTCTCCTCAGAACCCTCCTCTGAACTGTCTCCTTGGATGCCTATGTGTGTGAGTTAGGGCTGCTTGATTACAGTATGACAAAAATCATTATGCTGATTATTTTAGTCATAAATCCTCACAATTTTCATTTTCTAAACAAACAGAAAAAAATAAGGTATAAAGTATTGAGTATGCAACAGATCACTGTAAAGCAAAGGGGTGAGCTGGATTTACTCAACACAAAACAAGAACAATTGTTACTTGCAAAACAAAATATGGCAAAATAATTGTTGTATCTGGATTACTGTATGTAGTTTTTGTAATGGTTGAAATATTTGATTGTGATTAATTGCACAGCCTTAGTGAGAGTGTGTCTGTTTGTGGGTCTGTCCTTGTTGAAGGAGTGAGGGTCAGGAGGGTCTGGGTGTACTAATGGGTCGCCCTGACCTCGAGGGGAACCCAAACACTCACAGATAGAGAGACCCACTATGTAAACACACCAAGATAAGCCTACTTTTTAGCTTTAAATAACTTTGCAGGAGCAGATCTGGGGAGTAGGCCTGTAAAGAAGTCTTTTAACAGCAGTAATGAAGTCTAAAAGCCATAATATAGTCCCTAAGCTTGATGTGGAAAAAGAAGGCCAGGTTTCTTTGCGGTGGAGTTATACTTGCTTCAAACTTGGCACATAGAGTAAGCGTCGCCGGATAGGTTTATGTTTAGGGTCACGGTTCTTAGCTAAAATGCTTTTGTCCAAAGAAACTGACGTTATTTTTTAACCAAAGACCAACCAAAACACATCAGGGGTGTAAACTCATCCTCTCGTCACAGTGCTGCTGCCCGATAAACTCGGCGCAGTGTGTTGTTATGGCTTGGGGGGGACGGGCCGTCCTCACTTGTGTTTGTGTCCAGTTCACGGGGCCAGGGCTGTGTAGGAAGAGCGCTGGTGTCCTCAGAGACTAAGAGCAGAAGAGCTGGCGGAGGGTGGGGAGCGTGCTGAAGGTTACAAAAGAGTTCTGTGTCACAAATATTACATACAGTATATATACAAATATATACATATACATATACAAATATACAAATATACAAATATTATATTATTGGCCCCAGCCGTAGCGCGACTGACTGGGTTACCTCCACCGCGCGCCGGCGACCCGGGTTCGATTCCCGCCCTGTGGTACCTTCTAGATCCCACCCCAACTCTCTCCCCCACTCACTTCCTGTCTCTCTCTCTACTATCCTATCCTACGCATAAAAGCCCCCAAAAAATATACTTATATTATAGCATGTTATAGCATTGCTTACCCTAACCCTTAAGGCTGGGGTGCTAACATTGTTGCGTGGATGTTTGGCATGATGATATGTGTGCCTCCAAAAGCCCTGTGCTACAAGTCCACCAATTTAATATGCGTAATGCAAGCGTGTACTGTAGTTCATTTGTGTCAGTGCATGTCACAAAGCGTTGGAGTAAGTAGCTCGAGTTTTCCATCGAGTTCCCATCGAGCAAGCCGTTGTAGCTCATCAGGTTCAGAAGAAACACCAGCAGCACCAGAGGCATGTGTTCATACTGAGAACCTTCATTTGCGTCCTCATAAAACCTTGCTTTTGGTAAAGTGTGTGTTATCTTTGGGCTTCAGTCGGCCTTGAGAGAAAAGGCTTGTTGTGAACGACTGATACTGTGAAGCCGGTGACCTGAATGAAACATGACAGGCCTCAGTTTCCCCACTGCGTGCCCTACCTGATTATCCCCCCACCCCACATGGGCTTACTACAGACACACACACACACACACAGAGAGATGCCTGGCAGCCATTTTGGCTCTCTGCTGAGACACAGCGGGTGGTGCGGTTGCATCCTTCGAGTGAGTCCTCAAGAGACCCTGCGTGAGTCTTCTCTCCGGGCATGAGACAAACCAGCACGTGCCCACTACTTTACACTGCCTCCCTGTCTGTCTCTTACACACACACACACACACACACACACACACACACACACACAGTCTCTCTCTCTCTCACACACACACACACACACACACACACACACACACACAAACACAGACTCTCTCTCTCTCACACACACACACACACACACACACAGACTCTCTCATACACACACACACACACACACATGCACTCAGCTTTACGCTCCCAGTCTGTCATTTACACACACGCATATTTCACACTTTCCACTTTCTGTCTCTCTCTCTCTCTCTCTCTCTCACACACACACACACACACACACACACACACACACACACACACAAACACACACACACAAACAGACACAACAGACACTTACTCACTCATAGAAACACATTATAGTCTGAGGAGCTAGTCCAGAACTCTAAAGAGGTGTTTGTCCAACATGGCAGATGATTTGTCACGACTTGGCAGACAGAGCATTGAATGTTAAATATCAAGACCTGCTTGGCTCAGAGAACAATATTTGCCTGACTAAAGCACACAAAATAAAACAGGTAGCAGTGTGCAAACAGCCAATGTGAATTGCAGTATCTTGTGTGCTGAGGCCCTCTGAGAGCTACGTGATTGGACAGACAGATTCACACGATCGAAGGTAAACAGCCATTGGTTAAACAGAGGACGGGCGGCTGAGTAGGATGTGCTAGCGCCGCGGGCCTGCTGCTACCTGGCTGTCACCTGTGTTTGCTCTCTTGCGGCCTGTCCTTCTGACTGCTTGCGGGTGTCCGACCGTCAGAGGTGGAAAA
Source organism: Sardina pilchardus (assembly GCF_963854185.1). Taxonomy (NCBI): domain Eukaryota; kingdom Metazoa; phylum Chordata; class Actinopteri; order Clupeiformes; family Clupeidae; genus Sardina; species Sardina pilchardus. The sequence goes on from NC_085005.1 coordinate 25,961,885, forward strand.
GTCCAGCTTCAGAAAGTAAGGGCGTACTACTCACACTAGGCAATTCTTACCGTACCGTACCTGAGTACATTTGGCCCCTAAAGTCCGGTTCGTTTGACCAGTGTGATCGCTTCGTTCCGTACCGGGGTACAGTACGCCAGTGCGCTTGGAGGAGGTGGACTTGGTGCGCATGTAAGCAGAGGACGTCATTAATGACGAAATAAACAGTAACGTTCCAATTAACAATCACATGTAAACATAAAGATTCTAGAACACAGCAACTCAATCGTACCCAAGTACAGTATGGTTTGATATAGTGTGAGCGCAGACCAGGGACCAGAGGCAACCGTGCTTCAGTATGGTACGGCTACGGGTGAACCGTACCTAGTGTACATACTGTATCTGTGCCAACCATCAAATAACTAACGACTGGCCTTTGGCCATAGCAAGCATCCATTTAGAACTAGTAGCCAAAGATAGAGCTCTATGATCCTTGCTAGTAATGGCAGTTTGTCCGGCAAGTTGAGAAATTAGTTAATGTGTGGCGGAAAGAATCAATTTTACAAACAGGACAGGTTTAGCGATTAAAATGTTTAAATTATAACAGGAAATGAACACCAGTTCAACGCCAGTGGCAACATTGGAATAAGCGGGATAATGGACTCCACAGCATTTGGTTCACAGAAAGAGATGCACTTACGAGGTGTAGACGCTGTTTTACAACCTAACCTCGAACGTGTACTTATTTCAGTGAAGGGAACGCACACACACACACACACACACACACACACACACACACACACACACACACACACACACACACACACACACACACACACACACACACACACACACACACACTCATAC
>NC_085005.1:25985230-25990230 GCF_963854185.1 Sardina pilchardus
CTCTTTTCTCTCCTCCCCTCTTCCCCTCTATTCTCTCCTCCTCTCCTCCTCTCTTCCTCTCCTCCCCTCCTCTCCTCCCTCCTCAGGCCCTCAAGCTCATAATGGTTTTATTGGTGTGTGTTCCCCCCGCGTGGCTATTTACATTATCCCACAAGTGGAACATTTCTTCCTCTGATTGATTTGTTTGCTGTCGATCACATAACTCGTTCCAGCCTCTCCATCTGTCGCACACACACACACACACACACACACACACACACACACACACACACGCTCTCTGTCTCTCTTCCTCTCCCCACTCACACCGGCTTCTGATGGATGGTAGCATCTTCCAGATAGATTTTAGTGACTGTGTACTGCTCCCCAGTCAGATGGTTTAATAAGGAAAGTGGCTATTGAAAAATGCAGTTGTTATTACAGTAACTAACTACCATTCAGATAAATGACAGATGACAGACAGATAGTCCAAGAAACTGTGTGTGTGTGTGTGTGTGTGTGTGTGTGTGTGTGTGTTTGTGTTATTACAAGCAAGGAGCTGTGTGTGTGTGTGTGTGTGTGTGTGTGTGTGTATGTATCTGTGTGTGTGTGTGTGTGTGCGTAGGCTGCACAGAGAGTGAAATGCATGTCTGATAATTACAGTGTGGACTCGTGCTCTTTAATTATCGCAGGCAAAGCTGCCCTATAATAGGCCTCTGGCGGATTACTCATTAAAGGAACGTATACAAACTAATAGTTTAATGATAGTGTAGCACACAAGCTCCTCACATGTTATGGCACACAGCCACGCGTACACAGTTACGGTACTGTATGTGGAACTCTGGAGGGGGCATTTCTATGGGCATATGGTGCTCGTGCAGGGCTGGAATGCCTGGAAAAATATGGAAATGATGACATACTGTTTTCCAGATCTGGAAAAGTATGTTAAAAAAAACATACAATTCTTGAAAAAGTCTGGAGGTTTTGCTCATAGAAATGCACATGAAGGTCAAAGGTCAATTTATACAGCATAGCTAAATATATTGTGTTCTGACTGCTGTTGTGGTTTATTGTCAGTGTGTAAAGGTAAGGAGTAGTTGGAAGTAAGGTTAGTATTAATATATTTGGTTAGGATGGACCAATGATTTCTGGCTGGACCAATGAGTTCAAAGTCTAGTCGTTAAGGTCCTTAAAGAAAAGAAAGAAAAAACACCAAGCAAACAATCAGGTAGAAAATATGGAAAATGTCCAGAACCACTCTGCACTACTTCCTGATGTGGAGATTTGGAAAGGAGCCAGCAATCTGGTTCAGGCATATGGGTCATGCATCATTGCGTATTTCCATCATAAAATTGTCCCATCAAGCTACCAATTCCTGTGTTATGCAAGCTGATTAGGAAGCACAAAGGTAAAAGGCTTCCCTTGAATCCCTTTTTCAAATCAAATCACAGAAAGAAATGAGCTTGCCATGCTGCTGCCTAAGGCTTGCCAGCTGACTGGGTAATTCAGTTTCTTGGTCAGGGTTGTTCCTGCCTTCCTTAATGGGATCTAACGGGATGCCCCGTGTTCCCGCCATAGCGTTCCCTCTCGGAATAACTAACGGAGTGATATAACAAACGTGCTGTCGTCAGGTCATCTTCATCAGCCTGCTGCCAATTGATTTGTAGGCATACCTATTTGGAAATAGACGGGAAAGGAAGTTCCCATCAATTTAGTGTATAGTATAACTCAGGAAATAAAACATAAAAGAACGCATGAGTAATTCGAATCGAATTCTTGTTTATATTTAAGATGTAAAAAATAAGGTACTCTTTTGCGCACCTTGCATGTGAGCCTCAAATGCACAGTAATTTCCTGTGTATTAGCCGCATTGTGTATAAGCCCCGGGACAGTGTTGTATGCAAGTTTAAAGAAGCAAAACCATATTAATAGTTTAATACCATATTAACCGCCCCCGTTTATTAACTTCATCGCTGAAAAAAATGTCAAAGTCAATGTGTAAGCTGCGGCTAATAGTTGGGAAATTACGGTATAGTGCTCTAATGTCACTTTGGGTAAAAGTATCTAAGAAATTATTTGATTTAAAATGAATGTAACCCTTCCCATCTCTCTGTGTGTGTGTGTGTGTGTGTGTGTGTGTGTGTAGCATCACACGGACATTTGGCTCAGGGAAGACGGAGAAGGGCATCTTCCAGGCACTGAAGGAGTTGGGGTTACCAAGTGGGAAGGTGAGAACACCAGTCTGGGGATCAGGGGTCAAATGGCAAAGGTCAAATATCTCAGCACCAGCGGGGTCAATTACATAAACATCAACAACAATAATTACTGTATGTTTGTAATATTGGACTGACTCAATATTCAATACACTTTGCTCAGTATAAGGGAAAATACCCAGATATCATCTCATGGTTTGGAGTGATAGAAAGGGTTTTAGGCTAGTGACAAATGGTCAGTTTTTTTTTAGATACCCCTACCTAAGGTAGAACTAAACCCAACAGTGTTCTTCTTCATCTCTGAGGTCTCCCATATATGAAATGTATTCTTGGCTAAAAATATTGAACTGCTAAGATTGTTAAATTAACAGATATTGCTTTACACACCAAAACCAAAAAAAAGGACTAAAATATAGCCTGTCCGTATGGGACTTAAGGCATGAAAAGTATTTTACCAAAGACTTCTTATTTGAGATTGTCAGGCGGGATTGACTGAGGCAGGTATAAAGTAGACTTTTCCACATCCTCTTCACCTAGTGCTCTCAACATCTAGTGCTCTCAAACGAACACAGTGCACTCGACCATCTAGAGGGCTCAAAACTTCAGACATTTTGTGTGGAAACATTTATAGGTCATTTATAGTTTTTTTTTTATCCACAACACGGACACTAACTGCTAATCCTGTGAAATCACTTATGCTAAAAATGTGCCCCATTTAGCCTAAAAATGTCCAGGCCTGGTATGGTGTCATGGGACTGCACCTGACGGAGCCTTTTCAGGCTGCCTGATTGAAGTGGCCACGGCACCTCGGCGAGGTTACCCAACCAGGCCAAGATAAGCCTGCACATACATAGCCGCTCTGCTTTCCTGTCAGCCCGATAATAACGAGCAAATATTTGCTGGTGAATGATTATCCCTGTGACCTGTGTGTGTGTGTGTGTGTGTGTGTGTGTGTGTGTGTGTGTGCGTGAGTGTGCGTGTGTGTGCGTGCGTGTGTGCGTGTGTTTGTGTGTGTGCGTGTGTGCGTGCGTGTGTGTGTGTGTGTGTGTGTGCGTGTGTGTGTGTGTGTGTTAATTTGATTAAAGCTCTTATTGGCGCCGAGGCAATCTCATTCTGTGTGATGAGCACAGAGGGTTTCTAACCCTCAGATGACATTTCAGATTTGAACTCAAATGACCTCAGGTCACACCCATGCACACCCCCCCCCCCCCCCCCCCACACACACACACACACACACACACACACACACACACACATGCACATCCACCCACCCACCCATCCGCACATACACACACACACACACACACACACACACACACACACACACACACACACACACACACACACACATACACACACACACACACACACACACTCTTCTTCTCTAACACACCCACTGTTGACTTTTGTTTCCTCCAGAACGATGAAATCGAACATTCGGTCTTCACCTTTGAGGTCTTCTATGCCCTCACACAGAAGATCTGCCCAAGAACGGACATGGAGGAGCTCTTCAAGAAGATGTACGTACTGTATGGTTCCAGGGTTCCGCCAGTAGAACAGCTCATAGAACACATACTGTACAGTAGTCGAACCGATAGAAGGTGATAACAGCTCCCAAGGTCATAGCCTTGACCCTCAAGAAGTGCCCCTAGCCTATTAATGATGGAAGGTATATGATATATGATAAGGTATATGCTGTAGAGTTGACATGTAGTGTAGTGTAGTATACAAGTTACTTAATGAAAGGACATACTGTAAACATGTTGCATAACGTGAGTTGAAAGGGGTCTGAACAGGGCATGGAGGCAGACCTGTGCATGTGAGCGATGATCAGTTGACTTCAGCCCCAGTCATATAGCTACTGTTAGTAGATTAGTAGAAGTATTTGGACAGTGGCACCACTGTTGTATTGTAGTGTCTGTGAATGAATGAATTTGAATTGAAGCTGCGCTAGGGAGAGGTGCTTGAAGTGTGTAGACTTGCAGCTTTACTGAAACTCAAGGGGATGAACGGAAATGTTCCGTTGTCCATTGAGGCATTACAGGAACTGCATTTTTTAGTGTTCAAATACATCTAGTGTGATTGTGCTTCTTGACCGAAAAAGTCACAGGCCTTTCTTGTGTTGTGTATTGTTGTTGGAGAGCGTGGACGATTTGCGTGTCTAGTGTGTGTCAGTATCTAAGTGGATTGGCTGGTGTGTATGTATAGGGAGGACTATGGAGAAGCACTAATGCATAGTGTGTTGTGAGTGTTATAAGTATTGAAGTATTGGGAGTGTTATAAGTATTGAAGTATTGGGAGTGTTATAAGTATTGGAGTATTGTGAGTGTTATAAGTAGTGGAGTATTGGGAGTGTTATAAGTATTGAAGTATTGGGAGTGTTATAAGTAGTGGAGTATTGTGAGTGTTATAAGTAGAGGAGTATTGGGAGTGTTATAAGTATTGAAGTATTGTGAGTGTTATAAGTAGTGGAGTGTTGTGAGTGTTATAAGTATTGTGAGTGTTATAAGTAGTGGAGTATTGTGAGTGTTATAAGTATTGAAGTATTGTGAGTGTTATAAGTAGTGGAGTATTGTGAGTGTTATAAGTAGTGGAGTATTGGGAGTGTTATAAGTAGTGGAGTATTGTGAGTGTTATAAGTAGTGGAGTGTCGTGATTTTGTGTGCTGTGGGAGAACCACTGATATTGACGAGGACTGTTATACAGAGGCGGACCTCCCCAGGCCCAGGAAGTAGAAGTCCTGCCACATTATTCTCTCTACCTGTGCACTTAACATAGGTGATATCACTAATGATCTGGGGCCGGTTTCCC
>NC_085005.1:25997730-26012730 GCF_963854185.1 Sardina pilchardus
CGGTGTGGTAACCGCGTGTTTAATTCCTCCCAGCTTCATCCGAGCCTGCTTTTGACACAAGCTGGAAGGCTACTGTGAAACAAAACTTTACCTTACTAATTCTGTTTTCTAATTGATGGATTTAACCATGATTCGGATAAGGCTACACCTGCTTTTAAAGGGCGCAACATTTTCACCCCAAAACGTGCGCTGTATCATAGCCACTCTGCGTCTTTTTATGTAGGCCTACACGTTCACATTAAATCTAGGCTATTCCACTAACGTTATCAGGAGAATGCCGTAAAGTTTTATGTTGAGCGCTGCGTGTCACTCATTGGATATAACAGATATACCAAACTCCAAATCATAAGTTAAGCAATAAGCAGCCAACATTTCCAACCAAGGAAAAAGTGAGCACAATGCCACGGTAACCTACTTACAGTAGGCTATGGAATTTAGTTCATTTAGGCCTACTGTAGTGTTTAATTCAATTTCCGAAAAAAGCTACACAGCCTATTGGCAATCTTTTCCATCAAGGTAACTATCCCGTTAGCTCACGCGTCATGTCTATCATTAGGCTAATGTACAGTAGCCTAGTGCTCACTAAAATCATAGAAGTTAATTGCAAGACACTTATCTTTTCTATGATCCCAGCAATATTTTCTTTGACTTGTTAATTTTTTGAACATTCATTTTATTCAATGAAAACGGATATCCTTGAACTATGCGTGAATACTTTCCTAAAACCGAATGAAGGTTAAGGCTACTTCACGTATCTCTTAAAGTGACAGGCTCTCAATTAGACCTACACAACACCCCTGCAATGTCATTAAAGACAAGTGTAATAGTTTAAAAATCAATATGAAGTATTCAAATTACTGAATATTTTTAGCTATAAGTAATTATGCAGATCCTAACATATTCTAAACTATTAGCAAAATATATAAAGTTTATGAATTCAAAATATGCAATAGAAACAAGACAAGCCATTTTCTGTGTGTGTGGAGGGTTGAGCAGAGACTAGGATTGCCACTGCTGTGAATTATCGGTATCCTGCTGAAGGCAATAAGGGTTTGCCTATATTTTTAATGTAAGAAACACTTTTTTAAACTAAAATATTTCAGCTTGTCTACACCCATCAGCACTTTCTTAACATATTGTACACACAATTTTTAAAATACCGCAATAATACCGAAAACCGTGATAATTTTGGTCACTATAACCGTCGGGTTAAATTTTCATACCGTTACATCCCTACCTGCGTCTTATAAACAATGTGGCTTACAGTATATGCAGGAAATTACTGTAGATATATATTGTACAGTGAGCTATATTATAGTGAGATATTGACTCATAGTGTATGTGTACAGATGATGCTAGTTGCGCAGACTATGAAAATGATTAGCATGTTAGCATGTTAATATGACTGTAAATGGAGCTAAATGGTGTGTGTGTGTGTGTGTGTGTGTGTGTGTGTGTGTGTGTGTGTGTTGACAGCTTGAACCAGGACGTCCTCTGCCGTCACCCACTGACCTCAAGAGGAAAATCCTCATTAAGAACAAACGCCTCAAGCCAGAGGTGGAGCAGAGTATGTTCACACGACAGCACAAATCACAAATGAGTTACATACTGTATCAAAACAGCCAGTCACAAATCAGCTACAGTGCATACTCATCCAGCCATGATCCATGATTACCCAATGATTTGGAAAGATCATTCATTTTCACTAATCACTAAAATTTAATTTGAAATTAAACTGAAAACAAAAGATTAAATGAATATAAAAGCCTATGGTGTAATACTTTGTAATATTATTACATTTACACTGTAAAGCAAAGGGGTGTGGTGGATGTATAACTTAAGTAAGACCAGATACAGTGTTGGATCTACAGTAGGTCATGTTGTTTTTTCATAAGTGTTGGTAGTCATTACTTGAATTTGATTTTGATGACTTGCATATCCCTTACTGTTGTTGTAATTATGTACCCTATTTTCGTCTGTAAGTCGTAGTTTTGCTGGTCCTGTGACTTATAGTCAGGTGTGATATATATAGCATAAGGTTGGCTGCAAAGATTATGCAGACTGATTGATTTGATTGACACTCGCATACGCACACATCGAAATCATACTCTTTAGGTTCACACAAAAGTTCACACAAAACACGCTGGTGCCTTCACATATCTCAAAATGCTTGATTGCAACGCATTCTCCTCATTTTTTGCTACATTTTTATGCACCACATCAGTATTTTTGTACAGTGAGTAAATTGCTTCGGGTCCTCCTTGACTTCGTTATAGCGTGGCTCGCGTCAGCTTGCCACCATTTACTAAATTTCTCGATAAAATTCTCAATATTTTTGTCTGTTCTTGGTCTTGGATTTGAGATCAATTTCTAAATAAATGCGACTTATAGTCCGGTGCGACTTATAGTTTGGAAATACGGTAATCAATCAGAATGCAGCAGCCATACAGAATTTAAGTGTAATTATGATAAATACATATTTGTGTGTGTGTGTGTGTGTGTGTGTGAGCAGAACAGCTGGAATCCTTTAAGAAGCATATGGAGGCAGGAGAGCTACTCATCCAGGCCAACTTGGAGGACGAAAATGAGGAGGAGAGTGAAAACAGTAAGAGCAGCACACACACACGCACATGCACACACACACACACACACACACACACACACACACACACACAGCTTTATTAAATTAAAACTGGGGCAGAAGCTGAGACTTAAAATGTGTGGTGTTGCACAGTTGGTATGGAGTTGTGGTGTTTTAGTGAAATTTTAAAAAAATGTGTGATATGTGCATGGTGTATAAGCCGCAGGACAGTGTTTTATGCTATTTTAAAGAAACAAAACCATATAACACCACATTAACTGCCCCCCTGTATTACTGTAACCTCATAGCTGAAGCCATTTTGCAAAATCAATGTATAAGCCGTGGCTAATAGTCGGGAAATTATGGTAACCGTGCTTGAACTACATCTACTCTATTCTATACCAGAAGTTTGTACAGTATAGTTGAACTAACATGCCCTAGTTGCACTGTACCTCGGAAAACCATGTAAATGTAAGTGTAAGTGTAAGCGTCACTTCAACTGGATTACGATTACGACCATGTCTGGTCTGTGTGTGTGTGTGTGTGTGTGTGTGTGTGTGTGTGTGTGTGTGTGTGTAGCTGAAGGAAAGGAGGGGAAGACTCCCAACAATATCTCATCAGAGGAGCCCAGTGAGAAAGGAGACACGCAGGAGAACAGCGTCAAGAAGGTACACACACACACACACACACACAAAACAGACAGAAACACACATATGACACACACACTTACAGCAGCATCAAGATGGCAACAGTGTCAAGAAGGTTCACACAATCAAATCATTGAGAGTGTGACTTGCTAGGTGATATTAATTGAATTGAAATGTAATATACTAGTAGGCTACCCTAATGATACTAATGTAATAAAGAGTAATGTAGTATTCTGCCCTAATGATATTAATTTCATTAATACTGTAGTAGGCTACCCTAATGATACTAATTTAATAAAGAGCAGTATTCTGCCCTAATGATATGAATTGAATTAATACTGTAGTAGGCTACCCTAATGATACTAATTACATTGCATGTAAATGCAATGTACTGTTATCCCTGTTCTTCTTATTATCGTTCTTATAATTATTATTCTGCTTCCGACCAAAATCAACTATCAAAGGCTCTAAAACCACTGAACCGTTTGACGTCATTCAAGCACTCCTACAAAGGTCTCGAAACGGAGATTTGTTCTATTATTTTTCACATTTGTGAACTTTATACTTTTTGAGATATTTACGATAAAAGATTTTAAAATTCCCATAGAGTTAACGTTGAGACCCTTTGGCGGTAAAGATTAATTGTTAGTACTCAGCTGTCAGTAATCAAGGATCTTTGATCCAAATGCCACCGCTGCACCAAGATGTAACAGCTATGAAAACATTCTACCATGCCACTGCTGTAGGCTAAACCAGGACGTTATCGTCTTGTCTCCTGCTACTCCTAGGCTACTTGATTTGTTTATATCGTTACAGTAACCGGTTTGCTCTCGGTAACGTTATCAACAGCTAAAGACAATCTAACCTAACGTCAACGTTAACACTGTATTTAGCCAACGACAAGCAAGTTACTAGCAAGTTACAAGCAACTAGTTGCACCATTTAGGTTCAAGCCTTCTTACAGTCGTTTCTAGTACAAACTGCATTGCTATCATTTTTCACGTTTGTTTGTTAGCAAGCTAGTCGTTTCAGCTATAGGGCTTGCCAGCCAGGCAATCATTTAAAGCTTTCGGCATCATTCACAAATTAAAAACCTTTGTTAACAGCGTATTGTACATTCCTATTAGGACAATCACACACCTGGAAATACTTCGAAGAACATACTAGCTCATCCTGTAGGCTAATATGTGTATCCTACATAAAATATCCTACTACATTGCTAGATATCCTACCTGTTGCTGCATCATCGTTAATTGATTGGCGTTGTTTGAGATTGTATTCCGTGTTCCAATGGTGTCTAAATCTATAGCCTATGGCCTACTTTTAACCTGCATTAGTGTACAAGAAGGCTATGTAAGCTATCCTACCAGTCGTCACTGTAGGCTACTAAAGTGTCAGCTCTTGCAACTCGTTTTAAGTAGGCAACTTCATTTCAGTCTTTTAAAGAGTGATTTTCCAAAAAAGCCTATAGGCCTATCCACAATTTTGATGCATTTTCATAAATCACTTTTTAAATGTGACTTTCCAAGTAATTTCAGTGGAATTGTAATTGGGTTATTGTTATTTATCTATTCTTCTGTGTAGCTTTGTTGTCTTTTTAACTATAGGCCTAATACAATGTTTTACACAGTCAGCAACCTTTTTGCATTTACATGCAATGGTATTTCCTTCCATGGAATTACATTTTCTAGTTTAATAATTGACATGTTTTATTAGAGCTTCCTCTGCTAGGAAAAGCAGTATGTATTGGCCACTGGTCTGGACCCACGCATGCTCTGTGTATGAGACATTGTAGAATGTTCTGGGCAATCACTCAGTGACTTCCTGATTGATTGCAGGCCCCTGACGATGAGGCCACAGAGGTTTCCGAGGCAACGGAGGCCACAGACGCAACAGACATGTCGGAGGCATCAGACGTTGACAACAACAAGAAGGTGATGAAGAGGAGTCTCTCTCACACACACACAAACACGCTCTCTCTCTCTCTCTCTCTCTGTCTCACATACTCACACACATTCACACACTGAATATGTGCATACCACATGAGTGTGTGTGTGTGTGTGTGTGTGTGTGTGTGTGTGTGTGTGTCAGTATATGTATCAGTGTGTGTGTGTGTGTGTGTGTTCCACTGCTTCTGACCTCTGTCCCCTGTGCCGCTTCACAGGAGGGAGAAGAGGAGGGGAATGATGAGCAGGCCTTCCTCGCCAACTACACCTATGTGGGGGCCACCACCAACATCCACCCCCTGCTCTCCTCCATGGTCAACTACGCCCAGCCTGTCAAGTTCCAGAGCTTCGACCACGCAGAAGGTGTGTGTGTGTGTGTGGGTGTGTGTGTGTGTGTGTGTGTGTGGGTGTGGGTGTGTGTGTGGGTGGGTGTGTGGGTGGGTGGGTGGGTGTCTGGGGGGGGGGGGGGGGGGGGATGGGGGGGTGGTTGGGTGTGTGTTTGTGTGTGTGTGTGTGTGTGTGTGTGTGTGTGTAGCCCTGGTGATTTTAGAAAGTTGCCCGGCTGCCACCTACTGGACATATGAGGCATTGCATGTATTGTGATATTTCTTCAATTATAAGGAAGAATAAGCCGCTTTACACACACTCTTTTGTACACACACACACACTTCTTTTTAAGCCAGCGTGTATTTTGCTTTGTTTTGTGTCTCTTGAAAATGAAGGCTCACTGTTGGTGTTCTCTCTCTGTCTCTCTGTCTGCCTGTCTCTCTCTCTCTCTCTCTCTCTCTCTCAATTCAATTCAATTCAATTCAATAAAGCTTTATTGGCATGAAAGTTTCATGAACAATATTGGCAAAGCTCAATTACATGTACACAAGAGTTTAAGGGAAAATAAATAAATAAATGTTCTCTCTCTCTCTCTCTCTCTCTCTGTCTCTCTCTCTCTGTCCTGACCTGTAGAGAAGAACATTCACCACAACATGTCCTCCTTTAACGAGTCGGTGGGCCTGGGTTACCTGAAGACTAACGCCATCGAGTTCGTCAAGTATCCTTTACCTCACACAGGACAGGGGCCTGGGAGAAGATGTCAGGCTGTGTGACTGTGAGTGTGTGTGTGTGTGTGTGTGTGTGTGTGTGTGTGTGTGTGTGTGTGTGTGTGTGTGTGTGTGTGTGTGTGTGAGCATGCTTTTGTCTGTATCTGTGTGTGAGTCAGAATATAGAGGTGTATGTGAGTGTGTGTGTGTGCATGAGAGTGAAAGTGGGGATGTAGAGTGTGTGTGTGTGTGAGTGCCAGCCAGCCTAATGAGGTCAGTCCAAACCCATCTGGACTTTACCTGCCTCTGATGCAGCTCTCTGCACTGTCTCCTGGACAGACACATATACGTACATGTATATGCATGCGCGCGTGCACACACACACACATAGATACCCACACACACCTGAGGAGGATAAACAGACACATGCACACATGCACAACACACGCATCTACATACACATACACATACATGGACATAGATAACATACACGCAAGCATGCGTGTACACACACACACACACACACACACACACATACACACATACAGAACATGTACATTCAGAAATACATGCCAGTGATGAGTAGACACTGTCATACACACAAAAATACTGCCAATTTCATTACTTCTACCCCTTCCATTCTACATGCACGCACGCACGCACGCACACACACACACACACACACACACACTATCTAAGAGTCCCTCTGCTCCGTTCTGATGTGTGCGTTAGCGTCCTGAGCGCTAGTTGCGCAGCTACAACAAGCGGCAGATGAGCCGCATCTATCCCAAAGGCGGGCGCGTGGACTCCAGCAATTACATGCCTCAGATCTTCTGGAACGCCGGCTGCCAGATGGTCTCCCTCAACTTCCAGACGCCAGGTGAAGCACCGTCGCCAAACACCAGGGGGCGCCAAAGGGCCTGTCTAAAATAGAATCCCCACTGTTCAGCACTAGTAGTAGTGGATGAGCTGAGGCTCCAATAGAGGGTCGTGACTAACACTTGGGCAGGGGCTGGATTGAGCCTCAGAGGATTGGATGATTTTATTGTGCTTTTAGATTACGCTTTTTTGATTGTGCTTCTTGATTGTGTTGATTTTGCTGTGCGAAAGTTGTACGTTATTGATTCGCTGACTATATTGTCGTTGTATGTTTCATGCTGTTGTGCAATACCTGGAGTGATTTGATTACTTTAAGTGTGGGTGTTGCAGAGCTGAGAGCTAAGTTTACATTGCCGATGTAGTGTCACCAATCATCACCATGGCCAGGCGGAAAAGAGTTCACATGCTGGTTTCCTCCCAGGACCTGAGCTCAACCTATCACAGTTGCCCGTGTCCTCCCAGGACCTGAGCTCAACCTATCACAGTTGCCCGTGTCCTCCCAGGACCTGAGCTCAACCTATCACAGTTGCCCGTGTCCTCCCAGGACCTGAGCTCAACCTATCACAGTTCACCGTGTCCTCCCAGAACCTGAGCTCAACCAATCACTGCAGCTGGGGTCCTTGCGGGACTTGAGGCATTTGGTCAAGTTCAATGTCAAAACGTTGCTACGGATTCCAGTTTTAATGACATTTAACGAATGGTTGCAACGGTATGCAGTGACGTGCAACAGGCTATTGAGGTCATTTTCACCTAAAGTTATTTACAGGTGAAGATAAGAATGAAAAGTTTATGAAAAATAAATGTTCTTGCGCAAACAACACATTGCGTTCAACACATCAACGTTTACGTTTAATCAAACACTTTGCAACATTACGTCTGGGTTGAACTCAGCCCCTGAGCAACATTACGTCACTTATCTGCGGTACCCAGTGCCTCTACTGGGCATGCCCAGTGTGTGTGTGTGTGTTTGTGTGTGTGTTTTAGCTGGAGCTTATGAGTTTGTTTAGCAGGACAAAAGCAGGGCAAACTCCAGCATGAGATAGAATTTACAATAACTGTCTGTAAAGAGGAAACATCAGTGACTACTGAGGAAACGGAGTGTGTCTGTGTGCGTGTGTGTGAGATTGTGTGGGTGAAGGATGAGTTTATCTGATGTGATACACACACACTCATACCCATACACACACACACACACACACACTCATACACATACTGTACAAACACACACACACATACACACACACATACACACACACATACATACACACATACATACATACATGTACATACATACAGTACACACATACAGGGTCACAAAGGGGGATGTGCCTGAACAGCTGTTAAGCAGCAAAAGGGCACTGTTCATGAAACTCAGGTAATGTTCCAGGCATTCACATGCCATTAAGATCAAACCACTCTTGCACACACACACACACACACACACACACACACACACACACACACACACAGATACACATGAGTTCACAAAATTACACACACACACACACACACACACACACACACACACACACACACACACACATACACACACAGTCACATTTATCCGCATGCATGAACACACACTGTTACACACTCGCTCATACGCACACACACACACAACTGTTTTCACTCGCATGGGCACACACAGAAATCTGCATGCCTCTACTCATGCACACACACACACACACATATATACACACACTTCCACACACTCTCTCTCTCTCTAACAGATGCAGGGGCATAGCTGGCAGCACAAGTCTCTGAACATATGGCTTCTACAGAGTTGGCAAGTGCTACATCAGCAGGATGGGGGGTGCAATGTAGAGGAAAGAGACAGAGGTGAAGAAAAACAAAGAGAGAGAGAGAACAAGGGAGGAAGAGGTGTAGATATGGAGAGAGAGAGAGGGAGAGGGGGGTGGTCAGGGGTAAAGGAGAAAGTGAAATGGGGGACATGGCTTTTGGGAGTTGATCCAAAAACAGAGGGACACAGAGGGATCCAGTAGAGGGGGGGATAAGGTGCAGTGAGAGTGGTGTTGAGAGAGGGGAGAAAAGAAGGGAACAGGGGAGAGAGAGAGAGAGAGAGAGAGAGAGAGAGGGAGGTAAAGTGGGGTGAGAAGGGCAGGGAGAGGAGAGAAAAAATGGGAAATGGGGCAGTAGCCTCTCACACTGAGGCATGTAGACTCTCTCACACACACACACACACACACACTCTCTCCGTTCATCTTAGTACATCTACCCTAGTTCCACAGCTGAGGATCACCTCTCTCCACACACACACACACACACACACACACCACTGAACAGCACTGCAGTATTTCCCATCATGCATCTGTCCAGTCCGTGCCCTCTATTAGGAGGTAAGCAAAGAGCCATGAGCCAGAAACACTGCTCTGAACATTCTGATCTACATTCCACACACACACACACACACACACACACACACACACACACACACATACACACACAAACACACACACCAGTGTTTTCAGGATTGTTTGCCTGTTTAAATGAAGGACTGCATGGCACTAAATGCAGCCTATGGAGCAGATGCTCCCTTTGAGGAGGATCGATAGCTTAATCTAGCTGTCTAGGTAACTCTGTAAAAATCCTCAACCTTATAATCTCAGACAAAAGTCACAAACACTGTATTTTTAAGGTATGGTCGAATGTGTTTTCTGTCTTCAGAAGCTGCCAGCCAGAATGTCCTAAAACAAATAGAAAATGTCTCTTTTCACAACGCCGTAATGTGAATAGTAATTTTGCACCAACAGAAAAAGAGTACATTTGCTGAGTGGGCATGTATCACCAATGTAAATCAAACAGAATCACTCACACAGGCCTTTACTTCATACAGACAGATATTGTTTTTTGATAGCACTTTTAAAGCAGATTGAATAATCATATACTCTCACAGACACACACACACACGCACACACACACACACACACACACACACACACACACACACACACACACACACACCAGAGTACCACCGTGTGATAGGGGACACAAGTGTTTATGTTTCGCGACACACACATCAGTGTGACTGCAGATCAGTCCCTACAGTACACACAGTCTGATGCTTACAGGACTCTCCTAAAAACACAACAAACCAAAGAGCTCTGTTTCCATGGTTATCGCTCCGCTCAGCTCTGCCGTGCTAGTTTTGGAGAACCCTTCATCTCCCTCTCTCTCTGTCTCTCTCTCACACACACACACACACACACACACACACACACACACACACACACACACACACACGGGAGTAGTCACGCCTCAGCTCTACCACTTCTTTGCCGCTCAGCTCTGTGTGGTTTTGTGTGACGGTGCATCGTTTTCAAGTCTCTGAAAAGGGCTTTGCATAATTCCCTCTGGAAGCTCTCCGGATCTCCTCCTGTTATTTGAGTTGTGCACTCAGGGGTTAATGTGTTGGTGGTGTGGTTGAGTTGTGCACTCAGGGGTTAATGTGTTGGGGTTGTGGTCGGTAAGGTACAGGGATCCCCCCCCCCCCCCCTCATCTCCTCATAAGCTCCAGAAGAACATGAACAGAAGCACCTGTATGGTCTTTGGAGGACCTGATATCACTTGTGGTTTTGTGAATGCATTATTTTATTTTATTTTTTTTTGGGGGGGGGGGGCTTTTTATGATAGATACAGTGAAGAATGACAGGAAGTGAATGGGAGAGAGAGCAGGGGTGGGATCAGGAAAGGACCACGGGGCGGGAATCGAACCCGGGTCGCCGGCGTAAGGTGCTGGTGCCCCAGCCAGTTGCGCCACCGCTGGGGCCGTGAATGCATTATTATAAACGTTCTAAACTGTTTCTTGTTTCTTGTTCTGTTTTTACTTCCTTTTTTGATTTATTGTTGTCTCACTCTTCTCCCATGTCCCTTCATTTTCCCTCACTGTCCATTCCTCTCTCTCTCCCCCTGCATTCCCTCTCTCTCTCTCTCTCTCTCTCTCTCCGCTCTCTCTCGCTTTTCTCTCTATTTCTCTCAGATCTGTCCATGCAGTTGAATCAGGGGAAGTTTGAGTACAACGGCGCGTGCGGGTGAGTTCTAATATCCCATAATCCCCCCCCACACACACACACACACACTAGCGGCTCCCCTCATCAATTAAACCGTGTCACATTCCATTAGCTGTCGCCACGGGCAACGTCTAATAACCACTGTCCACATTAGCGCTTAGCGAGAACAACTCAGAATCGGCTAAACCTAAAGACCTCCCGCACACTCACTCACACACACACTTCATTTCACTCTCTCTCTCTCTCTCTCTCTCTCTCTCTCTCTCTGTCTCTCTCTCTCTTTCTCTCTCTTTCTCTGTCTCTCTCTCTCTCTTACACACATACACACACTCTTGATCATATATCACTTTTTCACAGACTCAGACAGTAGGCTATACAATCAGAAACACTCTCTCACACACAGACACGCACACACAGGCTCATACACACAGCCGTAGGGTTAGTGTATGTCCTCATTGTAGATGAAAAGCCTTGCGTCATAATGTGCGTTTCTAAGTTATCATTTAAAGATGGTAAGATGGCCTCTACATCATTAGATACCGCATCCAACACTGCCTCAGGGCCCTGTGTGTGCGTGTGTGTGTGTCTGTGTGTGTGTGTGTGTGTGTGGGGGGGGGGGGGGGGGGGGGGTGCATGAAAGTGTCCATGTATTTTATGCCAAGTAGGTTTTATTTTTGAAAATGTATTTATGTAAAGGTGTTAACGTTTGTGTGTCAGTGTGTGTGTGTGTGTGTGTGTGTGTGTGTACTGTATGTGTGTGAGTGAGTGAGTGTGTGTGTGTGGCAGGTGGTAATTATTTCTCCTATTAATTGTCAAGCAGAAGATGGATGGGTGTTACATTTCCCATTACGCGAGTCCTGCACATTACACACTATCACGCGCACACACACGCACACACACAATGCAGTGCAGCGCACATGCTTGGCCGCACACACTGGAGATTGAAATGAGTTCACACACACACACACACACACACACACACACACACATACACATAAATGCACATTTCTCATTGCATGTCTGTGTGTGTATGTTGTGTTTGTCCCTCCTGGGCTCCCGTAGGTACCTGCTGAAGCCGGACTTCATGCGGCGTTCCGACCGCACGTTCGACCCCTTCTCGGAAACACCAGTGGACGGCGTCATCGCTGCTACCTGTAGCGTTCAGGTACGCCAGCATCCGGCCAGTTGCCATAGCAACACGCCCCAGCAGAGACTACAACCTCATTGGTGTTGTTACCTTCATTTCCCAACTATTAGCCACGGCTTATACATTGAATTTTTTTTTCAGCTATGAGGTTAAAACACAGGGGCAGTTAATATGTTATTAATATGGTTTTGTTTCTTTTAACTTGCATAAAACTGCCCTGCGGTTTATACACAATGCGGCTAATACACTGGAAATTACTGTAAGCGGAATTCTGCATTTTCACAATGGCTCCAGTTCCTTTGGCTTCTAAAGTGTTTGGTTCTACTCCTTGTTCTGGGTTCTGCAGGTGATCTCAGGCCAGTTCCTGTCAGACAAAAAGATCGGTACGTACGTGGAGGTGGACATGTATGGGTTGCCCACGGACACCATCCGCAAGGAGTTCCGAACGCGCATGGTCATGAACAACGGCCTGAACCCTGCGTACAACGAGGAGCCTTTCATCTTCAGAAAGGTGTTTATCTCTCTCAAACACACACGCTAAAACACACACTCACACACAGGAAACTGCATGTTACGGTATATACTGTACATCTTGTGCTTTGCCCTTTTGTCTGACAAGTCTAGAGTTTACGGCAGAGGTGGAAAAGTCCAAGCACGTATCTGTTCTACGTTCACTCGTTCATTAACCCTATGAGCCCGACGGACGCAAAGTGCGTCAAAAAACGCACACATTTTCTTTGTTGCATTGCTCCGCCATTATTAGTCACAGCGAGATGAAACTTATATTGCAGGAAAGAGCAGAACCAGGGCTTTCCAACGATACTAGACACTTGTCTGTACGATCAAGTATGAAAATAAAATAAAATGATGAGGTTAAATCAAAGTATATCATATTTACAGTCTATATTGCTCTGCGTTCACCAGCGCATCCTGAACTCTCGCTTAAATTACTCGCGGACCACGCATCGCACAGACATGACACGCATATCAAATGAAAGAGGAGAAGCAGAGCTTTGCATTGATACCAAACACATCGATCATTTCGTATGATAAAATCAGACGAAGTTACAAACAAATAATAATGTCATATAGCGTTGGCTACCTTTACTCTCGTTTGATTTCCTCGTGAAATCGCGATCAAAACGATTTGTCACGCATGTCAGATGAAAGAGGAGAGCTAGAGCTATCCACAGATACCAAATACAACCTTCTAGGCCATAAAACAGACGAAGTGACAGCAAAATAATAACTTCATTTAGCTCCACTTACCTCGTGTTTTTGTGTGGAATAGCCTATGTTCATAATCCAATGTTATCATGTGTTTCTCTATGACAAGTCACGTTCATAACACGGTTTTGAGATCCTAGCACACTCCTGTATGGTATCCAATTCAAGACTCATATTGCATCCAAATTTGTTTGACAAATAAACACTTTTTGCCTTTACTTTGTTCATTGCAATGCAGTAAAACAAATATTATAGAGAATCATCATCTGTGCACGTCATGTGTGCTACCGCAAACAAGTCATGTCAGATCAGCTAGTGTCACAAATATGGAGTGCAAAAAGTGCCAAAAAGTCATTTTTTCATCACTAAATAAAAATTGCCATTTATTTCTGGAAGGCACACACCACATATTTATGTAAATTGCTCAGCCCCAAAGTATACCTCCACCATGGTTCTTATATTGCCGTGTTCAGGACAGTCAGGCCTACATAACCATGTAAGTTTTGTCGAGATGTGAGCTTGCTGTGGTGAGATACACATCAAAATGTGAGAATTTGTATAGTACGCTTTTCAACTTTTTATTATTTAAAAATCTAAATCAAATCAATGCAAGTATTTATACATGATATTGTGGCAGATCTGGATAGCCTAGACTGTGCTGAAAAAACCAATATGTAGCATGTGTGAATGGCACTTACAATGACCAGGATAAATGCTTCTAACTAGAGGTAGTGAAAATGCCCTTAAAACAGCTTAGGGCTCATAGGGTTAAACCAGCAGGTTTATGGTCCCTGCACAGTTGTACAGTGGCAAGATTTCATGAAATGAAGGCACAGCAACAACATTTTTTACGATAGTTAATCATTTGTCCGCCAAGAAATGTCCTCTGTCTGAATGGTTGCCGAGCAACATCGAGACGCAGCTACTCTAACTTTGTGTAAGTTGTGTTAGCGCATCACTATAGAACGAAATGCGGTCAAGGTGTGTGTTTGTGTTGGGTTTTACACTGGCATCCAACACGATTCAGCCAATCATAATCAAGGAACCGGAACTATCAGTTTTAGAAAATGAAATGTAGTAACGGTCAGGGGGACAGAGCGTTGACATGGTAACAGATAGAGGAAGTAACGGTCAGAGGGACAGAGCGTTGACATGGTAACAGATAGAGGAAAAAAGATAGACAGAGAGAGGGAGATGAATGAAGGTGAGTCAGGTAAGTTAGTATGAAAGAGTTTAAAGACACGGCGACTTTGTGGAAGAGAGATGGGAGGAGAGGAGAGGTGAAATGAGGACAGGAGAGAGAGGTGGGGGAGGGGAGCGAGAGAGAGAGAGAGAGAGAGAGAGAGAGAGAGAGAGAGAGAGCAAGAGACAAAAGCATCCTGAAAACAATGAGTGTGAGGGGAAAAAAACTGTTTTTTTTTTAGGGGGGAGCAAAGTATGGAGAAAGACTAGAATGAGAAAGAGGCAAGGAGAGAGAGACATAGTGGGAAACTTAAAGAGAGAGAGAGAGA
>NC_085005.1:26027730-26032730 GCF_963854185.1 Sardina pilchardus
GTGTTCTTTCCTTCTGTCTGCAATGACTGATTACACTGAAGTATCCACTACCACAGTCTCCACTGAAATATTTAAGAATCGATTCATGTAATGCAAGTAACATTATATATCTGCTGTAACAATACTCTGCAACATGAAGAGAAGGCACATTGAACAGTTTTCTGTGTGTGTGTGTGTGTGTGTGTGTGTGTGTGTGTGTGTGTGTGTGTGAGAGAGAGAGAGAGAGAGAGAGAGAGTGTGTGTGTGTGTGTGTGTGTGTGTGTCAGAGGGGATATCTTGTGAATTTGACCAAATCTTGTGTGAAATGCCATGATCACCAAGGGCTTTGCGTGAGTAGAGTGAGGCCTGCGACAGGACGCCTGTTACCAACCACTAGCATTTTAATTTATTTATTATTCACACCCACTCACATGCCATCTTTTGTCTGGTGTTGAGCTCCACATATCTAGAACAGACATTATGAGCCAAGTGCTTTTAAAACTTTTCATTGCTTTCAACATGTGCCACTCCTTGTTTGGTAGGACGTTTAAATTATTTTACAAATGATAAAATGCCAAAATAAGGGGTTATTTATATAAAGACATATAAATAAATATACATATATATTATATATTAAATTTAGTGTGTAGTTTAAGACTATATTTGTTTAATTAGAGGCTTTTTGCACTAGTTGAATGTTTTCTGTTGTGCGACTTTCATGTAGCTTGGTAGTTTGCAAAAAAGGATTATTTTTGCAGAACAATGTCGCTTTGATTTGTATCTTTTCTTTTGACCGTTTTATCAGTAGCTTGTCAGCAACGCATTCTGTGGGTGGTTTTTGTATTTATATTGTATTTGTCGAACTTCTAGCAATGATGATACTAAAACAACTGTTGTTATCCTGCTACTTTAATACTGTTTTATAGTATGTGTACCAATAAACTATACAAGTGTTAAACGAATATGGCGGGTCTTCTT
This sequence comes from Sardina pilchardus, assembly GCF_963854185.1. Lineage (NCBI taxonomy): Eukaryota > Metazoa > Chordata > Actinopteri > Clupeiformes > Clupeidae > Sardina > Sardina pilchardus. The sequence goes on from NC_085005.1 coordinate 26,028,688, forward strand.
TTTTTATTATTATTTCTACTGTTCAGGAGCAATCTGTTACTTTTTACTGTAACGGCAGGTCCGTGTCATTGCAGGTTGTTGGATGTTGGTGACAATAATTGTGAACTTCGTCTTCCAAAATTAGACTAGGCTACTTTGCTTTTTGAAAGGCAGCTGGAGCAAGTTTACTTGAACATTGAAATGTAAACAGTGATTTGATTGCTTCTTTACAATTTGATTGAAATGTTAAAGGTACTTATAACCCCATGCGTTTGTTGCTGTTTACACAACACTTGCGTTCTGTGTGTAGGAGATAGTGACGCAGAATGAGCCGTACACGCTATGACGCTATCAAGAGCACTGCGGGGGCATGGAAGGGAGGGGTGCCATTTGATTGTCTGTTGCGCAAGTATTAGCACCGTTTTGCAACACCAGACTGTGGACTGCCTCATGAAGGGGGCATCGGTGGGGCTTGCCTCTAAAAACAAGAAACAAAAACGGCACCGGGCACTGTCTACAGAAATCATTATTAATAGGAAACCAATGGGTGTACACTGGAATAGAAGTGTAAATGAGTTGTATTCAGTTTGGCCCATTTTACTTTTTGAAAACAGTGTTAGGAATTGGAACACGACAAGCTACTCTGAAATGACCCCTTGCCCCCTTTCTCCAACATCAAAGAAGGGCGCCAGTGTGTTTTGGTGAATAATCAAAAAAATAATCTTTGCATAATTCATCACAGTGAACCCTCTCCAGAGACCGCTCTGCTTCGTGAAGTACCTCATGATAATGACGCTTTTAATGTTTCCATTTGGCCACAACAAAAAGAAAAAACTGAAAATGTGTTTGTGTTGCCCTGGTAACGGGGACGCGATGCATATAAAACGCGTGAAGAGGCAAGTTGCGCAACGATGAGCGGCATCGGGTTGGGAGAGAGGTTCTAGACAGACTTGCTCCACGGCTAAGAATGCGCAATCTGGTCGCTTCTACAAGTTAAGTTTACACAATACATGTGCGATGTTGAAACTCTCCGATAAGGCAGGGAGTCGAAGTGGCACAAAAATTCTGCTAGAGGCGATGTCCCAAGATAAAGTCCACTTGGCCAAGTTCATCCTGGATGCTCTGGATGGCAAAATCGTCGACTCGAAAACGGAGGGTGCCCAGACCCCACTTATATCGTCCGTTTTTCTACCAGACTCTCAGGTGAGGTCCAAGTTCATTAAACTCCTTCTGCAACGCGGCGCCAGCGTCAATCACAAGGATGAGAGCGGACGGACGGCCCTGAGTCACGCCTGTGAGAAAGGCTACCTTGACGCCGTGAAGGTGCTGGTCCAGCACAACGCTGACCCGGAGATGGAGGACTTGTGGGGCAACACTGCGCTCATGTACGCCGTCGTGGCAGGACACACTGTGGTCGTAGAGTTTTTGGTCAGGGCGTTCAAGCGCCTCGGACTGCAAATAGACAGGCAAAACAAAGTGGGCAACTCGGCGTTGAAGGTGGCCGAGTACCTTGGCCATAAAGAGTGCTTCTATGCGCTGATGAATCCCTCCAAAAAAGCGAGCGAATATGATTTGGGCGCACCAGACCGAATTGGCAACGCTAGCGTCAGGGAAGACGTTGATTCACATGAAGACGCCACTCAGAGGAAAGCTCCAGATGTCTCTGCGCACATGCGGTCGGTGTGTGCCAAACACGAGAGCGCACCGAGAGAGGCGTCATGTCGCTCCAAGACAGCTTTGAGTAAAAGGAGATCCTTTATTTTAAAGAATCGCTTACAGTCAATGGATTCCATTGAGGAGTATGAGAAGGAAAGCGAAGGCTCGCCGACTTCTCCACAAGGCCTCTTTTTTTCGGGCGTCCTGACCCCGATAACTCATCAGAGACCCGGCACTCCCCAGTTCTTAAAACACGGAGAGAAGTCGAGCTCCGCTGATGACCCTGGCTACCTGCCCCCGTTACCGAGAGGGACGGTCAGCCAGCCTCCTGCTCAGTTCTCTCCGAGGCCGTTCAAAAGTGTGCCAAAAAGTTCTGCGCCGGCCACTTCTTCGTCGTGCTCCGTGACCAGCCCTCTTGGCATCCTCATGACCCCAATAACGGGCAGCGTGGCCCATGACGAACCGGAGAAGGAAAAAGCACTTTTGAAAAAGACTTTTCAGACTTTCGACTTCGGCGTCCGGAGATTCGATGACAGCTACTACCAGAAACGCTGCAGCTTGCCCACCAGCCTGCTGAGCCCACTCCCGCCGGAGCGCACGCAGGCGCCCGTGCGCAAAGCCAAAGCGGTGCGAAAGACCCCGACGTCTCAGGGGTACACCGAGCCCGCGGAGGTGCAGTCGCCACCGGCGTCAACCGCTTTCTCCGTCCTGGGTAACAAACTGCTGAGGCGCTTTACTTTCCCGGAGTTTAAAAAGACCGGCAAGGAGCTGCAGGACAGTAGCGAGTGCACGGCGCAGGGCGGGACTGGTCAGCCTGTGGCTCGCGGGATGCCCAGGTCCGAGACGTTTCCCCTGTGCACGAACCACCCTCAGGTCGGCAGCAAGCCGAGCATAGACAGCATCAGCGCCGTGAAGTGTGAGTTCGAGTGTCTACTCCTCCGGAACCTATCGTAAGACTGTGCGTAATGGCGAACTTGTGTGTCACGCAAGGTTCCATGAACGCTCACACAAGGGCGGAGCTTTAAGAACGAGAGTTTTGACATGAGTTCCTGAGTTACTGTGGTACATAGATGTTATCAATCACGTTTGACTCTAAGAAAAACAATTGGTCAAACCTACACAAATGTATCTATATATCTGCGTAATTGTAACCTCCATTACCTCGTCATCATTAAGCTGCCAATTTTCACTCTGCTCAGACCCTAACAGTTTGTGCATCAGTTTAGCTTTCTCAGTCCTCAGGGAAAATATTGTGTTTGGCCCCTTTTTTCATTTGATGTAAATATTCATTCATATTTCAATCGAAGTACACAGATTTCTGCGATGATCTCTTCTGATATCCACTTTGCTGTCTATTACTTTAACAAATAAAAGTGGTGTGGCGTTCATTAGTGTTCTGGTCATTGAAATGTGTGCTTTATGTGTAAGGGATTCAGATATAGTCACTTTGTTAAAACGGTTCTCATATCATGTTTTGAATTCATGTCGGCTGAATCTGACTGATTGACTTGTTTGTTTGCACTTCCACTTTAATAGTTTTTGCCACTGCGTTCCACAGAAAAGCGAATAGAGGTGCTAACAGACGCCAATGGTAAACTTACATCTAACACGACATTAGTTTTAGGGGAAAACGTTTGCTGCTCTCTGTCCCTCTCTCTCCCCCGGTAGCGTCGAGGCGACGGCAGAAGGGAAAGGCAGGCTAGTCCGGGGCACAGCTTTGTTCCCGCACGCACGGCTGAGCTCACACGTTATCGAGCCGCATCAGAGAGCGCATCAACAGCCCCACATTCGCACAGAGTAGCATCTGCAGCCCTGCGAGCGACCAGGAGGGGGGAGGAGGAGAAGAAGAGGAGAGGAGGAGGTGGAGGAGGAGGAGGAGGAAGGGTGGGGGTGTAGCGATTCAGTCCATCACCTCAGCGGTAGCGGCTGATACGGAAACAGCAGCATTGCGGGACTCGCTCAGCCCCTGTTCCGCCAGCAGCAACTTAGCCACAACTTGCTCCGCCGCCGAAAACCTCCCGCCTGAGTCACGCTGCGGTTATGCTGATTCGGCGGGCATGAGCTGCGCTGGTTGCTCTCGGGCTGCCGTATCACACTCTCAATCGTTTCTTTGTCCTGCTTTTTCAAGAGGGACTGCGTACATCTGATGCGAGCACGACGCGTTACCGCTGACGACTGAACGACCGCGGCACGCTGCGAAAGAAGTGAACGGATGCTAACTCACGCACGCACACACACACACACGCACACACCTGGATTTGCTGCATCCGCAATGATACAAGCGTGACTCTTCGCTGCTAACCGGAGCGCGTGCCTTTCCCTCCTCCACATCCACCTCCTCCTTTCGTGACTTTTCCCCCGACTGCTCCATCGGTATTTTCCCAGCGGAAGTCCAACTCGTCTGACGA
>NC_085005.1:26042730-26045230 GCF_963854185.1 Sardina pilchardus
AGTAACAATAACAACAACAACAGAAATAGTAACAGCAACAACAGCAGAAGTAATAGTAACAACAACAACAACAACAATAACAACATACGACTACTAAACGACAATAAACAACAAAAACAATCTCCACTGTGTCATCACCATTCAGACAGAGAATCAGACAAAAAATGAGACACCTTCTGTTGTTGTTTTTGTTTTTAACACTCAAACAATCTGTCATGCATCATTACTATCTCATCTTTTGAAATCAGTGTGATTTTAATTAGAACAATCTCCTTTGAGTGCTTCTACCATTAAAAAACACATTCCAGTGTCTTGTCGTGGCAGAGTGAATTATAATAAGATGTGTGTGTGTGTGGAGGTGTTTGTGAGCATGCTGATGGAGTGTGTGTATGTGTGTGTGCGATTTGTATTACAAATCCAACTACAATGATGTGATTAGTGAAGATACACATGTTGTGAAAGTGAAATGTATGAAGTTGCATACGCCATTGTGATCGTGAAGTTGGACATGTTGTGACGATGAAGTTGTGTTTGATGTTGTGATTGTAAAATTGCATATGTTGTTGTGATAGTGAAATTGCATGAATTGTGACAGTGAAATTGCATAGTGTTGTGATAGTGAAATAGCATGTTGTTGTGATAGTGAAACTGCATGTTGTTGTTGTTGTGATAATGAAATTGCATGTTGCTGTGATAGTGAAACTGCACATGTTGTTGTTGTGATAGTGAAACTGATGTTGTGATAGTGACACTGCATATGTTGTTGTTGTGATAGTGACACTGCTTATGTTGTTGTTGTGATAGTGACACTGCTTATGTTGTTGTTGTGATAGTGACACTGCTTATGTTGTTGTTGTGATAGTGACACTGCATATGTTGTTGTTGTGATAGTGACACTGCATATGTTGTTGTTGTGATAGTGACACTGCATTATGTTGTTGTTGTGATAGTGACACTGCATATGTTGTTGTTGTGATAGTGGCACTGCATATGTTGTTGTGATAGTGACACTGCATATGTTGTTGTTGTGATAGTGGCACTGCATATGTTGTTGTGATAGTGACACTGCATATGTTGTTGTTGTGATAGTGGCACTGCATATGTTGTTGGGATAGTGAGTGAAACTGCATGAAATGGCACATGTGAGAGTGAGGTGGCAGGTGAAGCCCGGGCCGGCTGCTGTGGGAGTTTGTCGCACCTTGTGGGACTCCTTGAGCCGGGGAGGGAGGTTGTCGCGTATCCTCCTCATGGCCTGCAGGGGGGGCTCGTTGAAATAGGGGGGCTCGCCGTCCACCATCTCAATCACCATGATCCCCAGAGACCAGATGTCCACCTGCACACACACACACACACACACACAGAGGGACAGAGGCACAAGCGCGGTCAGTCACAGTCGGCCGGCAGGACTTTGCTTATGCCACCATCTTCACCACCAGACTGATGGGAAAGGGACCAATCAGAGATCAATGGGACAAATGGGGCATGAATAGACCTCTGAAGTTTACCTACAAAAAGGAACCAAAGCCGCCATCTTTGCCCATATAAGGAGATCCAGGTGTTAAATGAAGCTAACTAACTATAGCCAGTTGCATTGTAAGTTAGCTCTGGGTTAGCAAAGATCAAAATATGCCATCTTCACCTATACCGAAGATCACAGTATTCACTCAAAGGCAGAGCACAAAACTGTGTGGCGCAAAACTTCTGCATCACCAATTTCTTTGTCTCAGCGAGAAAGTTTAACAGGTGCGATAATTCAAGATCTCCTTATTCGGGCAAAGATGGTAGCTTTTTCTGTAGGCGAACTTCAGAGGTCAAAGACGGACCAATGAGACATGTCTTGGTGATGGCCTCAGGCAGTTATTTTAGGTAGCTCTTTTCCTATTCAAATGAATTAACTTCACATAGGCAGGTCACATTGAAATGTGTTAAATCCAAATTGAACGATATAAATATCTACACCCAAATCGCTAAAATAAGGTTAAAAAAACACGTTATTCTTTATGTTAACTTGCTCACTACGCATGCACCAACACTCGTCGTGGCATAGCTATTACCATGGTGATGGGGAAGTAAACAGAATCACACCGATTCCAAAGATGCGGTTGGTAAATCATATAACAGGAAGGGGCGGGGTATGTGTAGACACCTGCCCTATTGGTGTTACAGACTAACTCCATACATTTTTCTGTAGAATTCTACATATAGATCCATAACATATGAATGTAGATGGTGCTTCACAGATGCATCACACATGTCTCAAGACAGGTCACAGTCAGAACTATCCACTTGGGGCCGGCTGAGAGAACAGCCGAAGAACATCCCTCACCTCCGTTCCGTAGGGTAACCTTGAGATGACCTCTGGAGCCATCCAATATGGCGTCCCCACCAGGGATTTCCTCTTGGGCACCTCTTTGGACACTTGTGCACAGAAGCCAAAGTCAGACAGCTTTATCTGGAGAGGCAGGAAAAACAAACAAACAAACAAACATGAACCAACAGG
>NC_085005.1:26055230-26057730 GCF_963854185.1 Sardina pilchardus
GGGGGGTAGCCGGGCCGGGGCGGACCCTGAGGTAGTTTGAGGGAGCCCCGGGGGTAGGTGTCGCCCCCGGGACCCTGCGGACTGCCGTCACGCACCGAGCGCTCGTAGTCCTGGGGATGGGTAGAGGAGACAGGGAGAGGGAGAGGAAGAGGAAGAAAAAGATAGAAGAGAGGGAGAGAGAAAGAGAGAGAGGCAATGAGAAGAGAGATAGAAAGAATTAGTCAGTGTAAGCACAGAGATTTCTATTTCATATGTTTTACTCATCATTTTTGTAGTTGAAGCTCATCTGTCGTCTGAGTTTTTGAATAAACGTCACAAATACGAAGCAAGAGTATAACATTTCTTTTTGCGCTTTAAGAGAAATAAGTGGAGACAGAAAGTTGGGAAGAGAGAGAGAGGAGGAGAGGGAAAGGGAGAGGGAGAGAGTGAAGCAGACAGAAGAGAGAGAAGGAGAGAAAAAATGATCTTTAGAAACAAGAGACAAGAAAGAGGCGTGGTTAACAGAATCAGTCTGAGAGTTGTGGCGTGTTGCGGTCATTGATATCCGTCCGTGTCCATCCCTGATATAATTCATAATCAATACAGATCTGTCTGTGTCCATTCATCGTCTCGTTCATAATCGGTCCAGAGATGCCCGTGATGCTGCAGAGAGGCACAAAGCCTCCTTTAACCTTCGGTTTAATGGAGCGCACTCAGCTGCTGCAACTACGGCGATGCTTCATCATTACCACGGCAACGGGATGCCCCTACCTCGTCGTTTATCATGGCAACGGGGGAAACTCCCATCAGCAGACACACACACACACACACACACACACACACAGATACACACACACACACACAAAACAGCTCAGATCTGCTAGCTAGGAGTTATCACACGCTACCAAAACTCTCTCTCAGCCAGATGTGCCAGGGGTGTGTTTGTAACGGTGGCCAGCTGGTACATTGGTGTGTAGTATTTGGATTGGGCAATCAGATAGAAACGTTTGAAGTGAATGTGTCTTTGTTGGGATGTCACATTTGATTAGTTTTTGTGTAAACATTTCAAATTGATCAGGTCCAGATGAATATGCCAGGTCCAAATAAATCTGTTCTAGAACAGGTCCAGACACATTCTAGATCACATCCAAATACATTCTATATCAGATCCAGACACATTCTAGATCACACACGTTCTAGAAAAGAGCCAGACACAGATCCGGGTTTGCTCCAGCTGATGACAGTACTCCATATCTAATATCTACTCTGATCAGAACTAGATCTGTGCTGAGCAGAAGAGGAGAGGAGGTGTGCAGTGCACTGCCATTTAGGCTGTGTGTGTGTGGCAGTGGGCTGCAGTTACGCTGGCGGTCTTTGGCTGGCTAGATACTGCACCTAGAGGAGGAGTGGGCAGCGCACAGAGGCACAGTGATCCAGGTGAGCTGCTACCTGCCTTATAGTGGATGTGATCCAGGTGCGCTGCTACCTGCCTTATAGTGGATGTGATCCAGGTGCGCTGCTACCTGCCTTATAGTGGATGTGATCCAGGTGAAACCTTTCAGAAGTTTACACTGCAGCTCTCTGCCGCTGCAGAGGACTAAGATACACTTAGACAACCTACTCTATTGCCATTGCAAACACGCACATGCACAAGCACACACAAACACACACACACACAAAACACAGACACACACACACACAGACACACACACACACACAGACCACAGATAGACAGACAAACAAACAAACAAACAAACAAACAGACCACACACACACACACACACACACCATACGCACAGCTCTTCAGCTAGGAATGAAAAGCACGAGTGCACTCTCTCTGGGATGACTCAAGTTGTTCTCATCTGCTTTGTGTGAGATACACTCTGATGATGAGTCAGGCTTGCCCCCCCCCCCCCCCCACACACACACACACACACATTACACATCCACTCACACACGCAGAGATAGTAATGAAATACATTTTCCTCAACAGTCCGTTCTCCATAGAGGGCGCTGGAATATTCTTTAGCACTTATAATATTTACAGTAAGTATGTGTGCACAAGCATTATACCCATTAGCCACAGATCATCACATGACCTTTCAGCTGGTGAGGCTTTGATCGTTTAGTCTGCCATTATTTTATTTTCTGATACTGTATATTTAGGCACTTTGATGGCTATGTTTTTTATATTACAATTTAATGCTGGCCTCTATCTCTCCCTCACTCTGATACACACACTCACCACACACGTGTGAAAACACAGACACACACACACACACACACACACACACACACACACACACACACCTTGAGAGTGTGTGTACAGTAACTGTGTGTGTAATCATCCCCACATGCACCAGAGGTGTGATGATGACGCGTCATGGCAATGCTAATACTCACGCCCTGTAACCCCACCTCTCGTGAGGAGCACACACACACACATACTGTATACACACACACACACACACATACTGTACACACACACACACACACACACACACACATACATACTGTACAC
>NC_085005.1:26062730-26070230 GCF_963854185.1 Sardina pilchardus
GGTCTCGGACAGGCGTGGGTAGGTGTACGAGCTGTACGGGTGAGCCTGGGGGGCCACCTTGAAGGCGCTGGCCGAGTGGGGGGGTCCGCTGGGGTCCTGCAGCCCAGACCCGGACCGCGAGCGCTGGCGAATGGCCGGCTGGGGGCTGCTCTGCGTCACGTACGACGACTTGGGCCGCCGCTCGAACTCGTCCCTGGGCACGAGGCCGTAGATGCCCCCGCCGCTCATGCCTCCCCATTCGCTGCCACCCTCGCTGCAGCCGTAGCCCAGCTGGTCGCTGTGCAGGGAGGCCCGCGACGGCGTGCCCATGGGCACCTCGCGGTAGTCCTGGCTGGACGACGAGCCGCCCAGCGAGGCGCGGTAGTAGTCCCGGGTGCCCGCCGAGCCCGAGCCCGAGCTGGGCCCGTCGCCGGCCGACGCCGAGAGGCGCACCTTGGACTCCAGGTAGGCGTGGTAGTCGGGCGGCAGCTTGGCGAACTCGGAGCTCTTCTGCGGCATGGCGTCGGGGTAGAAGGGGCTGCGGATGGGGTGGTGGAGCGGCGCCAGCAGGCCCGGCATGGGCAGCGGGTGCCCGTTCTGCTTGGCCGGGAAGTGGCGGTAGTGGCGGCCCACGGGCCAGTCGGCACCGGCGCCGCTGGTGTAGTCGTAGGCGTAGACGCCTCCGCCTTTGTCCCGGTACGGCTCCAGCGAGAAGTCCCGGCTGCCGTCCAGGTCGCAGGAGTAGCGGGCGTAGTAGTGGCTGAAGCCGTTCTCCTCGGGCCCGCCGGCGCCGCTCGACTTGGAGCCCAGGCCCGAGGCGGAGGACAGGGGGGGCTTGCCCCCGCCGCCCCCCCCTCCACCCCCGGCCGTCTGCAGCGCCCCCGGTGGACTCTCCTTGCGTAGCGAGTTGGAGCGCGTCACCGAGATGCTGTCGAACTCCTCCAGCAGGCCGTTGATGGAGGCGTCCTTGGGCGGCCGGCTCCCACGAACAATCGTCTACGTCACAAACAAACAAACAAACAAACAAACAAACAAACAGATGGATGGTCAGTGACCCCAGTAATACGCACAATCGTGTCACAGAGATCTCAGACAGGAGCCTGATGGAGTTAGCATGAGGCGGACGACAGGGGAATCCAGACCCAGTGGCTTGCCACTACAGGGTCCGCTGTTGGGCCACCATCACCTTTAATTGAACTTGGTGTGAATATGATGAAAAAACATTAAATGAGATCAAAATTAAGGAAGAATTATAACTGAATACATCAATGCATGATGCAAAAATTGCAAGAGTTTTCCTTTCCAACAAAAGAGCGCAGACATCAGCATGGACCACAATTGGCAAAATGGTGGGACATTTGCCGGCAACCTGACAGTGGACCACCGGAAAACCGATGAGCAAAACGGCAACAGATTGCAAGATCGCCAGATCTGTCCCCAGTGATCCGACAGCAGTCCCCCAGCTGGGACCGTGCCTATTGCCTACGTTCTCTATACTCTCAACCACATCCTCTATACCAGTGATTCCCAACCTGGGGTCCCCGGACCCCATTAGGGATCGCCAGAGTTCACAGGGGGTCCGCACAATGTTGCCTGGGCCGAGGTTGTGAGGTTACCAAAATTATACTTGCGCACATTAAATGTATAAATCCCAATAACACATCCAATTGGATAATCAAAACTAAAACAGTAAAATCCAAATTAAAACATATTTTTGTGCCACATTCAAATTCATGTAGCTATTTATTACCTCTGACCTCTGAACATACTGTATGTAAGCAACCTTCAGGTCGGGCTAGCCTAAGCATTGGTAGGCTAATTCATCATCGGACCCCGACTGTTAAATAAAACAATGCTTTTTGTGTGTACGCGGGTAGTTCAGGTAGGGGGCCCTGGGTTGTCTGGCAAGGGGGCCTTCAAGGAGAAAAGGTTGGGAAATACTGCTCTATACTATCGCCTTACCGCATACTCACTTATCAAAGAACTGAAGCACATAGTCAGACAGGTGCAGTTGTTACTAGCACTGTGTATACTAACTTCTAGGTAGTAGTATAGAGTAGAGTTAGCAACTCAGGTGAGCACTGTATTGTCAGTATGCACTATACTGTCCTGTATATAGCTAACAGAGAATGATAGCAGTGTATGGTACTGTAGTCTGGCTATCACTATACTAAATCCAAATCGTGGGCAGATCAGGCAGGGTTTGCTACACCTGCAAAGGAATATGGTAGTACACATGAAGATGGTAGTATACTGTACATCATGTTGACAAATTCTGTTGGTTCCCCACAAACCAACCTCTAACGTAGCATCATTCGCTTCACCCCCAACCCCCCCTCCCCACCCCCCTTAAGGCACTTCACATAACAATAATGGAGGTCGACTCAGAATGCACTGCCTACATCTAACACAGCAAGCAAACACGATGCCTTCTAGGTAAGTAAATAAATAAATAAGTGAGTGAGTAAATAAATAAATCCATATTCTGAGGCGCTCGGAATGGGTTGCCAGTGTAGCAGATTAGCATAACCTCCAGTAGGCGTTTGTGATAAGAGTGTGTTATTAATCTCAACATTTTGGCACGCTTCAACCCCAGGAACCGAGCTTTGTATAACCAGAACACGCACACACACAGTATATAAATAAGCACACACACACAGGCAGGCACACACACACACACACACACACACACACAGGGTGTTGACATGTCATCCCGGCCCACAAATCCTGTGCTGTGTTAAGAGCATTTCATGGTGTTAGCATTAAAGAGAGACATGGTGTTACCAGAACAGCACTGGTTAAGAAGACTCATCCCTACATCCACACCACCTCCTGTGTAGTCTGTACAACAACCACAGCTAATGGCCGAGGCTGGACCAGAGGTGGCCCAGATCTGATCCTGAGTCAGTTATCAATTGAGATTATGGTTGTTTTTTTTTTCTCTTTGTGAAAGTAATACAGACATATCTGCAATCTCACAGTCTGCTTATTATAAACACCAACCATGGAACCAGCTGGAAGCTGAAGCGAGATCAAAGCTAGCTAAGATAATAAGCCCCCCCACAAAGCCTAACCCCCCCTGTAACTTACAGTCTCTTTGGGTAGCAGAGGAGATGGTAAATAAAGTGTTCAGACGCCTTAGTAGAGCTGCTTAAGCCCAGAGATGTGTAAGCATAGACTCAGAAAAGTATCCACCCCCAGTACCCCCCAGTGCTGCTGGCTAAATTATCTGGCTTTAGTAAACTACCTTAGAACCACTGAGTGAATTTAACCATCTTTGGTCTGTCTTTGGTTGGAGCAGAAACACACATGATTTGACCCTCTGAACTGAAGAGTTAAACCCTGGCTCAGATCCCTGCTTGTGAGAGGGCTGTATTACGTGAATTCACACACTATGGGATTGTAGGAGGGAAGATGGGAGGTAGGATAACATGGTAGCTCTCAAACACAAAACATACAAGCAAGCACACAAACACACACACACACACACACACACACACACACACACACACACACACACACACACACACACACACACACACACACACACACGCACACACACACACACACACACGCACACACACACACACACACACACCACACACACACACACACACACACACACACACACACACACACACACACACACACATGTTTTTATGGCAGCAGAGGCGGGTGGGGAGATAACAGGCGAGCCCCTGCTTTATCGATCTGTGTTCCAGAGTGTGATACCATGGCGAGTGGAGTTGTCATATCAACCTGGGACGGGTCCAGACACAGGAAGCTTTCTGAGTCCCAGTGAAGGTGACCGGTGTTCCTGTAGCCTGTCTGTACTCTATAGGCCTGTGAGAGGGATGCTAAGGGAATTACTGTTGTGTTGGGGGGAGAAAGGGCACTCATTCATCCCTGCAGTTGATACTCGACACCATTGGTCCTTTGGCTAGAATTTAAAGCCATGCTTGAGCGATCCCCCAATGACCTGCCTGGCCAAACACACACACACACACACACACACATACAAATACAAATAAAAAAAACACAAAAACAATACAAACACACATCACGTCACACATGTCACACATGAACACACATACACATTACACACACACACACACAACACACACACACACACACACACACACACACACACACATATATGCCTTCCACATCCACCTGAGTTGGGGGAGCAGTAATGGGGGTTTCAGCAACTCCCTCCCTTCCCTCCGTCACAAGGACTTTTCCATTAGTGGTGAGGCCATTTGGACTCGCTAGAGCGGCCGTCTGAAGGATGAGATGATGAGGAACTCCACTGCAGTCCACTGCTGCAGCCCCCCCCCCCCCCCCCCCCCCACACACACACCCCCCCACAAGCACTGCCCAGCAGCACCATGCAAAAACATTTTTCATTTTATCTTAATTTATTTTATTTACTTATTTAGTTTGAATTTGAGAGGGCGATAGAGAAAGGGTCCTGCGTACTGTATGTTCCCCGGTCCCATACAAAGTGGAGGACCCAGGGAACTCCCTGATGTGCTGGTTAGCGCCTTGCATGGCAGCCTCCGCCATTGGTGTGTGTGTGTGTGTGTGTGTGTGTGTGTGTGTGTGTGTGTGTGTGTGTGTCTGTGTGTGTGTGTGAGTGTGTGTGTGTGTGTGTGTGTGTGTGTGTGTGTGTGTGTGTGTGTGTGTGTGTGTGTGTGTGTGTGTGTGTGTGTGTGTGTGTGCGTGTGTGTGCGTGTGTGTGTGTGTGTGTGTGTGTGTGTGTGTGTGTGAAAAAGGGTGAATATTAGGCATGAAAACTGTAAAGTGCTTTGAGTGCTCGGAGGAGTAGAAAAGCACTGTACGCGTGCAGTCCATTTACCCTTTACCGTATCACTGGCATCCAGCACACTGGGGACACACTGCAGGGTGTGTTCACCAGTGTCTTTTTCATTGTGTGGACGCATGGGGGGGGGGGGGGGGGGACAACAAACGACGCGCGAGCTTTTAGAAGTTAATTAGCTATGGATTAGTGGCCGTCACCATTATCTACTTCACAATGGAGCAGCAGCTGAGCTCTTAACTCCAGCCCGGCCATCGCTCTTTTTACAATCCAAGATCTCGCCGAGAGATCTCTCAGGCCGTCGAGCACGCCGGAACTGTAATACCGCAGAACCGCAACACACTCAGCACGTTCCGCCGTCAGCTAGAGGAGGCTTACAACATGTTCTGAGGTATGGAGGGTGAGAAAAGAAAAAAAAATACATTGGATTTGGACAGTCTGTTCACAGACAATTTACTGATGATGTTTGATGAAAACGGCCATAGCCTATCCATGGTCTTGTTCGTGATAATCAAACTGACCCTTGACCCAAACCAAAACAGAACGCGACGCCGCCGGTCACACTTCCTGGTTCTGAGCTACTGAGCTACCACACCATGACCCCTCTCATCCAAACCACCAGCATGTACTGTACGGCAGGCCTCCCAGCTCCTTACCTCTGGCAGACCCTACAAACGCTTCAGACTCCAGAACACAAAACTCATTTGGACTATTCATTATTTATTTAACATCATTTCATTGTTATTATATTATTTTTTCTTTCCTTTTCTCCCTTTTTGGCTTGACCTAGTCTACATTCTACAAACAATTACCAACAACATTGGTGTGTGCCAATGAAGTATATCTATCTATCTACTGTATCTATCTATCTATCTATCTATCTACTGTATCTATCTATCTAACTCCAACAGATCATCTGTTTAGTCTATAGAGGCCCATCAAAATAAATGAAGTGAGACCCAGTCACATAAAAGCCTTAGATGTGCCACTCTGTGAAAAGCAACCCCATGCTGATGTAATGTAGTCCTAAGAGGCTGGCTGCATTTGAAGCATAGCTTGGGAGTAACACCATGACCCATGAACAGCCCACCAAGGACAATGCTTTTGGTGGAGAACAGCAGTAATGCCCTGGAGCTTTATCAAAGATCCTTCATTACTGACAAGATAGAGCAACATAATGCATCTCTATGGAAGCAAAATTCGAACAGTTCCTGTCTGATTAAAGCGGCGTGTCGCAAAATCGTCATAGTGGGATATCGATCTCTGTCAGATTGGCAAGCAGTTCAGTTCGAATGTAACGTCACTTTCTAGGTCTGCTTAAAGGGGGATTTGGCCCCCCTCCCCTTTGCGAAAACAGAACGCGGAAATGTTCGAACGCTTGCGCCTCTCACTCCGCTTTAACCCTCTCTGGCTTTATGCTATGTGACACGTAGGGCTGCATGTCCGCTCACCACAGCAAAGCCCAGGTCTGCTTACTGTAGCCAAAGGGTACAGGCAGGCACTACCAAGAGTGGCTTACCAGATGGTGGAGGAGTGTGTGACTATGGTGTGTTATTTATTACAGATTACACCTGTGGTGACCCTGTGAAGCTACCCCACGACACACACGCACGCACACACACACACACACACACACACACACACACACCTCTACAGCTCCTTCACTTACGCACATCTGTCAGAGACATCCAGCGCAGCAAGGTAACACACACACACACACACACACACACACACACACACACACACACACACACACACACACACACACACACACACACACCATCACTATCCCTCAGAGGCTCAGAGGACCTGTCCTGGTTTATAAATCTCCAAGACGACTCGGTCAGTTCATAGAAGCACTATTAGCCAGCGGCCAATCCATCTCTTTAATGTCCGGCACTTCTCAGGGTGAACACAAGGGGGCGCCCTCTCAGGCCTGGCACTGCAGACACAGCGGCTCACGCCGGGCCAGTTCAGGGCCAGTTCCGAGCCGGATCACAACCGGATCCCAACCGGAACCACTTCAGAGTCTGCCGCCGTTCCTGTGTATGTACAGCATCACTCAGTACAGCAACTAATCAGTGCAAATGGACCGTCTGCCTCTGCGTCTCAGAACCGTACCATAGAAGGAAGGAGGAGACAGAGCTGTCCGTGGGCCCAAACCCCCACATCAGAGCCACATCCACCTACAGTAAGACCGTGTGCTGCTATCCCTGTGGAACATCAAACACACTGACTGTCTCTGGGTTTCATAATCAAAACACCGGCACTGTGAGTGTGTGTGTGTGTGAGAGTGTGTGTGTGTGTGTGTGTGTGGGTGTGTGTGTGGGTGTGTGTGTGCGTGTGCGTGTGTGTCTGTGTGTGTGTGTGTGTGTGTGTGCGCATGTGTGTGTGACAGAGACAGACTGTTTCATACAAAGAGAGCACTAGAAGAGGTGATATCATGAGTGTTGGAGTAGATTGTGGCTAGCTGAGCCGAGTGCTTGTGTGTGTGTGTGTGTGTGTGTGTGTGTGTGTGTGTGTGTGTGAATATGAAGCGTGCTCTCTTAGGGAGCTGTAGAGAGTCCTAATTGTGTTGCGTCCGCGGTGCGCGGTGGCTGCTAGCGCTGCTGCTAATAGGTACTATTACGACCCCAGATCCATTATCCACGGCAAACGGTGGCCACGCAATACACGACTCCTTTAGTCAGCAGCACTGCGGC
>NC_085005.1:26075230-26077730 GCF_963854185.1 Sardina pilchardus
CAGGAGCGATAGATGTGCAGGTTTCCAGCCTGAGCTGCAGGGCAAAATCCAAATCGCCGGTTTACCCAGCCTAACCCATCTCTCCTTCTGAACACTGCACATGTTTAAAAACTGTGAAATTGCGAAAATTGTGAAATTATGAAAAATGGTAAAAAAGGTGAAATCACCTCACCTCTTAACTCTGAGCCAAAGACCAGCCTGAACTTATTAATTTCACCTCTAAACTGAATCAAAGACCAGCCTGAACTTAACAATTTCACCTCTATACTCTGGACCAAAGATCAGCCGAATTTAATCACTTTACCTCTAAACTCTGAATCAAAGACCAGCCGAACTTATCCACTACACATCTAAGCTCTGATGCCAAGACCAGCTGAGGACACCCACTTCTCTAAACTCTGAACCAAAGGCCAGCTGAGCTTATGCACAAAGTCCCCCTTTGGTAGGATTAGCTATATTTCCCCCTCTGCTGGAGAAGTTGTGCATCATGCTATTTCAAACTGAAAAAAAAACAAAAACAAAAACAAAAAAACAAGCTACAAGCTAGCGAAACGGTTAGCATAAATTCGGCAGCACAATATGGATGCAACAAGGTAAGAAACACGATTTAAAACGAGTTTCCTGTTTCTCACTTCTCTTACTGGGACGGTAGTCCCAATGTTGCAAGGTTAGTTTTAGGCCTGGTGGGGATGCTAGGGGGAGCGGGGGAAAGTCGCCATTTTCACCAGAACAGGTAATTTACGTAATCATCCAAATGATTTCTAAACGTGTTTATTAAGTTGAAATAGTTGCCTTGTTCCCCTTTAAACTGAACCAAATACCAGCCAGCCTTATCTACAGTACTACACTTCTAAACACAGAACATGGTAATGTTCTTAGGGGCCAATGACAACAGTGAAAACAAAACTTGAAAATACCACAAATACAAATTCAAAATGGAAGTCTTACACCACCTTTGCCTTTTGTCCACACCACAATGGTGCTTTTGGGAGCCTGAACCTTTTGAAAAAAGTGTCCCACAGTGGAATGATAACAAGAAATCTTACACCTCCGTGTGGACAGGAAAATACTGAACCCTTTCAAAAAACATGGCCACCCGGGCCCATCTCTAGCCTACACTGTCTTGTTTGATTGTCCATGAAGCTTCATTAGATTACATTACATTTGACTGACGCTTTTAAACCAAAGCGACTTACAACATGATCCACCAACGAAGGATGACAGATGAACGTACTACCTGTTCCTACTAGAGTAGGGACATCCCTAGCCATCTTCAGAAAATGTCTGAAAACCCAGCGCACAGTCTCAGACTAAAACCCATAAAAGGACTTACTCTAGAACAGCCTCTGAGAAAAGTCATAGATCCCTTCAAGTCCATTTCAAAGCTATACATTTATGTAAAACCATTAACAATAGACATTGTTTCAAAGCGCTTTACAGAACCCAAGCCATGAATACCCTTGAACGAGCACAAGATGACAATGGCGAGGAATAACTTATGAATCCTGAATCTTTGGTCAGAAATGCCAGGGAGCTGTACTGCTGCCTGTTCACCAGCAGGTGTCAGTATGGAGTGGGAAGCTGGTGAGCAGTGGAGAGAGAGGCAGAGGCCTGCATGCTTGCTGCACTTCTGGGCTGTTACAGTAAACAGCCTGTTCCAGACAGCAGGGAACAGACCGGTATGGACCTGACCCAGTGTGTGTGTGTGTGTGTGTGTGTGTGTGTGTGTGTGTGTGTGTGCGTGTGTGTGTCTGTGAGAGAGAGTGTGGGTGTGTGCGTGTGTGCATGTGTGTGTGCGTGTGAGTGTTTGAGTGTGAGAAAGAGAGAGGTAAATAGATAGATAGAGGGAGAGACAGAGAGAGAGACAGGGAGAGAGAAAGTGTGTGTGTGTGTGTGTGTGTGTGTGTGTGTGTGTGTATTTGTCTGTCAGTTTGACCAGGGCGAGTTCCTGTGTCACAGCAAACAGCACAAGGCCAGATGGCATCTGGGAGCACAGAGAGAGTTTTAGGAGTTTAGCCAGGAGCACGACAGATCACCTCAGACCCCCTGGTGCATGCTGGGATTGAGGTCAGCACCACTCCCCTTAATCCCACTGTTGGCCCTCCCTGGGGCGACCCACAAACCCCTCAGGGTGCCACGCAGGACCCCAACAACCCCGCACCCCCCCAGGTCATGTCTTAACCTCAATTCCTCTTCTGCCTGGGATCAGTGACTCACAGTAAAGAACATGATGCTGTATAAACAGCCATGGACACAAACAACATTACCTTCAAATGCCTGCCTGCCTGTGTGTGTGTGTGTGTGTGTGTGTGTGTGTGTGTGTGTGTGTGTGTGTGTGTGTGTGTGTGTGTGTGTGTGTGTGTGTGTGTGTGTGTGTGTGTGCGTGTGCGTGTGCGTGTGCGTGTGTGTGTGTGTGTGTGTTATGGGTTTACACACTTTGTTTGCATGTGGTGGTATACATAGCAACTAGCTACTACTGTATATGGAGGAAGGCCAGATC
>NC_085005.1:26090230-26092730 GCF_963854185.1 Sardina pilchardus
AAGCTACTGTATGGAGACAAGAATGGGAGAGAGAGAGAGAGAGAGAAAGAGAGAGAGAGAGAGAGAGAGAGAGAGAGAGAGAGAGAGAGAGAGAGAGAAAAGGCACTATCCGAGGACATCGCCCAAGTGCCCCGTGCCCTGCTGTGCCCTGCTGTGCCACCTCCGTGTCCTGCCCATGCCACATGCCCCTGTGTGTCACCACCCTGGGTGCCCCCTTGCGTACAGTACATGCCCTACTGTATGTGCTCCCTCCCCTTCACCACTCATGGTCACTCGTGGTCATTCATGGTCTCTCGTGGTCTCTCGTGGTCAGACGTGTGTCTGCTCGGCCGCTGGCTGTCCTAACGATTTAGCCGTGCCAATAACGGCAGACTCGTCACCCCATTTCTGAAGCGCCTGGCCTGGCCTGGACTGGACTCCTGCCCTGCTCTCAGTCACGTAATCCACGTTTGGCTCTTTACGTGGTCCAGTGCCCTGCTGTGCCTCCCTCTGTGTTCCCTGCCCATGCCACCTGCCCCTGTGTCTCACCACCCTGGATGCCCCTAGTCTATATACCCCCCTTGCCCACATGCCCTGTGCTCCTGTTGCCCCCACAGGGCAAAATGTCATGCCACCCCATCTTTGGCTGGCATCTGGCCCATGGAGTGAGTGACCCAGTGCCCAGCTGTGCCAACCATAGTATATATATATCTATGGTGCCAACTCTGTGCCCGCCCCTGCTCACCTTCATGGGCGCGAGCTGGATGGGGGTGATGAAGGACGGGTCCACCATGGGCTTGGGCCGGTTGGCGGTGTCGGCCAGCAGACTCTGCCACTGCTGCGGCAGGCCCGTGAACTTCTGCTCGCGCGGGTCGAAGCCCGTGTGCACCCGGTGCTCGAAGTTGGAGGGCGCCGAGATCTCCAGACGCTTCTTCTTCTTCCCGAACATGGTGGAGAACCCCGACAGACCTGCCGCCGCCGGAAAAAAGAGAGAGAGTGTGAACAAACGGGGGGCACGCCATAGGGGTGCGTTCAGGAGGTGCGTTCAAATTTGGCAAGCGGTGGAGAACGTTCGTGGCGAACATGTTCTTCACCACCAAGAACAGTTACATTCTTTGAACAGTTAACATTTTAACAATTTGGCGTTAACATGCCATTATTTTAGTAATTGTTGCCTTGGTCAAACTCACGTCCAGTTCCACTGTATGTTGTTTGCGGAGAACTTCCTCCTCAGACTGTTTGAGATTGTTCGCAAAAGTTTCGCCGAAAACTCAAGGCTAACGGAAAACTGTTCGCAAACGTTCGCCATGTTTGCGAATTTGAACGCACCTCTGTTTACACTTTAGACCAGCCCAGGGACTGTATAGTAGGCCAGCCCAGGGACTTTGGCCAATAGGCTACAAGGACCAGGGCTAAAGTTCCTATTGCATTTTCATGGCCAATGACACCAACTAGCCACAGAGAAACAGTGCAACATTCTCTACACAGGTTAGATATAAAACATTACACATCAAACAGAGAGATCCTGCTTATAATAACCATTTAACCACCATAATAGTTACATTGTAGTTGCTAGGGCTTTAGTCACAGGTTTAGTCCTGTGTCAGCCTATAGCCCAGTACACTGTAAATGTTTCAAGGAACTAAGTTTAAGCACCAGGCTTGGCCCACAGTATAAACGGCGCCACATACAGTAGACCTGCATCAACAGCCCACAGCCACACAGCTGCACGGTAGAGAGGAGGGGAAGTCAGATTAGATTGGCTATTACTGTTATTAGATTTCACCCGAGTGCATTTCCCCACCGCATCCCATCTCATCACATTTGCTGTCAGTTTCCACTACAGTGGCGATAGAGCTTTAGACGCGTCACTCAAGGCGTCAGCCAAGTTCACAAAGTGTGTGTTGTTCTGTACAGAACAACACACTCAGTGGGATAGACACAGCTACTGTCATAACCCAGTTCTTTGGGCGCCTCAAGACTTCTTCTTTAACTTCTCTCACCTTCCCTGTTTGTGCCATGATGGCAAACTGTACAGTTGGACATATCAGATCAACACAACATTCACCATGAGCAGGGCATAGTCTGACACAATGTACAAATAATGGACCAAACCAATGGTTTCAGAGATTACTGAGGAAATTGCACGTTAATGGCCAATCATGGCAGAGCACGTTGAAGAGTTAGTTCCTGCACATTCAGACCTCTGGATCATGAGTCATGAGTAGACATTACCGTCACATAGATGTCACAAGTCTTGGCTGGGTTTCCCAGATTCGTTAAGAAGCTCTTAAACTCTAAGAACTTCTTAGGAGCGCTTCTTGTCTGTCCCTTGTTTGTCGCGACAGCACACAGAGTACAGCGCCTCCCCCAACACAAGCACACCTGCCCCAGGTGAAGCATATGTGGGAGCACAATCATGTTCACAGACATGGGGACTCACAGGCTTCCATACAGACCCAACAAATCTACTTAAAAATTATCGAAAGAGAGAGAGAGAGAGAGAGAGAGAGAGAGAGAG
>NC_085005.1:26107730-26110230 GCF_963854185.1 Sardina pilchardus
GCTCACGGCTTACCTGGAATAAGATTCATAACTCCACCTGAGATATGCGCCGGGTGGGAGGAGAGGAGGAGAGGACAGAAGAGGAGAGGAGGAGAGGAGGAAAGGAGAGAAGAGGAGGAGAGGAGAGGAGAGGAGAGGAGGAGAGGCAATCACGCCATTCTCTCTGTGGGCCCGAGAGAGCATTCACAGTAGACAGTCACCGTGCACAGACGAGGCTGATGGTGTTGGGGGGGGGGTGAGTGGGGGAGGGTGGAGGGGCGGTGTAGCCACCCAAAAGCGCATTCCTGGGGTGGGATGGGGCGGGTGGAGGTGGGGGGGGGGGGTTTTGTCGCGCCCCCCCGTTATACCAGCCAGCCGCTCAGTCAGTCGGTGGGTCGGCCTGCCGGGGAAGTGAGCCGTGATGCGGCGCGATGAGTCCGATAACGCCACGCGGAGCCGAGCGGAGAGCCAGGCGGGCGGAAAAGTGCCGACGGCAGCAGAACCGCGGACGGGCAGCGGCAGACGGGCGCGACTGGGCAGCCGGGCTCAGCCAGCGAGCGTACGGACGGACGGACGGACGGGCACAACAAGGGCAGCGACGACTCGCTCTTCCTCACACACACACACCATCTCCCTCTTCCTCGCTCTCCACTTCCTGCTTCATCACTGCTCCGCTCCACTCTCAAGACTCTCACGCTGCTGTGATTCCTCTAGCTCTAGTGCGTGTGTGTGTGTGTGTGTTTGTGTGCGTGTGTGTGTGTGTGTGTGAGAGAGAGAGTTTGTGTGGGAGAAAGACAGAGGGAGTGAGAGGGAGAGGAAGTGTATGTGTGTGTGCGTGTGTGTGTGTGCGCACGCATGAATGTCAGTGTTTTTGCTTCCTCACTCTAACTGGAACACTGTGCCATCTCTAAATGCACACACACACACACACACACACACACACACACACACACACTCACCCTTCTGTGTGCATTTCCACACAACATCCGGTCTCTGACAAACAACCCAACAGCATGCACACACGTAACACAAACTCATACTCTCTCTCTCTCTCTCTCTCTCTCTCCCACCAGCCCTTTCTCTTTCTGTCCCTCCTCTCTCCGTCCTTCACTCTCATTTTCTCCCCCTCTCTCTCTCTCTGTCTCTCTCTCTCCCTCTCTCTCTCTCTCTCTCTCTCTCTCTCTCTCTCTCAGTAGGAGAGGGTGGAGAAAACAAGCCGTGCCTGTGAGAGACAGCTTGTGAAAGAGAGAGAGGCAGCTGCTACTGTCACTAACTCAAGTGTGCATGTGTCTTTGTGCGTGTGTGTTTGTGGGCGTGTCTGTGTGTGTGTCTGTGTGTGTGTGTGTGTGTGCATGTGTGTATGTGTGTGTGTGTGTGTGTGTGTGTGTGTGTATGTGTGTGTGTGTGTGTGTGTGTGTGTATGTGTGTGTGTGTGTGTGTATGTGTGTGTGTGTGTGTATGTGTGTGTGTGTGTGTGTGTGTGTGTGTGTGTGTGTGTCTGTGTGTGTGCGTGTGTGTATGTGCGTGTGTCTGTGTGTGTGTGTGTGTGTGTGTGTGTGTGTGTGTGTGTGTCTGTCTGTGTGTGTGTGTGTGTGTGTGTGTGTGTGTGTGCATGCATGTGTGAGTCATTGTGTGTCAAAATGCATCTGTGCACAAGCACTTGTGCATATGTCATATGTGCATATGTCTGACCATGCAAGGTGTCTTCTTGTATGAATGAATGAGTGTGTGCATGCATGTGTTTGCTTATTTGTGTGTGATTAATTTGTTAATAATTAAACATTAATGCTCCACACTGTAGGGTCTGTGTAAGGGAGGTGCCCCAGAGCCATTCCCCACACAAGAGAGCCTCTCCTGGGTCAGGCAACATGGCCTTTCCTGCCTGGTGCAGTCCATGGAGCTCCTATACTAGTGTTTAAGATTGGTGATGAGATCTCAATGTATGGTCCTGAACACACACACACACACACACACACACACACACACACACACACACACACAAACCTCACATCAGAAACACATGTGCACACAACATATTGTACCTATACACACACACACACACACACCACACCCTGCGGCTGAAGCAGCTGAGGGGTAATTTGGGTTACAGCCTGCACATATGTGGAGCTCACAACTCCCTCCATCACACATGCCTCTGACGTTTCAGCACATGTGCGGTCTGAGTGTGTGTGTGTGTGTGTGTGTGTGTGTGAGTTCAGGACCATATATTGAAATGAGAATTTAGAGTAAAGTTGAATTTGTAACATAGTACAAATGATGTTGGATGGGAGACTGAAGTGAATCAGGTGTGCGTGTGTGTGTCTCTGTGTGTGTGTGTGTGTGTGTGTGTGTGTGTGTGTGTGAGGTCATGGCTGGTCGAGAGATCGGAGCTGATGTGTTTACTGTGTTATGTAAACCCTCTGCCGGAAAACAACAGTCCCACACACATATATACACACAGCGACACAAGCACACACCAACACAGACACACACAAACACACTATCACACGCACACGCTCAC